>NC_135377.1:36043144-36349644 GCF_049243985.1 Paroedura picta | reverse complement strand
TGAGACAAAGCACCCTTACTTTCCTCAAGGGTTAACATGATTATTCATAAACCTGCTGTGGTTTGCAGATGTCCATAGCTCCTCCTTGCAGATACCATCCTTATCTCTTAAGGCCAGCTTCAGAACTGGGATCTTTGGTCAAATTGTGATCAGTCATGTAACCAGATGAGAGGAGCAAAGTAGGAGGGGATGTTAGTATCTTTTGAAAAGTTCCATCAAGGGAGGTTCCTGATTGGATCTGAGAAGCCACCTGGTGCCAGAGGGCAAAGGACAATAATATTATAGGCCAGTCTTTGAGCAGCTGGAACAGAGAGCTGTGATTCTAAGACTCAGCACCGGTTCCGCAAGAACAAATCATATCAGACCAACCTTATCTCTTTTTTCAAGAAAGTGACTACTTTGCTAGATCAGGGGAATGCTGTGGACATAGTTTATCTGGATTTCAGTACAGCGTTTGATAAGGTTCCACATGATATTCTTGTTGACAAGTTGGCAAAATGTGGCATGGATCCTTATTCTGTCAGGTGGATCGATAACTGGTTGACAGATCATAACCAAAGGGTACTTGTTAATGGTTCAGCATCCTCTTGGAGAAGAGTGACAGGTGGAGTTCCCCAGGGATCTGTTCTGGGTCCTGTGTTGTTCAACATATTTATAAATGATTTGGATGAGGGTTTAGAGGGGATACATTAAATTTGCAGATGATACTAAACTGGGAGGGGTAGCAAACAAAACTGAAGACAGAATCAGAATACAGGATGATCTTGATAGGCTTGAGAAATGGGCTAAACTGAATAAAATGAAGTTCAATAGGGACAAATATAAAGTTCTGCATTTAGGTAGGAAAAACCAAATACACCAGTATAGGATGGGTGGCAGTAGCATGTGCAAAAAGGATCTAGAACATGAGTCTACAGTATGACTTGGTGGCTAAAAAGGCAAATAGGATTTTGGGCTGTATCAGAGTATCGTGTCCAGATCACGGTAGGTGATGGTACTGCTTTACTCTGCTCTGGTTTGGCCTCACTTGGAGTACTGTGTTCAGTTTTGGGCACCCCAGTTGAAGAGGGATGTCCAGAGGAGGGCAACAAAGATGGTGAGGGGTTTGGAGACCAAGACATATGAAGAAAGGTTGGGGGAGCTTGGTCTGTTTAGCCTAGAGAGGTGACGACTGAGAGGGGATCTGATAACCATCTTCAAGTATTTAAAAGGCTGCCATATAGACGATGGAGCAGAGTTGTTCTCTCTTGCCCCGGAGAGACGGACAAGAACCAATGGGATGAAATTAATTCAAAAGAAATTAGATCTCAACATCCAGAAGAAGTTCCTGACAGTTAGAGCGGTTTCTCAGTGGAACAGGCTTCCTCGGGAGGTGGTGGATTCTTCACCTTTGGACATTTTTAAACAGAGGCTGGATAGCCATCTGACGGAGCGGCTGATTCTGTGAAGGCTTAAGGGGGTGGCAAGTTACAGTGGATGAGCAATAGGGTTGTGTGTGTCCTGCATAGTGCAGGGCATTGAACTAGATGACCCAGGAGGTCCCTTCCAACTCTATGATTCTATGATTCAGAGGGAAGCCATGCTAATTTTATGTTTTTACCATGCTACTATGCTTTAATATGTTATGCTATACCATGATGGACTGCAACTGTTCAATAAACCTTCTAAGCGATCTGCTTTATTTGTGTGCATTTGACCTTGGGGTCCCACAGCGCTGAGTACTGCTCAGATAAAAGAGCAAATACCATTCTGGATATGCCAAAATCCAAATATAAAAACCATTTAATAATGACTTCAAAGCAACGCTCTGACAGATTCCCCCCCCCCTCTTTCATTACCTTATAGAAGATAGATAGGTTTTAGAAACCTGATTTATATTGCTTACCTTTCCACAAAGGCATAAGGCCATTACTCAAAATGAAATAATAACTCTAAAAATGTTAACCTAAGGGGAAAGAGGTTGTACGCTAATAAATACTGATTTGACACTGACCCACTGCAAAGCACTATTAATATCATAGAGTCCAGTAGCACCTTTAAGACCAACAAAGATTTATTCAGTGCATGAGCTTTTGAGTACAAGCACTCTTCCTCAGACTATAGGCCAGAGTGATTGCACTCGAAAGCTTATGCCTTGAATAAATCTTTGTTGGTCTTAAAGGTGCTACTGGACTCTGATTCTATTGTGCTACTTCAGACCAATACGGCTGCCCATTTGAATGTCACACATTCCTACTGCATTAACGATGAATTGGACAAGTTATATTTTCTTGGGGTTTTGTTTTGTTTTTTCTTCTTCTCCTATTTGCTTAGTTGCCAAGCTCTATTCCAAGGATTCTTAGCCAAATAGAATTGGAGGAAAAATTTGCAATGATATTATATGAAAATCCAGTCTGCAGTGTCTGATTTTATGACTCATTTACATCGTTGTAATGCTGGCATCATGTATCTGCACTTAATATTGGATCCATTCAGCATTCTTATGCAATTTCACTCCACTATCCTCCTTACTATAGTCCTGGCTCTACATGCTTTTTTATCTATGATTTCCAGCAAGAAAAAAAAATTGAAAATCTGACTGAGTGCAGCCTTAAGAGGGTTGCTTTACAGAATCAAACGAAATGTGAAACCTTTGTGGGACTTCAGAAGTATCACAGTCCCTTTATACCTGGGAATGTGGCAGAGGGAACAGAGGCAGCACATCCCACACACCTGTCTGAATGCCAAAAAAGATCAGACCCCAGATCCTCTCTACACACATAGCCGGTTTAATTTTACATGACAATGCTAAGAATTATACCCATGAAAAATTATCTCTGAGTTGATAAATGCATATGAATGTTGATACAATATTTTGCTTCAGCATTTAATTGCAGCAAACGGAACATGATGAAAGGGCGGGGTTAGAGAGGCATGCCTTGTGAGTTAACAGGTGGAGAATTTTTTTTTTTTGCTCTGCCTGTATAATTTAACACATATTCATTGCTCCAGGAAGTTTGCTTCAAAAGAAAGAAAGAAAGAAAGAAAGAAAGAAAGAAAGAAAGAAAGAAAGAAAGAAAGAAAGAAAGAAAGAAAGAAAGAAAGAAAGAAAGAAAGAAGAAGAAGAGTTGGTTCTTATATGCCGCTTTTTCCCTACCCGAAGGAGGCTCAAAGCGGCTCACAGTCGCCTTCCCATTCCTCTCCCCACAACAGACACCCTGGGGTGGGTGAGGCTGAGAGAGCCCTGATATTACTGCTCGGTCAGAACAGTTTTATCAGTGCTGTGACGAGCCCAAGGTCACCCAGCTGGTTGCATGTGGGGGAGTGCAGAATCGAACCTGGCATGCCAGATTAGAAGTCCGCACTCCTAACCACTACACCAAACTGGCTCTCAGAAAGAAAGAAAGAAAGAAAGAAAGAAAGAAAGAAAGAAAGAAAGAAAGAAAGAAAGAAAGAAAGAAAGAAAGAAAGAAAGAAAGAAAGAAAGAAAGAAAGAAAGAGGGTTGGAGGTGGAGATAGTGCTACTTTGTCTCCACACATTTCCGTAGCTTGTGGTTGCTGGTTGCTCTCCTCTTACTTGCGCTACATAGTTGGGGGACTCCACTTTTGTAGATTCCTCAACTAGTACTTTAAATTGGAGGATGTAGCTGCAAGTTTGCTTCTGGGACGCTGGATGCTGATGATGTCATACAAAATGCCAAAAATATGGCATCAGCAAAGGTAAGCCTTTCACTATATTTTCCAGGTGTGGAATGGCCCCTGGATTTTCCAAATCCTAGTCTAACATTTGAACCTCTCCATCCACTGGAGGCCTCTTGTGGCGCAGAGTGGTAAGGCAGCCGTCTGAAAGCTTTTCCCATGAGGCTGGGAGTTCAATCCCAGCAGCCGGCTCAAGGTCGACTCAGCCTTCCATCCTTCCGAGGTCGGTAAAATGAGTACCCAGCTTGCTGGGGGGTAAACGGTAATGACTGGGGAAGGCACTGGCAAACCACCCCGTATTGAGTCTGCCATGAAAACGCTAAAGGGCGTCACCCCAAGGGTCAGACATGACTCTGTGCTTGCACAGGGGATACCTTTACCTTTAAAGAGCCTCTTGTGGCGCAGAGTGGTAAGGCAGCCGCCTGAAAGCTTTGCCCATGAGGTTGGGAGTTCAATCCCAGCAGCCGGCTCATGGTTGACTCAGCCTTCCATCCTTCCGAGGTCGGTAAAATGAGTACCCAGCTTGCTGGGGGGTAAACGGTAATGACTGGGGAAGGCACTGGCAAACCACCCCGTATTGAGTCTGCCATGAAAACGCTAGAGGGCGTCACCCCAAGGGTCAGACATGACTCGGTGCTCGCACAGGGGATACCTTTACCTTTACCTTTACCTTTACCTTTATCCACTGGAGGCCACACAATTGCAAGAAGAATTCTGGATCAGAGTAATGGTTGACCAAACTTTCTAGCCCTATGTTCAACAGATATTAGCCTTTCTTCATACTTCCCAGGGAGTGTGAGATCAAAGCCTTTGATTCTGAAATGAACCTTTAACTATCAGGGGTATAATAAGTTGTGACTCGCTATAAGTATTCATTCTACTAACTTCAGTTTTGTCATGCTAGGTGTCTCCAATGCATCCTAGGAACATTAATGAAATGTAACCAAGTACAAATAGAAATTGGGAAAATGGAAATCCAAGGAGACCATTTTCTTTGATGAGCCTGATTACCATTAATTAGATGCATAACAAGTCTTCCTTTAATCTTGATAAGCACAGTAAATGCTTATGCAAATGCAGCTTGAGCCTCAAACGAACTAAGCAGGGCTGAGAGTATTTTCTGATGTTAATGGATCAAAGCAGCTTCATTGCTTACTTTCCAGTTGCCTTCTAAAAAGGAACTCTTAACAGTAATTACATGTTCTAAAGATGTGTGATGGTTTCTCATTAATACTGTATAATACAAAATTTAATTAAAATTGATTTTTTTGCTTGAAAAAATATCTATTACCTTGTTCTTACTGTCATTAATTAATACCCCTTCTTATTGTTTTCTTCCAATTTTATACCTCATTAGTTTGTTTAGACATTTCTCATTTTTGGTGCATGTTATGATGTTGCTTGTATACATATTTCTCTAATTACATCACTGCAAAAAGGTTTCCTTACAATTTTGAATGGTGTCATGCAATTTCTGACATCATCGTTAAACAATATAAAGATGAAAGGACAACACACACCCTACATGTTTGGCCCTCTGGATCATGTGATGCTCCAGAGGACCAATCAGGTACAGGATGCCTCACCCCTGACCACCTCCATCCACTTCTGGCCATCTTCTAACCTCTGAGCCAGTTGAGGCTGGGGGAAGTGGCAAAAGTCAGGCTGAAAAGGCGGAATCTCCCCCCATCACTGCCAAGGAGGTGGTAAGCGACCCTTTCGATGCCTCCTGGGGCCACCAAAAGCCTCTGCACCAGTTGCCCAAAGGATTCATTGGGCCCACGGGCCCACAGCATCTTTGAGGTGTTCTTCCATGTACCCTGACAAGGGGATGGAGTGGAGGAGACTCTCCCTTCCTATCTCCTCCCTCCCTTCCCGTCTTTCTCCCTCCCTCCCTGATGCTTGCTATTTGAGACTGCTAATCTTCACTCACTTTACTATGCTGGGTCTCAATATTATACCTCATTAGTTTGTTTAGAAGGGAGTTTGTAAGAAGGGAGAGCAGAACCAGCACCCAGGAAGGACACAGTGCAAGCCTGTGTGCTAGCATTTGTTGCATTCCTGGGTGCACCAAGCTTTGCCCCTAGTATCACCAAATTTAGGAGTAAGTAGAAAAGTTTAGTTGTCTGAAATGGTCCTTAGAGGTCATAATATTGGTCAAAGAGATCAGCTAAATGATTCTGGGAAAGTAACCTCCAGACTTTCCCTTTGCTCCCCCTGCCCCAATTCATAGCTAATAGCATACTATACCTGAACCTGGAACAGGATGCTGACTACCACATACCATCAAAACAACATTATGAAAAATGACACTCCACATGGACCCCTCCTGATGGATGCAATGCCACACTGGATCTCTGCACTGTAAGGTCCAAACAGCTCAACAAACAACATCCTGCACAGCAGAATATACACTATGCTGAAAGGAAAACCATAGACAGTCTAAGGAACAATCCATCCTGATTATTGTAATAAAAGAGACAAAGTAGGAACCATTGTCATCATGAACAAATCAGACTACATCCAGAAGGATGTGACACCACAGACTTTCTAAGGAAAATACAGTCTTCGAACAACCTTCCAGAGAACACTATTTTGGCCACCATGGACTTGGAATTCCTATATACAAACATTCCACACAAAGATGGATTACAAGCCATAAGGAATACAATTTCTAACAACACCACAGGTGACTCATACAACCAACTGTTCCATTTTGTTCTCACCCATAACCACTTCAGATCTGGTGATACATTTTCCTTCAAATCAATGGTACAGCCATGGGTACCTGTATGGCCCCTTAATATGTCAAGATCTTCATGGCAGACCTGCAACAACTCTTCCTAAACTCCCACCCACCTGTCATTTATTGATGACATTTTCATCATCTGGACACATAGTAAAGAAGTCCTGGATACTTTCCACTGTGCTTACAATGACTTTCACCACACCTGCAACCTAACAATGAACCAATCTACACAAGAAATACATTTTCTGGGCACTACAGTAAAATATATATGATGGACACCTAGAGACCACATTACACTAGAAGCCTACTGACTGATAAACATACCTGCATACCTCTAGCTACCATCCTAAATACACCAAATGATCCATTGTATATAGCCAGGCTCTACACTACGATCACATCGGCTGCAACCCTACAGACAGGGATTTACATCTGAGAGATTTACAACAAATCTTTTTGGAACTTAAGTACCCACCTGAAGAAGTCAATAAACAAATTAACAAAGCCAGAATGATACCCAGATAAAACCTATTACAAGACAGGCCCAACAGAGACAATAAGAGGACATCATTGGTGGTCACATACAGCTCACAATTCAAGACAGTTCAATGCATCATCAGTGACTGGCAACCTCTACCAGAAAATGACAGTTCTTCTTTCACAAGTTCGGGGGGGGGACCTTTTCTTGCACACAGACACATCCCCAATCTAATTTGAACTTGGATACTGGTACCAGAACTTGCAACAAACCCAGATGTCAGCTATTCTGTCACATACATCCAGACAACACAATCATTGGACCCAACAACATCAATTAAACAATTAAAAGTTTATTCATATGCTCATATTCTAACATTGTATATGCCATCAAATGCAAACAATGCCCTTCCATTTTCTACATAGGACAAACAGGACAAACTCTACGCCAAAGGATAAAGGGACACAAAATCTGACATCAAGAACCACAAGACTGATAAACCTGTGAGTGTGCAGTGTCCCTCCATGGGGACCATAGATTGAGGGAAGGGCTGGGCCAAAAGGCCCGGCTCTTCTGCTTATGCATGGGGCTGGCCCAACCCAGCCCCTGCTGGCACCTGTGGCATTGCAGGGAACACGGAAGGTTCCGTGTTCCCTTGTTGCGGGTCTTCTGGGGTGCTGCATTGGGCCAAGGCTGGGATTGTGGCAGCGGGGTGCATAATTGGGGCTGCCCTGCTGCCACCATCCTGGATTTCCAGCCCCATGCACAATGGGTCTCTGAGGTGCTATTGAACTCAAGTCTACCTCTTCCGCTGCACACCAGCATCTCTATTCTCTGAAACTATCTTCAGGCACTAAGGTGTCACATGAAAAAGTATTTTGCCTTCTCTTATAAATGGGAAAGGTCTCACACAATTCAACTGTGCAAAGAGGATTCAGCAAGAAATCCAACAAAGTAGAAGCTCCTTAGCACCTGAGCCAAAGACTCCTCATAAGGAAGCCACAGGAAATATCTACTTGATGAAGATTCAGTCAATGGCTTTGAAAAAAAATGGGCATATTCATTTAATTGCCTACTAGAACAAATCCACTGGGGAAACATAGTCTTGTAATGTAATTGTCAGTAAACAGAGTTCAGTGCTTCATCTAAGAATGAGAAAAGAGAGGAGTATTCTTCCTGAACAAAAGATAAAAACATTACATTATTTGAAAACAGCTATAGTATTTGCTGATGTGTTTAAGTTCTAGTTTAATCTCCAAAAAGCATGAATAAATCCAACTGCTATTCAAAAACTCTTAAGATTAAAAAAAAGGGGGGGGCTGAAAAGTAACTAAAAAGTGATACTTGGATTACATTTTGCATTAAAGGGCCATTCTGCACCTCTAAAAACATAGCATTAAGCAACCGCAATTGCTTAATGCTATAAAAAAATGTGCCCACTGCCATTTCTCACCTCCTTGCTTTCTCGCTTTCTTCTCCTGCTTTTTGATGCTTCCAGGTGCTCTGCATGACTGATTAAAATGGCTGTGGAGGGGGACTCGCAATACCAGCAAGTCTCCCCTTGCCTGTCAATCATGGCTAGGGTTGTGCGCGGCTGCGTCTGAATCAGCCGTTCCAGGCTGCCGCAGCCAGGGCCTCGGGGTGCGTGCTGGCTGCGGCAGCTTGGAGTGGCCGATTCGGATGCAGGCGCGCACAACTCTAATCAGGGCAGCCAGTCAACCAGCTTTCTCCTAGCTTTAAAGGGAAAGCGATCTTTTAAAAAAAATAAAACTTCTCCATTGCTATGCTTATGCACATAAACATAGATGAATCGTACATAGTTTAATGCTGGCCCGTTATGGAAGTTTGATACTTGAAGATGAACAGAAGTAATTTTTTTCCTGATTTTGGGAGGGGGTGTTGAGAGGCATGCTTTGTGTGCCAACTGGTGGGTGGGAATTTTTTTTGTTCTGCCTTTATGGAGCCATGTGTATTCGTTGATCCAGGCAGCTTGCTACAAAAACAAAATACAGCCCCATTCTAGGGAGAAGGGAAAGTGAGGTAGGCATGAGGGCGGGCACTGGAGATGGAGATTGCGCTACCTCTGGCCACCTTGGTTGCACACAACCATTTAGTTAATGGTTGCTGGTTGCTCTCCTCCCATTCACACAATATAGTTGTAGCTGAATACTTTTAGGATGTAGCTGCCAGTTTGCTGCTGGAACGCTGTTGATGATGTCATGTTAAAACATTAAAAAAAAAGAGTCTGCAAGAGGTAACCCTTTCACTTCATTTTCTGGGTGCAGAATG
This sequence comes from Paroedura picta, assembly GCF_049243985.1. Taxonomy (NCBI): domain Eukaryota; kingdom Metazoa; phylum Chordata; class Lepidosauria; order Squamata; family Gekkonidae; genus Paroedura; species Paroedura picta. Next base: position 36,340,450 of record NC_135377.1, on the reverse strand, counting down.
GCCGTTATTTTTGTAACTTTTTACCCCAAAAGTGAAGACCATGAGCAGTTTTTCAAGTTAAACTATCAAGCAGAGTCCTGAATTTTATTCTTCCAAAAAAAGATACTTCAGACCAAGATAACTGAAATAAAATTTATTCTTTTCAGGAACACATTAAGAACATAAGAGAAGCCATGTTGGATCAGGTCAATGGCCCATTCAGTCCAATATTCTGTGGCCAAAACCTTGTTGCCATTCAAGGCAATACTGTGATAACAATCACCATATATATATCTTCAGGTATCTAGGTAGATTACACTCAAAGTACAACACCCTTTCCAACTGGTTTCAAATTTACATATATACATATGCACCACATATAACATTTAGAAACCAAGCCTGAGCTTGTACACTTAGAATGTAACTACATGTAGTGGGAGAAACACACATGGGAAAGCTGGGTCTTACACTGTAGAGGAAGCATAATTGTTATTCTTCCATGGGTGTTGCCCACATACTTCCAGGTCAGAAAAAGAAGCACACCAGCATTAATTCTTCCTGGGGACAGGCTTATGCTAGCATAGGGAGTAACCTGATTATCAGGTGATCTTAAATGGGGGAAACTTGTGTCCCACAATGCAAGAACTGGCCATAAACATACTTAGGATCAACTTTGTTTGTTTTGAAATTATACATGTTGCTTCTCCAGATACCTGTTTAAGGCACAAACAAAAACAAACAAAAGAACAAAAAAGCAAGGTAAATAAAAAAACAAATCACTAAAAAATAAGCCAAAGACATTAAAAAAGAAAAAAAAGAAAAAATGAACAGCCCAAAACTATATTAATGAAGATGATAAAATAATTTCTTTTAAAAACTTACTCAAAATAAATGACTTTTGTTAAAAGTCTGAGGAAAAATAAATGTTCTGGCTTGATATTTAAAGAAATGTTAGAAGCTAGGCAAATCTAAGGTGTTTAAATGACTTCCCTGTAGGTAAATTAAGATCACCCTGCAAGCTGAAAGAAGTCTAATAACAATATGAGGTCTATGAATCAGACCAAAGGTCCATTTAGACAAGATCTTGGGCTAGTGACAAACGAGTAGTCTTTGGGAAACTGTCAACCATCTTCATCGTCATCTTCACAATCTCCTTCTCCTTCTCCTCCTCACACACACACACACACACACACACACACAAACTTGCTCTCACATCCGGAAGAAGTTCCTGACAGAGCGGTTTATCAGTGGAACAGGCTTCCTTGGGGCCTCTGCAATCCATGTTGATTGCCCAGCGCTAAATTAGATTGGGTGCATCTCTTTTATGTTGCAGCCAGCTGTTTCTTCACAAAACCCACATTGGAAATTTTCTGCTTTAAAAGCACTTTGCTCTGTCGCTTCAAAAAACAGTTGCCCCAAGCCCATGCTAATGAAATGATTTAGTTAAACAACATTTCTTCAGCTGCCCTTAATTATTCACATCTACCTAGTGCAGAGAGTTTAAAAGAGAGACATAAGAACAGAATATAAAAAAACAGAGAAGAAAAGAAAGAGATAAGGGAAGAAAAAACAATATCAGAAACCATTATGAAATATTATTGTATTTTCAGAGGAGTACTAATCCAAGCCAGTTCATTACCAGGCATAATATAAGAGACGGAGTTTCAGGTTTATAATCAGACTAGTAAGCAAGCCCGCTGTAAAATAAATACAGCGGGCACTAATCATGGGAGCCCCCAGCAGCCGCGCTCCGCACGACTGCTGGGGGCTCCTCCCTTGGGCAGCGGCCTGATGCGGCAAGAGGCGCTTCGCACCTCTCGCCGCATCAGGCCGCCGGGAAAGGAGCAACTGCGAGTTGCTCCAGCGCCTGCCGATTGGTCCCTCCAGTAGTCTGTCCAGAGGAAGGGGCCAATCGGCACCCTTCCTCATCACGGACACATCACACCTCCCAAGCCCTTACCCTTTTATTTAGTCCGCAGCGCCGCGGGCTGTGTTAAGAGGGACTATCAACATTTTGGCAAGACTTTCCTGAGGAGCTTCCTAAGCACAGAAAATGTCCCTATGGAGTTCGTCAGTCATACTAATAAAAGCTAATAAAAACTAAATACTTCCAGGGGCACTTTAGTTCACGTGAAAGTAGAGTATCTCCTTCCCAAAAGTTTGAGCTGCACTTGTCATTTTGATGGTAATGTTAAATTTCTTCAACCTCTTAAAAAAGCAACTGATTTTATAACTCATGTACATTCCTTATACTTGACAATTATTTAAAGGCCTCTTAGCATTCTTGTTTATTAGTGTAAATATAGAGCCCTCCAGTGGTCAACAGTATTATGACTTTTGGGCTAAATAATTTTATTAATAGTATTTCTCTGAGAATCGAGGTGGATTTAAGTATGATTTAAGACATTTTTAATTTACTGTACCCTTGCCAATGTAATATTTTAAAAATAAACTGTAATTAATTTGAGTAGCTTACATTGGGTTGGAGTCAATGATTCCCTCGTGTTAAGTGAGGTGGCTTTTCCCAGTAGATGGATTCTGCTTGTGGAAGGGGGGCGATTCCTCACTGCCACTTTTTGATGCACACAGCTCTTTATCCTCATGTGTTTGGTAACTTCAAGCATCATATTTTTCAGGGACTAAAGAGGACTACTGGGAGAAGGTAAACACAGGAAAACACAGGGCACTAGCACCTTCTAGTAACGGTTGACTCAGTAGAAAGATTTTCCCAATTCCCATGCTAGAATAAGCATTGATAATCTGTAACTATTTACCTCTCTGGCTATCTTATTTGACAAGCAAAATGCCTAATATTCTAGTACTTTCAAGGAACACATTTCTAGCATTTATTTTTCTGAAATTTAAAAACAGACCAATGAAGTTCCTTAAACTAACACTTCAATTTGAGGAATGAGCAAATCTCCGTGTTCTAGGCAAAAATATTCGTATCAGTACTATAATACATTGTGTAAACTGGCATTTGTTTTTGTTTGCATGGCTTGTTTGGGAAACGTGAAGTGTCTGGCCATTTTGGAAATCTACTAGATGTTTTGTTTTTTACTAATGTTCACCAAAGATTAAGTTTCTAAATAATATTCCTCCTATATTATAATAATATTCCTCCTATAAAGTGATACAGAATGGACACTGCCAGACCACAAAGGGAATCTTGCACTCAGATGCCCATAACATCCTCTAGTAACCTCTAGACTGGATTACTGGAACTCTCTCTACACAGGCCTTCCCTTATCCCTGCTCTGGAAATTACAATTGGTCCAAAACACAGTCCCACATCATGGAGAGCCCATATTACCCCAATCCTTCAGCAGCTACACTGCCTACCAAATGAGTTCCGAATGAGGTTTAAGTTGCTGGTACTCATCTTCAAGGCCATATGCAGTCTGGATTCTGGATACCTCAAGAACCATCTGCTTGTTCATATCCCCCAAAAAGTGACATGCTGTATCCAGTCTGACAGATTTGGTGATCCCTGGCCACAAAGAAGACTGCCTGGCCTCAACAAGAGCCAGGGCCTTTTTGACGGTGGCCCCAGTTTGGTGAAACAGGCTCCCCAACAAGATCAAAGCCCTAACAGAACTTAAAACAGTTCCATAGGACCTGCAAAACAGAGCTCTTCCACCCAGCTTTTAGCTGAAGGCCAGGGACAGCCAGGGCCCTTTTCTTGTGAGGCAACTCCACTACTCAGTTAGCCCCAAGCTCATGGCCTTTTCCTTACTAAGCTGCTGCAGTTACCTAACTGCTCAATGCTCCCAAGTTACGTTTGATGCTGACTGTTATGATCTTACTGTTAAAAATAATTCAATGTATGTTCTATTTTACTGATTCTATGTACACTAACCCACAATGTCATAGTGAAGGGTGATACATACAATGAACGATTAACTGAATTAATGGTGAGAAGAGTGAGGCCCATTTTGGTGTTCTGTTGCTTATCTTGGCCTCAATCATATGCCTTGCAGAAGACCACAATCTTTAGGCCCTTCAGATCTTTGATAGTTCTGATAGTCTGGCTCTCTGCCAACAGCTCATTCTGGTTGAAGCCAAACACACTTCTTTGGGGACAGGAACCACCAACAGGTTGGAAATAGCAGAATGCAATGCTCTTCAAGGGATACACTTAGAGAGGTGATTCCTCAGATACACAGGACCTGTACTGCATAAAACCTTAAAGGTTAAAACCAACGCCTTGAACTTGACCTGGAACTCAACTAGCCACCAGGGCAGGTGTTAGAAGACGGGTTGAATATGGGCCCTCATTAAGGACCCAGGCAGCCACATTCTGCACCACCTGTAATTTATGGAACCAAGCTAAGGGAGGGCCCATTTAAGCTTTTTCTATAAGAATCAGATAGTTAAGAGTTTAAAAGATTTTAGTTAGAGGCTTTGAGATAATCATAGGCCTTTCTTTTGTTAAGATTTCATTCAAACTGAGTGGTTCCATTACTGTGTTTTCCTTTTAAAAATCTTTTTGAGTTTCACTGAATTTCTCTGGCTCCTGGAAAGTGGGCACTCTTGATAGTACCACCATTTTCTCCTTTCCTAGAAGTACCAGTATCCCACTACCTATTGAGGACTCTGAAGCTTTCCCACACACATATGAGGAAACTCTCCTTCCAATTTAGCCCAAAATGGGAGTTAACACCTCACTGTTCAAATTCCCACTGCCAAATATTTGCTCTTGTTGTCCAGACACTGTGAGCATTAGTTATGAGTAGAAACTGAGTTCTCTAACTGGAGTTTCTCCTTGGAGATGATTAGTTCAGGATCTGTCCGACTGCCCTCTGAACCAGCATCCAACCGGAAGGGAGGGCAGTATATAAAGTATTAAATACTAATATCAGCATCAAATCAGTCTCTCTCAGCAGACAGCTAGAATATATTAACTTCCTCTCAGCTGTGGCTGGCCAATCAAAGCAGTCTCAAAGCAGTCTGTTGCTCTGGCTCTTTCTGTCATTCTAGGATCTCCATACTCTAGCAGCCATATTCTAGTCATCTCTCCTGTTTCATTGCCATCAGTTATCTGGGAGGAAAACCTGAGACAGCTTGGCTCAGTCTGGAGGAGGGGGGCACTTCTCCATGATGGTGACTCACACAAATAAACACATGCCTAGTCCACATCAGGTATTTTAATTTAACCATTAGAGATTACAACAAATTCTATGTACACCCATCAACACTTTTTACATGATAGAAAAGAAAATTCTGCCACATTTAATAAAGATTATTCATCCATTTTATTTCAGCTTATTATTCAGAAAGTGTTCAACACTCAAAAATGCAAATTAGAATTTGAGGTACATCTCAGAATATACCTCAAAACTAGTCAAAACAGCAACTGGGGTCAATTTAGTAAAACACCAGCCCATCATAGAAAATAACTAGCAATGAAAAGATTTGAGTTACACAGCAATATTCATTCAATTTTTGCTAACCATGGCACAGGTGACTAATAATCAAGTTTAAAAAGGTAGTATTTCTGTCCTGAGACTAAAGCTTATGTTATGCTGAACTGGGGGAAGCAAGTGTCAAGACTGGCTTACTGCAAGGAAAAGGTCTCAATTTGCAATGACGTGCATGGCACTTGTCAGCTCACACATCTCATCCACAATACGCAGAACTATAGACTACAATTTGTGCACCTGATGCCCTTCTTTTCAATGCAATACACTGAATCCAAAGAACAATGAATGGAATGCAACTTTGCCACCTTCCATTTCTAGTGAAAGGCCCTCCGCTAAGCTGCTGAGGTTCAGGAACTGATCAGGAATGAGGGGAATGTAGCACAGGGAACCTGCGGGTGATCTGGCAAAGATATCTTTCTTTTACCTTTGAATGAGTGGGTGTATGCAGTGGAAGTCTGGATCCAGCTCCATGTCTGAAAACACATAGCATGAATTTTGCTCGAACACATTAATACAAAAATGATAGCTTTTACAATTATGGTTTAGAAAATTAAGTTTACAATTATCAAATTGTTTTTCCCTTTTACTAATTCAGGCAGCGCATATAACAAAATTTGGATACCACCCTATATACACTACAGCACCATGAGAGAGCACAGACCAATCTCAAAGGTAGCGCTACAGAGCACTTTTCCCTAAGTAAATGGAACACTCAGTATTATAACCGTTCTTTCACAGATCTTATCACATTATTTAGTAGAAGGGTCACATAATTAATCAGGATTGCAGTTCTGCTAGTTGGCTGTAGAGAGCAAAGAGAAGGGGAAGGGGAAAGATCCAGTATTAAATTTGGTGGTCTGCTCCTTGAAAACCATGCAATTCAGCCTCCAGTCTATTAGCACAGCAAATGCAATAATAGGTGCTAGGAATTACTGTATCTAGAAGGCAACAGCAGATGTTACTTGTAAAACTAATTCGGCACTAAAAGTTTTAAAAGAGTTACAGAAAATTCTAATAAACCTGGAAATGTCGAGAGTCCAGAAGTCTGACTAGCATAGTGCACTACTCCAGGGTACCTTTGATATGTCTCGCTGTCTTTATTAGCAAAAACTCATAACAATTAACACCATGTTTCTTTTTCAGCTTACAGCAACTGGGATCAGATGTTCACATTTTATGATCTTAAACGGGGATTCATTCTTGGCCACAAGTAAACTCAAATTAATGCAGCAGTGCTATTTGTTATTACACACAGCAATAAACCTAGCAGTTGTCTTTTCCTGCACCAAAAGCCTTTGTGTATGCATGGAGATAAAAGTGCAGTTAGGTCTGTTTTCAAGTTCCTCCCAAAATAAATCTTTTAATTTAACATGTAGAAAGTTTAATTTTTGACATTTTATTTAAGGCTTTGGTCAGATAATAGCTTGAGAACTGAAAATTGACTAGCTTCCCTTCCCATGGAGCTTACATGCATTACTTTTCTCCCTCAGTTATCTACCTGGACCAAGTTCTGTAGGTTGTTATAATACAAAATCTGAAAAGTTGGCCAGCCAGAGGCAATGGCATGTACACCCAAACCATAAAGAGAAAGACCACCTCCCCCAAAATTATGTCAAGCCTTAATGCTGGTATCAAAAGCCAGAGCTCTTCCCAAGGCCTCCCTCTCTGCTATAGGCCCAATGCCTACTACCTGCAGCCATACCAAGGTGCTACAGAAGGTGGAGAATATTGCAACTGGAGCTTGTAAAAAGAGGAGGCACAGAGGTCAATCCACATCAGAATCTACTCTCTTCACAAAAACACAAAAACTGCAGAATCTAAGAAGGCAATATAGTAGCAGTGTTGTGTTGAAGATAAACAAAATTCTGTTAAAGATGGTTTGCCCAGCATTATATAGCAATATATTGCGTACCAAGATCTGCAATATTACTCAGGATGCAGGCTCCAAGAATGACATGTAGACGGGGAAACTGTACACAGATGTATAACATTAACAAAAAAAGTCCATATACTGTTCACTGTCAGGACCCAAGCTGAGAACATTAATCCATCAGTTCTAATGTAGTTATTACCAACTGTCTGTACCACCAGCAATAAATTTCATTTGTGAAATACTTTTCAACTAGTCTAGTGTAAAGATGTATTGTTCCATAAAACTGAACTGCTATCAATAGCATTAAAAATGTTTTTAATATGTTATTTTGATATCACATTTATAGAACCAATTCCACAAGCTAAAAGCATCAGTCTACTGAAGTTCAGTTTTGGAACCTTCTAAAGGCCTTCTAGTGTTTACTTTAGAAGTTTTCTTCAATAGTGTTGGCCAAGCAATGTTTTTTGATGTTGTTGTTTAAATTAAGGCAACTAAATGCCTGGTTTTACAATGAGGCATCCTTAATTAGCAAACTATGATAAAAACAATAAGTACATATGAAATAGAATTTCCCCCAGTTTACATCAACTGGCCACTTTTTCTATGCTGCCATTCACTTGGAGTTGAATCACAGTACTTTAATTTGGCATTAAACAGATCTGAGAAGATTAAGCTGGAAAAGGCTGTATGACCTGTATGTTCCCATGACCCAGGCCCAGCGGTTTATCTTGCCAATGCTGCCAGGGAAGGAGGAAGGATATAAACTCCAAAGATTTGATTAACCAATTAAATAAAGCAGACCTACTTTTGGCTGCTAGATACAGTTCTCAGTACCACTTGATTACCACTAAAAGGCCTTTACTGTTTCTCCACAGTGAACAAAACTTGTGAATTGTTTATCATATATTAAGAGATGGAAACTGTGTTAAAACATTCTTATGAATTCTTGATACTTTTATGTGGGACTTCCTAACCAAGAACCCAAATGGTGGAGTGCATCGTTTAAATTGAATTTCTACAGTACAACAGCCAGCAAGACACTCTGGATTCCTTAATGTCTTTAACATTTGATTTTCATTTTATGTTGACAAAAGTCAAGTAGTTTAGTAAATAAACAATCACTAAAGACAGAAAGCTATTTTATAAGCTCAACAATGTGAAAAACGTAACATCTTTTACTGAAAAGAATGGCAATATTCAATTGCTGAGAGGGTTCAGAGAAATCTTTTAAAATGATACACAAAAAATGCTGGAAAAAACCACACATTAACTATTTCTTCATCCACATTAAGCTGGTTTAAATTTCAGGTAAACATTAAAACAAAACAAAACTTTTCCTCTATCATTTAAAATTGTAACCAAAATGAATAGTTGCCACATGAAGATGCTTCAGCCTTCCTGCCGTTTCTATCCCCAAAGACAGAGAAAACATCTGAGTATCATGCACTGTCCATGGATATTAAGTAACTAAAACCATTTTTCTGCTGGAGTACACAAAGAATACCCAAAAAATATTAGGAGTCACCAGGACAAATTTGTAATGTGCTTAGTTAATTAAAAGCATTGATTTCAATGATCATGAAGAAGTCTCAGAAATTTATGGTGGACACTGAGGCAGGAGGAAATCTTGCGGTCTTCAACACTGCCAAATGATGGTCTGGATAATTGTCCAAAAAGCACATTTTCTTGAGTGTACCATCTTTCCAAGGTCAAGTTTACATTTCCCAGATAACTATTTTGAGGCTCCAGAAGCATGATTTGTTCATTCTCCAGAATTTAATTCTGTGAAGTCTTGTCTAGAACAGGAAGTTTTTCTACCAGTTGCTGGTGGTTTATATTTATACTGGCTATGAGCCCATCTTCAACGTCCTCTGAACCAGTGTAACTGATTTCCTCCCCAGACAAGGTAGTCATTTTACCTCCTAATGCTTTCAGCATTGCATTGCCAGCACATATGTCCCATTTTTTGATGTAGGTTACATGGATATACACATCAGCTTTTTCCTGGTTCACCTCAGGCACATCTAGGAGAGACAGAACTTTATAGCCTGCAGAAGAAACGCACAAAAAGCTTACAGTGTAATGTACAACCACATTTGAATTTCCCCCCACTTTAGTACACAACATATTTAAAGCAGGCTTCTATGCTCATCTGCAGCTAGAAAGTTGCCAAAGATCATTTCAGCCTTGGATTTGGTCACACAATTGAAAAAACTTAATGGAAAGAAGTAGGGGCTCTTCCATGAGTTTGACTGTGCTTATACAACTAAGGTGACCCAACTGTGGTCATCATCGCCAAACAGCAGATTTGGAAAGAAATCACTAATTAGACGTAAGGAGTGCACTGCTAACTTACACTAGAGGCCCTAAAGTACCCTAAGTAACATAAATAAGCCTGCTATCCTACCAGGATGGGATAGATTATTTTATTGGAGTTTTATTGTTGGGTTTTAAATCTGTAATCCGCCCTGGGAGTGGCGGGCTACAAATCAAATAAATAATTTTTAAAAAGTAATTCCCTGTACAGGATTCTTTCCTAGAATAAAGGTTCTTTGTCTGCAGGTAAAATGGTGGTGATGGGGTGGGGATATGGTGTTGATTGTGAGACAAGGGAGATACATTAGACAGGATGGCAATGAGGACTCTCCCAAATTTATTCATTTTTACCCACCCATAACAAACTCAGAAGTCTCCTGTATTCTTAATTAAGCAGGCTTTGCAACAGATCAGAAATATGGCAGGAGAACACCTACCATGCTTTGAGAGAACTAAAACTGTCCTTTAACGAGTTTTTTTAATCATTTTTCTTTTTACAGATCCAGTTACTTTAATTTTAATGTTGCCCGCTGTGTTAAGAATCATACATCAGAAAAATAGCATTTAAATAGGTACACTTCTGAGGCAAACTTAACCTGTGTGAGACTCATCAACTCAGAAGCAATAAAACCCACTTACTTAAAGTTTACTCAAGGTGGTCATACTTTCCTAATCACATGAACTGTACTTTGTTCACAGTTGTATTTACAATCAAAAGCTATTTGCTTAGTTATCCCTTAAACAATCTGTCTACTCACCATCTTAATTCTGACATCACCTCTATTTTGCGGCTGATGACAATGGTTCGGGCAATACTACTTGGTGTTTCAGTCACAGAAAGCTCTACCTATCCAATCCAACCAGAATTATTCCCTTGGAATGGCATAACTCAGTTTCGGATGATATTGTGATGATCCCCAACCCAGTTGGTCTAAAATCTCCATCCACTACATTAGCACTACCTTTACTATCTTTTGCAAAGCTTCCATATGCTATAGATATAATTTCCTGTTCTTAGCAATTAGTATAGCTAGCAAGCCTGCTTGTGACTCTCAAGAGACTAACTACTTTGGGCATTTGCTGGGTGTAACCAGTTTTGTTCTTTGCCACCTTCACTTCAACTTCTGACATGGTTACAAGAAACAAAAAAGTGAGAGCAAAGATGACAAACCTGATCCTCCTGCTGAAATGATCACAGATTTATTTCCAAATGTTTGCCAGGCAACTTGCTTAACTCTCCCTGCATGAGACCTGGATACAATGATTGTTGGAGTTTGCTCATTGTAGGAAGAACGTGGTTTAACATTGGATCCACCATCTACCATTGCCCAGGCTGTAAAACAAGTACACATTTTATTAATATGTTGTTCTTTGTAAACTATGCTTGGTTGACAGCAGCTGCAGCTTCTTGATACCCCTGGAAGAATTTCCCAAATGGGTGGGAGTTAATTAATTTGTTTAACATTTATCAAGTGATATGACCATATATGGTCATGTCAACCCACTCACCCCTCCCAAAATGGCTTATGATGGGCCTGGAGGGGATGGGAATGGGAGGTGCGCATATACACAGCTATGTTTCCCAACCGTATTCTGCAGGATTGCACCACTACTGGGGTTTCTCTAAACCTGAAGAATATATAGGGGTTTATCAGTGATAAAAAGTTGAGAAAGGCTGGTCTAAAGTGTTTGTTAAGCCTGATTCTGTTTGGCACTTGTTGGATTCACTAAGGGTCTAGTGGCTGCTTAACCAACAGTCCTTGTAACTTGGGATATTGGGAAAGCAACACAGGGGAGCTAGGGGAGGAAAGGAAAACATAAAACACATCTGGTTGGGTACCTGCCGTCACCTATTATTGTCAGCCCGTATGCATGAGTCATTCCACTGGTCAGCACAGATCAGCAACAAAAGACATTGTTCACAAAACCTGTCAAACAGTTTGCAGCTAAGTTTACTCCAACTGTAGCTCACTGAACAATGACACACCTGGCTAAGTATACTTAAGTGAAGTAGCAGGGGCAAGAATTATGGAGCAGACACCCATGTGGAAGTAAGCTTTCCATTTCATACCTGGGTTCAGACAAGGTTCTGAGTTGCTACATTGTATATATTCAATGAAATGCAACTACAGCAAGTGTACATGGCATTGAAATTGCAGACAGCCACAGGCAAAAACCAAATCTATTTAATACTTGCTATTAAGGCAACCAAATGACAATATAGTGTGTGAGCTTTAAATGTTCCCAAATTTCTGCATCAGGCTAAATTTTGTTTAAAGAAGAGGGGGGAGCAGAGAAGGAAGGAGAGGGAGATTTTTAGTTAAGACCTTGATCCCAATTGCCTATTGCGGTTTGAAGAATCCAGTAGATTAGATTCATCTTCATCCATTTAAAGCCCGCCCTAACACTGCTTTGAGTTAAAAAAGACACATACCTGTATATGCAAAGAATGGCTTGTGTATCACTCCTATAACTGGTTTACCATTTACAGCTACACACACCATTGTAGTAACATACTGCAGAAGATTCTCTGAAAGAAAAGTAGAAAAAAAATCTTTAACATCGCAAAGACACATAGTACAAAGCATAGTCCCAAACATATATTTTATTTATCACTAGGGAGGCATAAGGGGCATCTTGTATTACTTGTATTTTCTGTGGAATGTGAATGTTTTATGCTACAAAACCTGGGAGTCACTTCATATCAGCTTTGAATTTAACATCTGAGAGCAATGCAGTAACAAACTGCCTAAAGAAGAGTTTCAGATACTTCAAGTTTTCACCTTATTATGTATCATTTAGTTGGTAATAATAAAATGCATTATATGGATTGTGCTTTTTTATTTATTTTTAACATTTTATCCCACGCTATTTTATCCTAACAACTGTGAAGTGACTAGCCCTAAGAACTATGCTACAACTGACACAAAATTTAGCAGATTCCTGTACATTGGCACATTACCCAATATCACCTGACACTACTTAGGAAAACAGGGATATAAATTTTGAGATAACTTATCAAATTTATTGTCCTAAGCAGTATTTTTCAACATTTTGACCATGGAAATAATTTTTTAGGCTTTGTGAAGCCTTGAAAGAGATGTTCACTGGCTACATCTCCCTGCCATGCAGTCTGGAAGAGACATGTCACCACCTGTATTAATGGGCAAGCACGAGGAGGACGGGGGCTCCTCCCTCCCAGGTGCAGAAACCATGAACTCACACCTAGGAAGTGGGAGCAATGGAAAGGGCCAGTTCCCTAACTTATGGCTGAGTCCATTAAGAAAGGAAGGGAATGGCTGCAGATCTCCAGAGATCCTCAGATCCCTTGTTGGGGATTCCTGGTTGAACGAATCCAATCCTACATTCCTCCCCTTCAAAGTTAGACTTTCTAAACATTTTATCATATGCAGAAAATAAACTAGTGTGGATTATTTAGCAGAGATACTTACTGAACATAATGCATTTTAAACAGCAGCAGCAGATCTGAACAAAAGGTTAACTATTCTTGTTCAAGAACTTGAGTCTTCTTTCCAAAACTGAAATCTAATTAGACTTTCTATTCTAAATTCCTGGTAAAGTAAATAGTACTTCAATATTAAAATAACCATCCTCATTTTATACAACCAATATTGTCGTAATAAGTAGCTTGCATGGTATCTTCGGACGATTAAAAAACAAGGAATAAGAAAACTGGAGGAAGCTATGAGTTAAGTAAAAATTAGGATTACAATTTTCATCTGAGAATAGTATCAAATGTAAACAAATTAACACTTAAACCAGAGCCTTGCATGAGATGGCTTATAATTTAAAAACAATAGTGTAAGAACTCAATTAAAATATTTACATCAGCCCTGAAAGGGAGAAGCTTGTCCTATACAAGAATGAGGGAAAATACACAGAGAAGCGGTAGGTCAAAAGAAATAAAACTATCACCTGTATATTCTTGAGTTGCATCCAGAGGATCAATCCATACAGTAACACTGTCTGCTTGGACAAATGTTGATTGAATTTTTCTTCTTATGTCTTCAGGAACACTGTGGTCCCAAAAAATTTTCTCCTTGTCATCTGCATCTACATGTTCTTCTGTGTTTATCTAATGGAAGAGAGATGTTATAATTAAGCAAGAAACCGTTAAAATTGCTGCAATACTTACATTTCGTCAAAGGAACTTCTGCTTCCAGCCCTAGCTCATGTAAAACCTTTGACAAGTCAACTACAATGACATTTCATCAACATTGTGAAACAAGGGATAAACTTTTTCCCTTGTCATAAACATATTCCCTACTATACAACATGTCACTGTCAGCAATAGAGATATGATCAATGATTTTCATTGACAGAAAGTACTTTCCCCACCAAAAAAGATTTCCTTTTCCTAAGACCCACCAGACTCCCATACCACTGACCCTCGATGTACTAACAGGAACAGCATGAGACAAATCTTCTGCCACATGTTGTATCTGCCTACCCTTTAATGATAACTATGGCTGACAATAGCAGAAAGGACCTTGTGAATAATTTTAATCACCCATCTGTCCCCCTCACCAATTCTTTCTTCACATTTCTGTCAAATCTCAAACTACTGATGGAAACAGTATTAGAGCACCAAACATTAAGCCAGAGCCCTACTATTCTCAAGTAAGTACTCTCCTATTGCTTTCATTAAAACTAAGGTTGATTACTGCAGTTACCACTGATAATACAGAGCAAAATATAGAACAGAGATGTGAACGGTGGGGAGAGAAAATTCTTCTTCATCCCTCTAAACACTGGGGCATTTTGGGGGAGTACAAAAAACAATTTCAGACACTTTCTCACATTCAAAATGCATAGCATGTAGACAAGACAGAGAGCACGCAAACAAGAAAATGTATGAGAATACATAGTCGTGCTAGGTAGAACTATTACAATATTTAGACATTGTTAACATTAAAACATTATGATTGAATAATGTATTCTCATTAAAAACAATTAGTTGTTGACAAAATTACTTACATTTAAATAAAAAGTAATCATAAAACATGTTGTATGTCCACAGCAGGGGTAGTCAAACTGCGGCCCTCCAGATGTCCATGGACTACAATCCCCATGAGCCCCTGCCAGCAAATGCTGGCAGGGGCTCATGGGGATTGTAGTCCATGGACATCTGGAGGGCCGCAGTTTGACTACCCCTGGTCCACAGTATGCATTAAAAGAGAGGGGAAAGATGATCATGCACACCCCTTGTGGAATGAATGAAATGAACAATAAACTTTTACATGTAGTGTGAAAAAAATTACGTAAAATACTCCACAGAATTAGATAATATCTATTAATGCATACTGTAAACATAGTCTTGTAAAACGAGGAAGCTTGATGCTGCTCAAGGATTCAGGGGTCTCTTACACCAGTGGTTCCCAACCTTTTTATCACCGAGGACCGGTCAACGCTTGACAATTTTACTGAGGCCCGGGGGGGGGGGGTAGTCTTTTTGCCGAGAGATGTCGCTGCTGCCGCCTGAGCCCCTGCTCCACTTGCTTTCCTGCCGGCATCCCTAACTTCCGGCTGCCCGCTGGGGGGCGCTGCCAGCAGCAGAGTGGCAGGGCAGCCCCCCCGAGGCAGCAGCCGGGGAGGAGGGCAAGGAGGAGCCACGGATTGGTCCCCGGACCGGGGGTTGGGGACCACTGTCTTATACTACAGGACAATGGGTTACAAAGATACAACAACTAGATTTTCTTACTATGTTCTATAATGTTACAACAGGCGCTCTGGAATTATAATAAACAGTAATGTCCAAACTTTTTAGTTTAAAGTATTTAGCTTAAAGCTCACTACTGACAAGAACCACCTGATATGCCTCTGAAAAGTAGACGATGTAGGATGGTTACAAGGGGGGGGGGATCAGGTACTCAAGCAGGAAGAGAAAGCTCAGTGCCAGGACTTTTAGTGTTAGAGCTTAAAAGTACTCTCAACACATCTTCTCTCTCTGGTGTCCCATCTGGTAGAAAAGGGAAGAAACCTGGAGGGGCTAGCAGACTACCTCATCCATAATCCTCCTTAACCCCCCTCCTTAGAAACCACCATTTACACGTATCATTTCTTCCAAGAGTTGAGGGCAGAGCGCTGGATCCTCGTCCCTCACAACCACCCCGTAAGGCAGGGGTAGTCAACCTGTGGTCCTCCAGATGTCCATGGACTACAATTCCCATGAGCCCCTGCCAGCATCTGGAGGACCACAGGTTGACTACCCCTGCCGTAAGGCATATCAGCCGGACAGGAATCCACGGGCCTTAAGCCCCCCTGCGAGAGCTTCCTTGCTCAGCCGGAGGTTTCAACGCGGCTGCCTCTCATGCAAACCCTGCCGCCGCCGCCGCCCTGCCAGGGCCCGGGAGAGACGCACCTGCACCCCCGGGAAGGCCGTCTTCAGCAGGTGGTACATCTTGCGGTTGGAGTGGAGGTCGCCGAAGGTCAGCATCTCGTCGGCCCCCTCGCGGGTCTTGCCTTTGGCTTTCTCGTGCAGGTCGTTGCCTTCCCGAACCAGCTTCACTTCCTCGCCCCCCTTGACGGCCGCCACGACCGAGGCCGCCAGCAGGTCCCGCAGGTCCACACTGCCCGACTCCACCGCCGGCCCGCCCAGCATGAGGAAGGCGAAGCGGCCGGCGAGGAAGCCCGAGTAGAGGTGGTAGAGCACGCCGAGCCCCAGCAAGCAGAACACGGCCACCCCCAGCGGGGACAGGCGGATCCCCATCGGCGCCATGGCCGGGCGACGGGAAGGCTGCGGGGGAAGGCTCGTCACCGGCAGCCCATCGCCCCTCACGCCGCCCGCAGGAGCCGCCCGGCGCCCTCCGCAACGGCCCTCCCACTCATTCGCTTCGGACACGGCGCCCCAGACACGCTTCACTTCCGGGTTAGGCTCCAGGAAGGCGGTCTCGGCGGGCATGCGCGGAGGGTAGATGGGGCGTGCCTCGTTCCGGGAGCGACAGCGGCGGTTAATGAGGAAGGGGCGGGGCTAGTTGAGCAACTGATTGGGAAGCTGCAACGGCCGTACAGGAGAGGCACGCCCCGTCGCCACGCGCCCTCACCTGATGGGCCTCGGACAGGAATGCGCCACCTCAGCGGAGGAGTGGCGGCCGGCCTGGGAGCTCACGAATCGGATAGGCTGCGCGTTCTGCCTCCCTGGCTCCGGCTGGAAACTGGCAATGGACGCCCATAGTACGCAAACCCAGGGTCTACTGCGCTCACCTCCCTTAGACATCCTTGCTGCTTGCGAAGTGGGGTATGCATAACAGCGTTAACCTCTTACGTCTTCCTACTGAGAGGCCTGAGAGAAGATGCTTGAGAAAAGCTAGCCTTGTAGCAGTTGTGGGATGATTTCCTGTTAGAGGTATACGTTAGTAAGAAGGCTAATTGTCAGTGTTTTGTATAGTTGTCAAGCTGCATCATAACCAGCATATATTCTGGGCCAGGCTGGTTGAAGTTATAAAGTTAACCTGGAAGGTCAGAATGTGCCATAGTGGGCAAGCGGACACAGTGTGTACACGGCATCCCTCATGGAATCTGGTAGCACTAATACAAAGGAGCCCATTAGTTTCTAGGGAGACTAATCACTCTTCCTTTACATTGTAATTGTTACCCACTGGAGGTAAAGAACTTGCCCCATCCCATTCCCATTTGACTGGTTTGGAAATGATGGTCTGAAGCCCACCACTGACACCAGAGTGAGAGGTCTGTTGACTTATCAGAACAGAATCCGAACAATGGATCTGATAACTGACCAACCCAATCCCACCCTAAATATTTAGCATCTGTGCATGTACCAGTCAATGATGGATATTGTAAAAGTATCGGGATGTGACGTATTAAAACTTTTTTCCGCCCCTGGGAGGGTGGAGATCACTGTTTCAGTCATCTGTACTGTGTTGTTTTGATGCCCCTATTTTGCACAAAATAAATTTTTTCTTTGCTTCATCCAGAGGTTCTCTTGGCTGACTTACTTTGGATTCTTTGAATTTTGCACAAAGATTTTAAGCCTAAACTATTGCATCTCCAATTTAGTGTAGAAACATGAAACCCAAAGATTTATCTGAATCTCAAGAAGCTCCCTATGATGAAACTTGGTTGCACAGGCTGAAACTTGATCAAATGTAGCATATGGTAGAAATACATGCATGTCACCTGTGTCACTGCCACTTACTGTGAGGGTATGTTGTGTCCCCATCAACACTGCCTTCCGAGTCAGTAGCACAGGGTTGGGACACAGCTACTAGTGTCACACCTCCTGGATCCAAGGTAACTGTCCAGACAACAGGTAGAAGCATGTACTTCCCATATCCAAATACAAGATGGCTTAGAGGTGCACCTTCCAGACTCATGCCACCTAAATCCAAGATGATGGCACAGGTGGTGGGGGAGGTCCGCCACACCTCCCTGGTTTGCACCCACTTTACCCAGGTATGAGCATGCAGGGCAGATGCTGGATGATAGCTGAGGTGCTCAGGAGCAGCACAATGCCTTGAGCTGGACAAACTTGAGAAGGGTGTTCCTAGGAGAAAGAATGAAAGGTAAATTATTTGCAATTATGTTACCCCGCATCAGGGCCACCAAGGAAGTTAAAAGATTAAAAAATGACTTAATAAAAACAGTCATTTTTAAAGCAAAAACATCATTCAAGTAAAACCAAAGCTAAAATATGTGTACAGCAGCATAAAAACAAGATAATGCAAAAAGGAGAGATAACATGGAACACCAAATTAAACAAAGTCTTCACCCACTGGTAGATGACAGAAGCTCAAAGGGGCAAAAGACTCCAGAGGAGAGTTTTTGTGAGACAACTGTAAAGGCCTTCTGGATTGCCACCTGCCTAATCTCAGAAAGCAGGCACACCTGAAGTGGTCAGGTAGGTTTCTATGGGAACAAAGGTCCTTGTGATATTCTGGTTCTTGGTAATACAGGGTTTTAAAAATTGCCATCCCCTTAAATGTTGCCCAGAAACAGACTGGAAGTCAGTGTAGATGGACTAGGGCTGGAGTGATGGGTCCCTACCGTCTGTTCAGTTTGGCCTTGATTTTCTTTTATTAGATTTTTATCTTGTATTTTTGAGGTTTTTGAGACCACTTAAGGGTTTTGCGCAGTTATTCTCTGGGTTTCATTCGTATTGGCCTCTTGAAACTGACGTCGAATTTGTGCCTGGCTCTCCTCACACGTCATCTCTGAACGGCAATACTGAGGATTGGTTTCACATCATACCGTTCATATTTACTTCAGAGGCGCAGGCAGCCGGTCCTGCCTCCTGTGCTTTTGTTTTTGAAGGCACAGGCACTCGTTCCCACCCCCTTCCTTGTTTTTTTTGTTTGCCCATTGCCAACAAAGAAAAAGCGAAACAGTACTAGGGGCACAAGGTGATTTCATGATGAAGGTTTTTAACTTGAGTTATTTGAAAAACGAATTGTGTGGTGATTTTTTTTGCACACTTATTCATTTAGCTCATTTCGTCTTCTAAAACTCAAGATGGACTACAAAATAAAAAATTAAAACCATACAATGAAACAGTATAATAGATATAACAAAGTCGCAAACAGAATTACAAAAGAAACAGTGCAGTAAAACAGGACAACATGTATAATGAAAAACTGGTTGCAAATTTTCCATGAACATTACTGACAAGCCTGTTCTTCTTTATAGAAATGACCTTCTAAACCATTTGTTTTTATTACAACCTTTTTCTTTCCATTTAACATATTATGTGGAATGACAGAAGTGTGGGAGCCACCTAACTTCATCAAGCAGATCATTTATGAGCTGAGTATAGTAGGCATACAGGTGATGAATATAGACTTTGCCAAGTTTTTAAAGTTTCCAAGTTAAAGGCAGACACATGTAGCATATGTTAAAATAGTCTGTCTCAAGGTAATCCTTGGATGGATTTGGAGATTATTGCTTTGTGACTATTGTCGCCATTGATTGTTTTGTGATATATAGTCTGAGCAGTTCCATTTCTGAATCTGTTGCTTGTGATATATCTATCTGCTGACATTTCCAACTGATGGAAAAGAGATTTTAAACTTTTATTCAGTATATTTGAAAGGAGGTCACTTATGCAATGTTCAGTGGATATATATGATGTTATGCACCAGGCAAATTGCATTTCTGAAGTACAATAATTTCATGCAACCAGCAGAGGTCCCTACTGCATCTTTTATAAAATCTGAGTTCCTTTGATAACAAACCAACCCTTCAGAAACATCCTTTGGCTGAATTCACAACTGCTTCACAGTAGTATTTATTTATTTAATTTTTCAATATTTATCTTGCCACCCCCACACAGTGGCTTATGGCAGGCAACAATAATGCCACATACTGCTTATTAACTTTTCCTTAACAGAATTTTGTTCTCATCTGAAAGCAAGGAGAAATAATTCAGTTCAGCATCATTCCAAACAGTGTTTTCGTGTTACTGTTTTATTAACAATGATGATGATGATGATGATTGATGATGATGATGATGATGATAGAAGTGGTAGAAGTTTTCAGTAAATTTTACCGGCTGCACATTGACTTTGAAGCAACATTAATAGCTGAATGGAAAGACATGGGCCCATCTGGCACATGTTGGACAATGCACTTTCAATGCACTTTAAAAGTAGATTATCCTGTTCTGCACAAGAAAATGCAGCTGCAAAAGCACAGTGAAAGTGCATTATCCAATGTGTGCATAATGAACCCTAGATGTAGCCCAGTCCAGATTCAACGAGGAGTAAAACCATTGATTTCAATTTGAGTTGCTTCTAAGATTGCAACATTAAAATGCACAAAATAGAGGTACTATGATATTTGTGAATTCATCTCTGAAAGAAGCACCAAAGAGAGCAAAACGATTTTCAGGGTGTAAGCTCTTGAGAATTGGTCTCTACTACTGAACTCAAGTCTAACTGTTCTCCTGCAGACCTACATGGCTACCCTCTGAAATGATCATCAGAGGGATTTTGCATGTTAATCGCATAGGGCTGCCAACTCCAGGCTGGGAAATTCTAGGAGATTTGAAGGTGGAAGCAGGGGATGGTGGGAGTTGGGGAGAAGATGGGCTTAGTAAGCTACAATGCCATAGATTTCACCCTCCACGGCAGCCATTTTCTTCAGGGAAACTTATCCCTGTCATCTGGAGGTCATTTGTAATTCTGACAGAATTCCAGTTCCTAGTTGGAGGCTGGCAATCCTGTAATAACAGCTGGGGTGGACTGAAAGGATGCAGACCAAACTCCTAGGCCCTCTGCTGTGCTTGGGAAGCCTATACATTCAGTTCCCACCACATCTCAGTCGTGATCCAAACCAAGGCCTACAACTTCTATTTACCAATAGAACTCCTAGATTTCGTAGGCAGAATTTTTCTGAAGAAGTATGACATAAGGAAATAGTAGTATCTGGTAAACTACAAACCTTACTCAATAAACGTAAAATAAAAACAAGCTGCAGGATTTTGGTTAACTAGGGGTTAAGTGCGGACTTCTAATCTGGTGAGCAAGCCGGGTTTGATTCTGCGCTTCCCCACATGCAACCAGCTGGGTGACCTTGGGCACTGATAAAGCTGTTCTGACCAAGCAGTAATACCAGGGCTCTCTCACCTACCTCACAGGGTGTCTGTTGTGGGGAGAGGAAAGGGAAGGCGAATGTAAGCCGCTTTGATATTCCTTCAGGTAGAGAAAAGCGGCATATAAGAACCAACTCTTCTTCAAATATCTAACAGGAAAAAAATATAGTTTTTGTGGAATCTAAAGCCCTTTTTGAAATGACTGATAGATATACAAGCCTTTAGAATATGTAGTAATACTTCTTACAATCTTTCTGTCGCTATCTGCTTATTTTTATTTAAAAGAACATTAAAAAACAAACCATTAGCAGAGTTTTTGTTTGGGGATGTTTTTGTGCCATTAAGTCAAAACTGACTGATGGCAACTCTTAATGGGCTTTTCAAGGCAAGGGACATTCAGAGGTGGCTTGCAATTGCCTGACTCCATGTCATGACCCGAGTATTCCTTGGAGCAGGGGTCCTCAACCCCCGGTCTGCGGCCCGGTACCTGGCCACTAGCGGCCGCGCCTGCCTCCCCCCTCGCAGCAAGAGGGGGGGGAAGAGGCAGGTGCGGCCGCCGGCACACCAGCGACGCAAACGCGCACACGCGGAGCTGCCACACATGCGTGTTTGCGCCCCTGCTGGCGAAAATGCGCATGTGCGTTGGCGCCACCTAGTGGCGAAAACGCATATGCGTGGTTACCGCACATGCACATTTACGTGCGGCGGCGACCGGGCCGCCGGCTCTCTCCCACCCTCGGAGGTGGTCCCCAACTACAAGAAGGTTTGGGACCGCTACCTTGGAGGTTTCCCATCCAAATACTAGCCTGGGCTGAAACAGCTTTGCTTCTGAGATGTGAAAAAACCAGACCAGCCTGGGTTATCCAGGTCAAGGAGTCATTACAGGCAAGCAGCATAAAAATTATCTGTAATATCGAAGCAGACCATTAAAAAGCTGATAAGATAAAAATCACTAATTAAATGTGTGTGTGGAGAGATGTGTTTTAGCCTGGCACTTAAAAAAAATACACATCAGATGAGCATTAAAGGGGAAGGCATTCAAATGCAAAGTTTCACCGCAAAAAGTATCCTGTCCTAAATCACTACCCACATCACCTCTGAAGTCAGGGCACAGAAAGCAGGGCAGAGAGCTTAACTGGTGGGCTAGACCGTATGAGAGAAGATGGTACCTCACTTAAGTGAGAACCAGCTCTTTGAATTATGACCAGAAACGTATTGGTAATCAGTGAAGATCTTTCAGCATGTGGGTAATTTGATCCCTGAATCCAAGCCTGATGTAGATAGCCCAAATCTTGGAAGCTAAGAAAGGTTAATCCTGGCTAGTATTTGGATAGGAAACCACCAAGGAATACCAGGCTTGTGACTCAGAGTCATGCAATGCCAAACCACATCTGAACATCTCTTGCTTTGAAACCTCAAAGAGTTGCCATGAGTTAGCTGTGACTTGAAGACAGCAGCAAAAAATCCAAACAAAATCCTGAAAGTAGTATTGTCAAATTTGGGGACAACTGAAGTCTCCAAGCTATTGTCAAATGCAGCCCCACAAATTGTGGATTCTGATAATCTTACCTGGTGTGACCAGAACATGCTTTTTGAAGAATAGACATAGCTGGCAAATCAGCTGGAGCAACACGACATGGAGGAGACCTGAGCCTCCTACTATAGAGCAGGAACTAGTAGCACCCCCATGCTATGAACCTCTTCTTTCAGGGATAAATAAGCCCATCCAAAATAGACTGGCTCTGCAGTCAGCAAGCAGCTTCTTCAATGATCAACAACACCTCTATCCTGTTTGGATTGAGTATCAGTTTATTGGCCTTCCTCCATCTCATTACCTTCTCCAGGCACTTATTCAGGACTTCCACAAATCCACCATGTTTTTCTGTTAAGGAGAAACAGAGCTGGATGTGATCTAAATATTGGTGATACCACTCTCCATATCTCTGGATGACCTCTTCCAGTGGTTTCATGTTGAATAGCAAGGAGAATAATATGGACACACCATCGCATAAAGGCCATTTGGCTCAGCAGCCGTCCTGCAGCACCATCTTCTGGAATTGGTTGATCAAGTAACTATGGAACAACTGGCGCGTAGTGACCCATGCTTTCCACCTCTTTCTAAAAGGAACCTGTGGTCAATAAGAAAGGGGTTGTGGTTCAGTGGAAGAGCATCCAGATGGCATGCAGAAGGTTCCAGGTTCAGCCTTTAGCATCTCCAATTAACAAGACTAAGTAGTACGTGATGTGAAAGGTCTATTTCTGAGACACGGAAGAGCTGCTGCCAGTCTGAGTAGACAGAACTGACCTTAATGGATCAAGGGTCTGATTCAGTTTAATGCAGCTTCATGAATCCATGGTATTGAAAGCCACTGAGACTGATTATGCATGGGGCAGGAAAGCTGGGCTGGTGGCAACGGCGCAGCAGGGCTAATTCCCACTTGTGCATCATGACTGATTATGCACAGGGTGCGAAAGCTGGGCAGCAGGGCTAATCCCCACTTGCACATGACGTCACCGCCATCCTGGCTGCCTCCTGGCCCTGCCCTATATCAGGGCCTTGGATAGCCCACAGTAAGGGAATGTGGATACTTCCGCATGCCATGTGTTGCCATGGCCCCCATCAGCCACCCTGCCAGGGCAGCCCCATGCACAAGGGAAGAACCATGCCTTCAAGGTCCAGCTCCTCCCTCAATCTATGGTGTCCCTGCAGCGACACCAAATGCCTCGGTCAGGTTCACAGAGCTGCAGAGCTGAACAGGGCGTGTTCCCACCCACACAATGGTGGGATATTGGCATACTGCTATCCTGCAAGGGTGCAGTGGGGCCCCCATGCACCTCCCTCCCCCCTGCTGCCGCTGCCACTGCCATTGTGCAGCATGGTGGACAATTCCAGCCCCAACATTGTGCAAGTGTACACAGAATGTCTGGACAGTCCATGTGTACCGAGGATTCCTACCCCCATGCTTTTCCACGATGCCACTGTCGTGCATAAATGGTCTGAGAGGTCCAGTTGAATCCAGAGGGACATACTACCCCTACTACCTCATCACTAGCCCCCCAGTTTTTCAAGCATCCTGCCCAATAATGGAATATTGGCCGCCAAGTAGTGGTAGTTTAGGCCATTATGTCACATATGAATAGAAGTTTAAAAGAGTGCTGAACTTACAGAATTAATGGGCCTGAAGTACGTATACGTTGTCTTCTTTTCAGATTTATATCTTGTTCTTACTCAGTCATATTGTGTATACAGACTGTAAATAAAGAATAAATATATGTTGCAGATGATATATTTATCTTTTGTTGCCTAACACTAAGCCTCTTGTGTTGTAATTTTTGTCTCTAAGGAATTGGGTTTGGAGAGAATCCCAGAGAAACACATGTACATGTGTGAAACAACACATTATATAAAAATTGGTTGTCTCTGTTAACTGCTGTTCTTTTTTTTATTCCATGAGCAGGCAGGAATTCAACATCCTAATCAGGACCTTCTGAAAAAGGTTCAAATAGATGTAATTGCTATGTATTTACTTCACATATAGCTTGGTGTTCTTGCTGAGACTCAAAGTGGATCACAAAAAACAAAAATGCAATCAGAAGAGGAGTTGGTTTTTGTACCCCACTTTTCACACCCCAAAGGAGTCCCAAAGCAGCTTACAATCACCTTCTCTTCCTCTCCCCACAGCAGGTAGGTGAGGCTGAGACAGCTCTGACAGGACTGCTTTGTGACAACAGCTCTATCAGGACTGTGACTATCCTAAGGTCACCCAACTGGCTGCATGTGGTTTGCCAGATTAGAAACTGCTGCTCTTAACCACTACACCACAACATCCAGTAAACCATTCTGTTCAGCAGAATTTTCACATATATATTTACAAAACAATTCCATAAATAGTTCCAAAGAAGCAAATGTCACATAGAAAATAGCTGGAGAACATAAGTTGAGAAGGAAAATCGACTCCATAGGTTTCACAGTGTTGTCTTATCCAACACTTAAATGTGTACAATTCAAAAAAAATATGTATAGGTAAAAACGAGACAGGGAATATCTTCTGTTCAGAATCTAAGGTGACAATTTTATATTGTGATAGGTAGGTTAGGTCAGAAGGTTGGAAGGTAGATAGAGCTATTCAATTGTCACCTTATATATGTGAAACCCTTAATGAAAGACAGCTGTCAGAATCAAAGCATAAGTTATATGATTTCCAGAAGGTAGTCTAATGGTTGTTCTGAACATAATTGCTCTGAACACAATTTGAGATTTTTTTCAAGGGACATATGAAAAGATACAAAATGAACAGCAGGGGGTATAATTAGAAATTATGTACTAGAACCAATTTAAATTTAATGACTATGAAGAAACAAGAAACTGGCGTCTTCATCATGTGTTGTGGATCTATACAGGTACATTTTTGTAGATTTAAATAGAATCTGGATTTATATAGAAATCTCAATGTCCAGGCAACAACAATAACTACTGCTGCTGCTGCAACACCAACCACAGCACCACCGCCTACTACTACTACAACAGAAGCAAGCAGATCCTTTATGAGTCCTATCTATGTGAAATACCAAAGTTTGGATTTGGGACCAAGTAGATTCTGAGCAGCTGGGTGGGGAGGCGATGGGGGCAGTCCGCTCTCCCTTACCCCCCAAAAAGGTCCGCCAAGCGGGCAGTCTGGTCCTCCCCGCTGCCCCCCAAAGGCCTGATGAAGCCAGCAGCGGCTTCGGCAGGCCTTTTGGGGATGGGGGGAAGCCCTGGTGGGCAGTGTAGCGATTTTCTGAGGGTGAATCCACTTTTCTGGATTCCCTGGAAATCGCTACAACAAAGCGATTTTCGCGCTAGTGTTGCAGGAGTGTTGCAGATTGCTCACGACGTCATGCAGAACGTAGTGTTAGTGGCGAGAACAAAATGCAAGACAAGTGCTATATTAAAGTCATGCGGAATGGACCCTAGAAAGCACTATATGTGCAATTGCTGGCAAGTTCCCCAGTATGAGACATTGAAAAAAGGGGGGCAGGGAGGCAGTGTAATCCTAAGCACTTCTTTGACTGTTGACATCAGTAGAAGAGTATAACTCTATTTAGGATGGCAACAAAAATTGTCTTAGACTCATAGAGGGAATGTACGGTTGCCAGATCCACAATGGCCACTGGTGGGGGATGTGGGGGGGGGGGGGAATAGCATCGCCAGACTTATGTTGGGAAATTTCCGGAGATTTGGGGATGGAGCCTGGAGAGGCCAGGGACCATGGTGTACAATGCCAGAGTCCACCCTCCAAAGCATCCATTTTTTCCCCAGAGGATCTGTAGTCTGGAGAGGACCTGTGATTCCAGGGGATTCCCACATCCCAGTTGGAGACGGGCATTGATAATGTAATTCAATACATTGCAAAATATTTCTTTACAGCCATGCCATTTTCCATCCATATTTTAAAAACTGACTATACATCACAAGCTTCTTAGAAGAACCATTTCCTATTTTAAAGATTTTTTTTTTAATCTGCCCTCTGTTAGACTCTATAGTACTTGAGTCCTGTAATGCTTCTCTAGGTCTGGGCAAGTTCAAGAATTGATTTGTGTCCAGCTCACTCACTTTGAACTGCCAACAAAAGCTTTTTGTCTTTTCCAGCATTTAATCTATGCTTTGCTGATGCCAGAGTCCCAGTTATTTTGTTCACTGCAAAGGTCTCTTCTCCTCAGAAGCTGTAGGCCATCAATTTAGACACTTTAAGGTCACACTATTGCTCTTTTGTTAACAATGCAGCATAATAAAACACTTGGATTCAAAAATCTAATACTTGAGTGACTTGCAGAATGCGTCAAGGAAAACATTTCAGTATGTTACTTAAGAAGAATTGCTGCATCTCTGTGTGCAAGCTAACAAACGAAAACTGTAATGCAACAATGATACAGCAGTTTCCAACAACACTGTGTGATGTCCTTACATTGTGAAATGTCCTTAAAACTTCGGGGCTTTCCGCACTCCTTCAAAATCGCACAATGGTTGCCAATTGAAATCACTACAGTTTTGCCATTATGCACAACGTTGTTGACAATCTGCCACACACCTGAAACCGATCCGCAAAAAGCGCTTCCTTGTAGCGCTTTCAGGGAAATCCCCAAAAGTGGATTCACCCTCCGGAAAGCGCTACACTCCTGCAACCAATCTGCAACACTAGCGGGAAAGTTCTGCGCGTTACCATTGTTGTGGTTTCTACAAAGTCCCTCCCCCTGGCTCTCTCCTCTGAACTTCCGGCGAAGCGATCGCCATTTTTTTTTTCTCTGAGCAAGCGGAGATCAAATCACCGGCAAGCCTTCGTTTACCCAGTGAGGCTTCCCCGGCTGCAGTCCCTCCCCAGAGCTCTTTACAGTCACTAAGCACAAACAACAGAGAAGCCCGTTTGCTGATGTATTTTCCCTTTATTTTTTACACTGTTTTCGGCCGAAAATCGGGCCCGTGAGGTGGGGGGGATTTTTTTTCACTCGGGGGGAGCGTGGCAATGATGAAACGACAGCTCAAACACACCTGCAAGCTGGATGGGTCTCGGTTGCAACGAATCAACACAGATTTGTTGCAACGGGTGTTCTTTTTTTTTTTAACTTTCTTAAAGGGAAAGGGGCTGTTTGGGAGCATGCTAACGGCCGCCCATTGGCTGCTTGACAGCCAGAGGCGGGACGAGCTTGGCAATAGCGCTTCCTTTCTAGTGATTTTTGCCGAGACCGGAAGCCTGTGGGAAACGATACAAAACGCAACTGGTATGCATAATGACGGCAGGTATGCATAATGACGAATTCCACTATTTTAAATGGCGATTTTTCGTTCAGCAAACAATTTGCTACAAGGATCCCGGTGCAGAAAGCCCCTTCATATCCTCCATGGGTTTAGGAGAGTAAGAAAAAAGATAACACCAGAAAACCAGGCTCTGGGAATGGTGAGTTTCAGAAGCCGCAGTGATAACATGCTGAAGGCACGCAGGGCAGCATTTTCCATGCATAACGAAATGAGTTTTGTGGGAAGAAACCCCTTATGTGTACAGACTTGAGATTTAAGACATCGTTTTAAGTGGTCTTTTTGCAACTTTTCCATAATGCAGAATGTCCCCACGCCTTACTGCTTAAGGCAGAAAGCCCAGGACTCCACCAGGAATGACATGTTCTCTGTGGAAAACGATTTATCAGAGCAAGTCTACCATGGTGAGTGGCTGCCTCAGGCCAACATGGTTGTAGAGCAGGCTTTCTCAACCGGGGTCTCCTGAAACCCTTGGGTTTCTTGAATGGGTGGGAGTTAATTTTTAATATATTTTTAAAATTTGTTAAACATCATGCTGACCCACCCTCCCTCCCAAAATGGCCAGTGATGGGCTGTGGTGGGCATGCACATGGCTATGCTTCCCAAGCATATTCTGCACAATCACACCACTTCTGGGGGTTCTTGATGCCTGAAGAATGTTTCAGGAGTTTCTCAAGTGTCAAAAGGTTGAGCAAAGCTGTTCTAGGGAATGTGCTAGATTTGTTTTGTGAGAAGAAAGAAAAGCCTTATGAGTCACATGTAGGGTTTCCAGCTGACAATTCAAGAGCCCAGTCTGTATATTTATATATTCTGATGACAAGGCACAGTTAAGGGCCAATTCTTCCTTCTGTTTCTGCCCTCCGTCCTGGAGTCTGGAGTGGACTATTCCACCTGTGTGGCATTCTTCTCATTATGGCAGGTAGATCAACAGCTGCAAAGGCTGGCAACAAAACTGGTTGCTTTCCTCTCCTTGTGAATGTATTCCAAGATGAAGAAGAGACATCCAGTCTGCAACCTGGCAACCCCTTGCCAGCTCTGTTGCCTTTGTCTCTAGGCCCAGTCAGGACTATGCAGAGCCCACATTTGTACTGAGTGAAAGTAGCAGTGAGTTCAGAACTGAATCACAGACCTCATGAGCAGGCATAGTCCTCATCAATGAATTGGGCAGTTATTGCTGAGAATTATGGGTAAGAAAGGTGAGGTCACAAATGATGGAGAGGCCTAACAATAGCTGGAAGAGCATTGCTGGTTAATTTGCCACTTATATTAATCCACTGGGAGGAGCAAGAATATAATCTATTGAAAGGGTAGTTGTCACATGTCCCAGAGGCCGCATTTTATTAAATTATGGCATGAAGGAGTTATATTAATTCCAAATAATAAAATCATAACTTTGTTTGACAAATTATGATGAGATCGAACAAAAGCTAACATTTGGGTCCTTTAAATCATGATTTATTAAACCTTTAGGATTCATGTTTTCACTCTTTCTGTACTTGTGATATTTAAAATGTTAACAATTATGAAAAGGAAGGTTTTTAATGGAAACCTTCAGAGGTAATAACAGAGGAGTAGCCATCTTATAGGCTCCCCCACCCTGCTGCCACTGTTATTAGCTGGAATAAAAGCACCCAGAATCAGGATTGAGCTTTGTAGGATCAGGGAAGCAGCAAAATGGATGCAGCAAGGGCAGGATCACATGTTGTCAAATACAAACCAGTTGTTATTAAGCCTATTCTACTATTTAGGGTAGAGGCTGGGTCCTAGAAATGGGATACACATGTAAAAATGGCAGTAGGGGAGGGGTCTGTCATAGATGACTATGAGTAGAGTGGAAAAAGGCAAAGCACAGGCTGAAACTTGGAGGATAGGAGGATGCCCACAGAATCATATATAAGGCAGGGTGTTGGTAAGCTATCAGAAAAAGGCAGAAAGGCACCTGTCAAGATCCCATCAAAAAGATCCATGTGTCCAAGAGGGGACACAGAGCTTACCAATTCTCCTCATCCTCTCCAACATCTCTCCAACTTTCCCTTCATGACACCCCTGAGGGTCCCTTGTCCTCAGGGTTGCCAACACCAGCCTCAGCTGGAAACTCAAAACGCTTCCTGTCCTCCAGGAATTGCTTTTGGTGGCCATTTCCAGCAGTGGATGGGAGGAGGAGTTAGGGAACTTGTGCTTTTATCTATGGAATTCAGCTAAGATGTTCTTAAGACTGAAAAGTTGTCACCAAAACATTTTAAGTATGAAAGCAAAGTCACAATTGCTGAAGTATATTACATTTATAGAACTACAGGTCTTGAGTAATTTCAAAAGCTGTACAGAAGATGGGATTCTAGCAGGTTCTGTTCTTATTCCCCATGGTAACCATCTGCCAAAATTTTGGGCTCTAAGCAGTTGTTAAAGGTATAAGGAACTTGTCCTGCTTTTCATCTGGGGCCCCTCTGCAAAAGCAATTATATAGTAAAGCAAAAAGTTTGCATCTTAATTCTACATTTGTGAAAACTTTAGAACCATATCAGGATTTTGTCCAAGGAGAGGAAGAATAAAACAAGAATTCAGCTATGCAGAGATGCTCAGATCAGGCATCTTCCTTCTGAATGCTCTGACCATTTATTAGATAGGAAAATCACCTTCTGTGCCAGTACATGTCATTTTTATAATATAGTTATTTGTGTGGTTTTGTGTTACTGCTTTGATCCCCAGGCCCCCAAGCTGTTAGACCAAATTTATAGGCACAGTGAAGTATTCTAGCCTGCAAGCTCATTAAGCCTTAATTTTCTTTGTCAGAGACCAGTCATTGTTTTAAATTGCATGTGTATGTGATATGATTCATTTCACCTTTGTATGCCACCTCACCCTTTGTCTGGAGCCTTGTCTGGGTAAGTGCAGATCAAAAAGGTGAGGCCAGTTATTGACACACAGCCACAATAAATCCAGCAGTGCTGGCACATAAAATTGCAAAGCAAAGATGCAGCTAGCAGGCATATATCAGCTCTTTTTTATTTATGTTACTGGTATATAACCAGTCTCCCCAACACAAGGTCAGCAAGACCTTAGGGAGCTAGCCAGAGTTTTCAGACACCTAAGAGGCATTACTTCTACTTGAAAAAGCCCCCTCCATCAAATAAAAGTTTCTGGGAATAAGGGGATGCATAAAATCTACATTAAAAGAATGCTCTTCCCACTTTAAAAAATCCATAAGCAGAAATTTTCTTGAGATACAAGCAATATAGCATAGTGTCAATGTTCTTTTTAGCAAGAAATTGGCCATCTCAATGATATCTGAGGACAGCTGCTGAAAGAAGATGCAAAGGAGCACATATAAATGCCTTTATGGTAATTGTAAACATATAAGAGTATAGTATAACCAATAAACAATACAACAATGCAAACAGGTCCAGAGTATACAGGTGGTGTTCTGAGGGGGGGCAGGGGGGAGCAGGGGCCCTTTGGTCACTGTTGGTTATGTCTGGTCTCAACCAAATGCCTGGTGGAAGAGCTCCTCCTTGCAGGCCCTGCGGAACTGTTTAAGCTCCTGCCTTTTTATACTGAAGAAACTTCTACTACTGGAGCTGGGATCCCTATTGAAGCCAAAAAAGCAAAGAGGGGCTCATTCAAAAGAACTAATGCCTTCAAAAATATTGAAATTACATAAAGTATGAACAAATCATGTAGCTGACAAATCAGTATAGAAAAATCATATATGGTCATATTATCTGATAAATATTTAACAATTTTAATATATATATAAAATTAACTCCTACCCATCCAGGAAACCCTTCCAGGGCTGTTGAGAAACTCCAGGCTTTCAGGAAACCCTGAATGAGAAAGCCTGGTCCAGAAGCTACAGCTGGTACAGAATGCTGAAGCTAGATGTTACCTGGAGTGGGCAACATTAAAATTCCAGCATTGTTCCCTCTACTCTGGCTCCCAATTTCTATCTGGACTCATTTCAAAGTGCTGATGTTAAACTTGAAAACCCTGTATAGCTTTAGGCAAGCATACTTTCAGGATAACCTCCTCCCATATGAACCATCTACTCTAGTCATCTTTGGAGGCCATACTTAAGTGACCCCTGCCATCTGAGGTTAGATGGCACAACCAGAGAAAGGATCTCATGGCATTGAAATATTGGCAGTTCGTTCCCAGAAAGATTTCTCTGTCATTGTCTACACTTTTTGTTCTGTTAGTCATACCCCCCTCTAATTGTTATATTTTTGTCTCTCCTCCCTGATTGTTGTTTTTTAAACCTTTTATATATACTTATATATACTGTATATGCCTTTTAAATATCTTAGCGTTTTAATGTGGAAATGTTTTATTGTTTTGTTTGCCATCTTGGATACCCTGAGTAGACATGCATACAGAAATGTTTTAAATGAAATATTGTGTTTATTTTATCTATTTAAAACATTTCTGTGCCATCTTTCCACCTAAATACGGTCCCTAAAACAACATTTAAAATATTTATACAATTTGATAAAAAGATATAGACACCAGGGAGAAGGGCCAATAAGAGCTACTGAGGATCTACAAATGAAACAAAAAATTCTTCACTTGCTAGTGCATGCAAGACAGCAACAGAGAAAGCCAGATGAATCTCCCTAGGAAGGAAGTTCCAGAGTTTTGGCCCTGCAGTCAAGAAGCTCTTTCTCACATTGCCACCTGTCTAGTCTTAGTCAGCAGAGATATGAAGAAATGCATTTTTAGGGGAGAGGTCTGACCTGAGTAATACTTTTAACAAGAAGTTTATTCATTTACTAGAATGCAAGCCCGCTGTATGTTAAATACAGTGGGTGCTAGCCTCGGGTCAGGCAAAGGGGCAGTCCCACCGCTTCCGCAATGCAGTGGGGCTGTCCCTTTGGATGGATCGAGCCGCCCCCCCCCCCGCCTGCCTCCCACCCAACGCCTGAGCCTCAGGGAGTCTTGCCCCTCCCAGTGGACAATTCCTATAGAGGTCAGGTTATAGCAGTGTGCTACTAGAGAGAGAGAAAAGCTTCTCCAGGTGTTGAGAAAACCTTGGAAAGAGTGGAACTGTGCCTGCAGGCTGGAGCCACAGGAGATAACCATATTGCATCTTCATTTATTTTTAAAAGAACATATGCATTAATCAAATGTAGCCTCTGTAAAAGTTGAACATTCTAAATCCCTGTTATTTATGTGTAATCTTTCTTGGTTCTCAGTGAGTTGAGAAAATAGAACTTTGGAATTCCAAACTTTGCAGGAGTTGCAGAGAAAGAGCCAAGTATGTTTAGCAAATGCTGAGTAGGTTGCCAACTGGCTAAGAACAGAGAAATAGTCTGGCCAGAGGCTTGATATGCAAAAATCAGTGGGAGAA
The DNA here is from genome assembly GCF_049243985.1 of Paroedura picta. Classification (NCBI taxonomy): domain Eukaryota; kingdom Metazoa; phylum Chordata; class Lepidosauria; order Squamata; family Gekkonidae; genus Paroedura; species Paroedura picta. The sequence continues at coordinate 36,307,162 of NC_135377.1, read as the reverse complement.
GCTCTTCATGGCATGAAGCTAAACATTATTCTGCTGATTGCAGTAGACAGCTGCAGAGGCCACTTCAAATCGAGTGTTCAGTGATCAAGTCCAATTCAGCCCCCTGGATCTCAGTTTTGGCTTCTGTTTATTTTGCTTTATTTATTTTTAGTATTTATATCCAACGTACGGTCTTAAAGAGACCCTCTGGGTGGCTAGCTATGAACAAGAGAACTAATATTGCTTAATCATAGGCAGCCAACTAGTGCAATGGCAAGTACAGGAATGATGTGTACAATAGATTTTTATTTGGATATAAAATGCTACATTAAAAATTGTATCTTTTGAGCCTTGCCCTATGATAAAACATTATCTCTACATCTACTGCAATTTCTACCCCATGCTAATTTGCCATCATAATAGTCACTTTGGTAACAGTCCAGACACCTTGTATTTGGAAATCTCTCTTGATTTTCAGAGAGGTTGCTCAGGGGCTATTCCAGTGCTTCAGAATAAATGGCTTGGTTATAACTTTGGTTCCATCATAATATTGGGATGTGTTGCTCACAGCAATCTTCTTGGTTCACGGAGTCCTCTGTGCCGTGTAAGAATTTATTCTGTTTCAGAAGATGCAACAGAAAAAGAAGCGAATTTATGAAAATGAACATTTTGAAGACCACATGTGCACTTTTGTTCTTCCGCTTCTATTTTTGAAAAAAGCCCCTTTTGTGATGAGTATGACAAGGCTTTTTGATTATAAATTCTCCTTCCTTTCCCCCCTGACAGTTCAGTATCAGACTGCTGCAGGGGAAATTTTTCGTTGAGCCTCTTGTTGATCACTGAACATCTGCCTTTGTCCATTTCCATATTCTGATTTACTCTGGAAAATGGTTTATTGCTTCCTGCTACAATTTTTCCTTCTATCAGTCCTATTCTAGACCTGGGCTACTCACAGGTGACTAACAGATAGCAGGAGGCCACCAATTGCAATCATTCACCAAACACATACTGTGATTTCAGCAACCTCCAATCAGACTCTATGTTGACATAGATACTGATGGATTATGTAATGTACCTTGATGACAAAAGCAACATTCTAGTGTTATTCCTGCATTGACCTTCTCTTCTTTGCAGCTCCATGGCAACATTGAGGAGAGAATGTGTGGAAGAAAAATACAACCAGACATTTGTGGAAGAAAATTGACCATAATTTTATTAAAAACAAGCCAAGGAGTATTGGCACAGCATGGAGATTGATCTGAACAACCCAACTGTTGTTTAATGAAAACGTATCCCCCCCCCCTCTGCCCATCTGCTGGGGGAACCCAAGGGGGGGGAATAATGTTTCTGAGAACCACATCAGTTTCTGAAGACCACCTGGAGGTGAAAGACACTAATGGCTCTACCCAAAGACTCCTTAAGGGAGTTCCCCAAATAGAGGGATGAGTATTCAGGCCCCTTCCCTCAACAAAATGGATCCATTCTGATGGTCAAACCACTGAAGCTATGACAATTGCTCTTTACACAATAAGCCCAAACCCTTTGTGACCACAAAAAGGGTGGGAAGGAAAGCCAATGAACTGAAAACAAAACTGGGTGAGGTGCTCATCTGTGGAGGTTTACATTGCAAAATGCCTGCATCAACGCTGTTCCCAGAGAAGCCCAGCCCCCAAAAGTAGTACTGAACTGGACCAAAACTAGGTCTTATCCATCAGATAAACGGGCAAGCTGAATCCCAAAATCACTGCAGGCAGTTGTCATTTTCTAGATATTTCAAAGAACTCTCCTTCCATGATCTCAATCCATGCCTGCTTAAGACATTAGCAATAGCAGGAGCCACACATGTGGATCAAGAGTACGGGATCTAGTATTACCCTGCTCTGGTAATCTTTCCACATCAGTACTAATTAGACAGGGAGCATATATACCATTTGGTGAAAGTTTTCTTGTAACAGACAGGCTGTCAGGATGTTGTGCTACATTTTGTACTGTAAATTATTGTATTTGCTTCGGACACCGAATGAGACCAAGAACATGTTTTCATTTTCTCAACCTATGAAGAGATACACAGAGGCCTTGAACTCTATCACTAAACATTATAAAGTTGAAGTTGTGTGCAGCCAACTCACTCCCTACCTGTTTGGCATTCCTTAGGGCTGTGTTGCCAGGTCCCCCACAGCCTTACTTGTCCAGCCTGTCCTTTGGGAGATGTGGGAGATGGAAAGGAGGGATCCCGCTATAACCTTTCCTGCCTGACCTGGACTTTGGGAGATGTGGGGGGAAGGAAGGAGGCATTCCACTCCCCCATGGTCTTCCTTGCCCAGCCTGCACTTTGGAAGATGGAGTGGGTGGGAAGAAGGTAGCCACTCCCCCACAGGTGTGGGAGGTGGGTGGAAAGAGGCAGCCTACCAATTCCATGGCTTTCCACACCAAGCTTGGGCTTTGGGAGATGTGAGGGAGAGGGCAGAAAGGAAACAGGCCCCCATGGCCTTTCCTAGCTGGCTCAGCCTTTGGGAGATGTGGAATAGGTGGGAAGGAGGATGCCCCCCCACTGCCTTCCCTGCCAGGCCTGCTCATCCTCTATGGTCTTCCCCACCCACCCTGGCCTTTGAGAGATGTGGAAGAAGGGGTAGGAAGGAGACAGTCCCCTTATGTCCTTCCCTGCCTAGCACAGCCCTTGGAAGATGGGAGGGGGGGTAGGAATGTGGCAGCCCACCCCTCCCCTGCAGCCTTCCTGGCCCAGATTTTGGAAGACGTGGGGGGCGGGAAGATGGCAGCCCACCCCTTCACATCCTGCCTGACCTGGCTTTGGAAGATGAGGGTTTTGATGGGAAGGTGGGGACAGTGGGGACTTATGTTGTATGGGGTGAAGTAGGCGGGCCAGTGTCCTTCCAAAGCAACTGTTCTCTCCAGGAGAACTGATGCCTTCCTTCCCTTCTCCCTTTCCTCTGTCCTCTTTCTTTCTCTGTGTCTTTTTCTCTCTTTAATCCTGTTTCTTTCATCTCCCTGAAGGTTTCCTGACCCCCACCTGGAAGTTGGCGATCTAGTTGGCTGCATATGGAGGAGTCAGGAATCAAACTCAGCTCTTGAGATAGAGTCTGCTACTTTTTAAGTACTTCACCACACTGGATCTCAAGATAAAACGGGAGCAGGATGGGTGAGGAGGGCCTGTACCCAGGGTGTATGGGCTAGCACCCATTGTACTCCTGGGTTCAATGGGCTTTGCCTCTAATACTAATAAAAAAGTCATAATACATTTCTGGAGATCCAAGTCACTTTGAACCCCATTAAGCCCGGTCTTTGGATTTGTTTTTGTGTTGGATTTGGGTTTTTGGATGTGGACTCTGGGTGGCTCAGAATCCCTGATCGTTTGGAAAGAAAATTTTTTGGAGATTCTCACACATTGTAGAACAAATGTTTTCAGCAATGGGACACCTATCTAGAACACAATATTTACTGAAGCAGACCTCTTTTCCCTCCCAGTGCCAAATTGTTCTGGCAATTGTGGTTGCTTTTGTATGTGCATGTTTATGTGTGTACTGTGCTTGAATATAGTACTGGAGCCCACAAAATGGACTGCTTTGTACATCTCTATTTCTGTTTCCATGGAAACAGCAAACTACATTTTCTACTAATGCACACATTTTGCTTCTTCTTTGTTTAATCCTTCCAATTTTAAAACCAGTTTTTGTGAATGTATTTTTCATAGCGTGGTCCAAATGCACAATACAGAGCTCGGTCAGTTCACTAACAGAATTTCTTTGGTGGGAGAAGGTAACTACATTTATCACTGGGTTTATTCTACTAATGTTCTGTAGATTTAGTGTGTGAGGAGTTCTTGTCATTTTAAATGGAAGGCTGCACTGAAAATTTAACAGGAAACAACAGACAGATCTGATGTCAAGAGGGGCATGAACTGGCTCATGAACTAAAACTCGTGATGAATTTTGTGGTTTGCAAACACGTTCATGGCAAGCCAATTGGCTTGAATTTTCCACAAACTTTTAAGCAGTTCATGGTGGTTCATGAATGGATACATTTTCAGACAGCTGTCTCCACACAATCAAAATGTATACCAAACTTCAATTAACAGGGTGGGGGAGGATTCTCCAGCTTGGAAACACTAATAGGGGTCATCCGTAGCTTAACAGGCACTGCTGGCTTAACAGAGTTTCCATTCTGCTGTATGGGAGCAGAATACTAAATATACCCTCCACCCTGACTCTCTCCTCTGTTGGGTGTTGATAATCCGACAGAGAGTCAGGGAGGCTGTTAAAAGCAAGGCACATTCATTTATTCCTGATTGTGAACATCTCCCCCACTCCTGGTCGAGTTTGGCTTTTAGGTAGACTCAGGCACTGAGCTAACCTGTCTCTCTGTTCATGCCAAGCAGAGGGGCTTAGCTACTGGGTGCCTTGGTTGAGGACACAAATTTATACAACCTTCCACCCCTCTGATTGTGAATGCATCTCCTCTGGTGGGGCTTGGGTATGAGGTAGGGTCAGGACACTGAGTCACCCATCTTTCTACTCACGTCAAGCCAAGGGATTTAGCTACTGGGTGCCGTGACCGAGGACTGACATGTATGTCCTTCCACTCCTCCTGATTGTGAACACTTCTCTGTGCCATGGGAGTAAAAGTGGATGCATTGGGGACAAAGAAGTGCTCCACCAAACTCTCCCGCTCATTTGCAACTTGATTATATAAACACTTCTGTTGCCACCCTTTCTTTTAGCTATTCCATGGAGAATATTGAATGGTTTCCTCTTCTCCACTTGGTGTGGGTAACCAAGAACTCAAACACAGAGACTGTTGCAGCTCCTATTTAGTGAAATACTGGAAATTATATTACCTGATAAAAGACTATGAGGCTCAGGGCTTGCTTGTACCTCTCCACAGTTATAATGCTTTTAGGAGTGTTAAATCCTTACTGAGAAATATGGAACATGCATAGGAATTGTACTGCAAATATCTGTGCTTCTGGTATAAGAAGAAAAATTATTTTTAAAACTATGAGAAAAAGAACATGCTGCCTGACTTCAAAGTACCTTAACTGTCACATGTAGTTTTTGGTATGAAGTACCAGCATTTGCTTCCAAGAAAGGAAGGATTACATTCATGGCTCAACATTTAATTCTTTTGGCTTCCTGTTTTTACTCTTTGATATAGCTTCATGAATGTCTAACACCACAATAATCTATATGGCACATAGTGGAGATACTACCCTTTAAGCCTGAAAATAATTCTCATTGCAGTAAATTTGTTATTTGCTATTTATCTGTTTAATGAAAGCAAACGGCAAGGCCTTGGATCACAAACATGTCGCAGCCATGTACATTTTATGACACCGAGGGCTTTTCTTTCTGTAATTATTTCTATTTTAATTGGCTTTAGTCTCAGACTTGAAGTCTCGCTATTGCCCCTGCTATGGCATGGTCTGCAGCTTTCTGCCATAGAAAGTGAAATGTAAATCAGTAATAGTAGCTTACTCACAGCATGTCTTTCCTTGTGATATGCTATTTTTCTTGAACAGCTATCATCTTTTTCTCTGTTCCCTTCAAACACTGGGATCATATATCATGCCCTGCAGTCATAACTGCATTTTTTTTAAAAATTGAATTACTCTGTTCTTGTTGATCTGCTATCTAGCACTGAATGTTAATAGGGTGGGACCAAGGCTCAGTGGTTTTATAGATCAAACTGCTTTGCATGCATCTTAAGTTCAGTTCAGGGCATTTCCAGCTCAAAGGATCAGGTGATATGAAGGACTTTTGCCTGTGACCCTGCAGAGCCATTGCCAGTCAGAGACGACAGTGCTGAACCTGTAAGACTAAATGGTTTGGCGGCATCATATGTTCATTAGGCTCAAGAAGAAGAAGAAGAAGAGTTGGTTCTTATATGCCGCTTTTCCCTACCCGAAGGAGGATCAAAGCGGCTTACAGTCACCTTCCCATTCCTCTCCCCACAACAGACACCCTGTGGGGTGGGTGGGGCTGAGAGAGCGCTGATATCACTACCCGGTCAGAGCAGTTTTATCAGTGCCGTGGCGAGCCCAAGGTCACCCAGCTGGTTGCATGTGGGGGAGCGCAGAATCGAACCTGGCATGCCAGATTACAAGTCCGCACTCCTAACCACTACACCAAACTGGCTCTCAAGTGTACGAGCGCATGGCGGCTTCAGTTCACAACTTCAAAACTCGGACTGCTGTTCAGGCATTGTAATGCTTTTCGATATTAGTCGTCAAGTGTGCATAAAAATGTCATGTTTAGCAAAAAGAAGGCATGATGCATTTTAGAACATTCTCCAACTCTATGATTCTATGAGTCGACTGCTATCACAGGCCCTTTCCTTCATGAAGAGAGAGAAAAAAGTTGCTTTCTAGAATTCCTAAGTGATTCCTAAGTAAGTCTGAGAATATAGTTCAAGGAAATCAGTGGATATCTCAGTATGGACTGGTCACAAAATCAGGCCCCTGTGTTCTTTGGTGACCTCTCCATTTTCATTTACCACTCTTAAAAATAAACAAACCAGGAACTAGGCTGTCACAAACAAAAAAACTGATTAGTGGTTACTGGGACGGAAAAAAACTTCCTCAGGCATCTTATCAATTTTCTTTTTTTCTGCCCCCACATCTCTTAGATGCTCCCTATCTTTCCCTAAATTACATTTCTCCTGTATTAATTATTTCTATTTCTGTTCTTTTTTGTGCATTCCATAGTCCACAGTTACTTGAGGGGAAACTCACAACATGATGGTTATCCTTGTTTAGTATGATGTGACCTGTACTAAACCAGAAACAACAGCCTTACTGAGGACAGTTTAGCCCTTTTCCAGACTGTAGGATTTCACTAATTGTATCTATTAAATGTTTTGTATAATTTAGATGATTTGTGTGTGAATTACTAAATACTACTATGGCTTGCCAACCACTGATGGCCATAAAAATGGAATGCACTAGTGATTGTCAAATTATCTTCCAGAAAACCCTGCTGTCTTTCGAAGCTTATCTGGTATTCTTCAAGGAGAAGAAAAGTTGGAACAGTTTTCCTCCATTACTAATCTTTGTCTACAATGCACAACCACCAGAGGAAAGATGGATGTATCCTAAGACAGTGGTCCTCAACCTTTTTATGACTGGGGACTGGTCAACACTTGAGGCCCGGGGGGAGTATGTCTTTTGCCAAGGGATGTCACCGCCGCCTGAGCCCCTGCTCCACTTGCTTTCCCGCCGGCACCCCTGACTTACCGCCGTCTGCTGGGGGCTGCTGCCAGCAGCAGCTGCTCAGTGCCATACCGAGGGGGATCCCCAGCCATGGAGAGCACCAAAGGTGAGCCGGTGACAGAGTGGCAGGGCAGCCCCCGAGGCAGCATCCGGGGAGGAGGATGAGGAGGAATTGTGGCCCAGTACCAACTGATGCACGGACCGGTACCAGTACCGGTCACTGGACTGGGGGTTGGGGACCACTGTTCGAAGACATATTGTCAGTTCATTGTGGGCATTGAGGAAGCTCAATAGAGTCCTAGGTGAAATGTATGTACCATGTTTACATGCTCCAGAAAACATATGCAAAGTGCTGTTCATAAAGTTTCTGTGACAAGCATGTGGAGATGGCTCTGATCCCCCTCACAGATGTTCTTCCAAGACAGCTGTATCTAGGTTGTGTGCTGCTTAGCAGGATAGGCATGGACAGGAGTGTAGCAGGATAAAGGTGTAGTAGTCCAAAGGCAAAGAGATATTCCAAGGTCAGGGTAAACAACAGTCAGAAGCATAGAATTTAGTCCAAAATTGGGGCAGGCAGCAACGGGGAGCATTGTGAGAGGCAGGGCTGAATTTCAAGGTAGGCAGAGGGTCAAGGCATGGTCCAGAGGCAGTCCCAAGGTCTAACAGGCAAAGTTCAGGGTTTCAGAGCAAGCCAGGTGGGTCCTATACAAAGGTGAACCAGTATTCACATACATTGGACCCACACTGACCTGTCATTGCAAACCTCTTATATAGGGCATGGCAATCCTAGAATAACAACTGGATCCCTGCATTCAGTATTCATTCTGCAAAGATCTATCTTCTTTTTCCAGTTCTCTGCAATAGCAAGTCTGTAGGCAAACACTTCTCTCTTTAAATTCTTGTCTTCACTACCAACCCTTTACTCTAATGGTGTGTGTGCTTCAGATGAGTTGGGTACGTGTTTTTCTGGCAGTGCTGATGCTCCGGTGTAGGAGTTTCACTATCTAGAGATAAGTCATCTGTAGTATCTATCTCCAGACTTTGTACTTCAGGCTTTTTGCTGGTTATATTTGGACCCAAACTAATAGAGTGAGATTCCTCATCTTCCAAGAAATCCTCCTGTGCCCATGGCTGACTCATGACAGGTGGGTTGATGCTGCTGTTGCTACTAGATCTAACAGCAGCATTTGACACTGTCAAACATGGGTGACTAGCCCAGCACCTAGCTTATGCAGGGATTCAATATGCTGTCCTTAAATGGCTGCAATCTTTTCTCCAAGGTTGGAGACACTAGGGCAGAGAAACTCCCAGTGGCTTGCCCAGGTATGCAGGGTTCTTCAGGGAGCTATTCCCTCTCCAATGCTATTTAACATCTATATGCACCCCCTTGCCCAACATTTCCGGAATTTTAGGCTGGAATGTCATCAATATTCTGATAACACTCAACTATATCTGTTGATGGATGGCTATACATTTGTACCCTCAAATTCTTTGGCCAGGTGTCTGGAAGCTATGGTTGATTGGCTGAAGCAAGAGTTAGCAGCTGAAGTTAAATCTGGATGTGTAGGTATGCCCCAAGTGGTATGCTCATACCCCACTTTTGATGGGGTCCATTTAACAGTTTCAGCAACCATCAAGAGCCTGAATGTGACTCTAGGTGCCTCCTTATCTATAGAGATCCAGATCATGAATGTTACTTGCCATCGTCACCATACATCACAATTAGTGCATTACCTGCCCACATTTGACCTAGACATGGTGATCCATTCAATGATCACCTCCAGGATAGATCACTGTATCTCACTCTATGCAAGCCAAAAGAATGTTTCAGGGAGTTTTCAATGGTAAAAAAGTTGAGAAAGGTTGATTTAGACAGAGCTCACTTCATCAAAGGCAAGTATACATAAATACTATTTAATCACATGCAACATTACAAGCAACAAAAAGGCAGGGAAACTCTACCACTCTGAATGAATTGGTCTCTCTTTGGTTATTGTTTCAAACTGGCTTCTCTTTATAACATATCCCCACTCTCACTCATCTGTTGCTTTAATTTTAAGTATAAATAACTGCTAAGGTTGTATATGTTATATATCTAATGAAGGGATTCCTGCCTGCTAAAAATTTATGTTGGAATAAATTTTGTTATTTATTTATTTTTTAATTTATACCCCGCCTCTCTTGACAAATGTCACTTCGAGGCGGCTTACAGAATGAACCCATAAAACAAGATAACCCATTAAAAACATTTAAAATATTATTCAAGTATAATTATAAAGATGGCAATATAACTCAGCAATAAACTCTTCAAACCAACTCAGCTAATCCCAACCAGGACCAATAGCATGGCCCTAATGATGTACAATTGGGCTATGGTCTTCTGCATTCCATATGAGAACACATAGGAAAGGGCAGGACCCCCTGTTTGTAACTCTGGTCAAATCCCCCCCCCCAGCCTCAACCAAATGCCTGGTGGAAGTGCTCCATCTTGCAGGCCCTGAAGACCCTAGATAGCTGTCAGGGCTCTAAGCTCTTCCAGGAGCTCATTCCACCAGGTTGGGTCCAGAGCCAAAAAGGCCCTGGCCCTGGTCAAGGCCAGGTAAATCTCCTGGGGGCCCGGGACAACCAGCAGATTCCTACCGACAGAGCGTAAAGCCTTGTGAGGGGCCTAAGCAGACAAGAAGTCCCTCAGATAGGTAGGACCCAGGCCACATATGGCCTGTTAGTGTTTAATATGCTGTTGCTGTGGACTAACAGGGCTAGTCTGGAACATCAAATATAGATCCACGATATAAAAAAAAAGTTTGGAAGAGATACCCGATTCTTAATTGAATAAAAATGTGTCTTCTTGACAAAGCAAAGTAACTACTTTTCTTGGTGTCCAAGTCATTTAACTATCTAGTATATAATTGGCATCAAAATTAAAAGTAAAAGGGTTTAAGACTGTTCTTCTTATTAATCAAAAACTTAGCAAAATTTAACCCATGACTTTTCTGTGACCTTTAAGCACCAAGGTTGTCATCCCCCCCCCCCCATGGAGTTGTGTAAAAGCTTGGCATAGGTTCCTCAGCATTTTTCTCAGGATTTTGTAGAACTGACAAGAGGCAATTTTTCCTAAGCATTGGCTCTGATCCAGGACCTTGGAGTTTCTGCCAAACTGTAGAAGATGAGAGAGAAAATTAGCATGTTCAAAGATTTTTACAGTATTTCATAAATGGTTGTAACTGATCCATTTCAGTTATTTTTTAAAAAAATCAAAGTATTCATTTGAAAGACATATTTGATTCTAATTTTTTGAATAAATATAACAAAGTGCCAACAAAGGCAGGAAAAAGTAAAATAAATACCTTTGTTGTCTCCCAAGCCCTTTGACTCAACAGCTCCCTGAAAGTATATTTTACTTTATGTCACATCAGTCTTACTCCCAAGTGCATCCTTAATGATATAGAACTAGGGGTGAATCCCATTGCATTCAGGAATCCAACAGGTGCTAGATTGGGGGGGGGGGTGGATGACCTCTGTGGATGGCCTTAATCCTAAGAGTACTGATTCAAGATTGTTGTTACATATACATTTACTTATTAGCAGGGTGGCATTGCTTCCAGAGAATACAAAACTCATATTGGCATGAATATGGCTGCAGCCATTTATTATGCCTCCCCCTGAAGGGTTGTCCCAGCACGGTAAGGAAGCCTGACACATCAGCCATCTGGCTGCTTAACCTAAGGGTCCTTGGATGCCATGAGCCCCACTCCATCCCAGCTGGGAGATAAGATCCTTGCATCCAGAATCCCTCACCAGGGAAGCGACTATCATGGGGCTCACCAGGTGTTCGCCTCACTATGGTACCCCCTAGCCACTTGGCTACAAGCTCCTGGCCTCCCGGCCGGGTAGGCTGCACTTTTATGTCTGCTAGTCTCGTTAAGAAGACCCTCAACCCCCAGGGATTCCAGTATGCAAACTGGACTCCCTGCCAACAGGCTCTTACGAAGCCTAAACTGCAGCTGCAACAAATAGAACATAACCATTAGACCTTAACGTGAACCCAACATAAAAAACACTGGGCAGGAGGTAGGGAAGCTGCTTAGGCTGTAGAGGCATGGAGAGAACGAGATGGACGCATGTGGTACCTTTATAAACACCCACGCTCCGCCTCCCACTCATGCCGCCAAACCACGTGCATCCCTGCAGCTCCCTCTGTTGCCGTCTTCATTTGGCCGCCCCCTGCGTCATCAATGACCCCTGCATCATCAATGGCGGTTGCGGTGAGTCCCTGCTGCTATTTATTATTGTATCTGCCCAGCTCTCTAGGTTCAAAGCATGATAATTTACTAAGAGTTTACTAGCAAGGTTACTAAGGATGAATGAAAGTAAGTGAGATGAATGGCATTGTGACCTTTTCCTTGTCCTCCGATTCAAGCCTGGGACTGAATATCAAGAAAGAAAGAAAGAAAGAAAGAAAGAAAGAAAGAAAGAAAGAAAGAAAGAAAGAAAGAAAGAAAGAAAGAAAGAAAGAAAGAAAGAAAGAAAGAAAGAAAGAAAGAAGGCCTAGCAGGGAGGCAGTAGGAGAAGCCACCTATTCAGAAGTTTCCACAGTACAATTCAGAACTATTTTGGGGTGATCAATAAATTAGCAATCATTCCTCCAAACCCCCGAATTGTTTTAGGATGCAGCCTGTAATTTGTGATCAGTTTCCCATTTGAACACATAAAAGATCACAAGGCACCTTGCAGTGTTTCTGGCACATGGCAGGTATAAAAGTGGGAGAAATAAGACACGGTATCTTCAATGAAGAGCTTTTGCACACCTGCACTGTTTATATCTCAAATGAGACGTATCCTGCTGTCTCCCTGTTCTGATTCAGCTTAGGAACACAAGTATATTGAATCCATTTATGTGGAAATTCATTAATCCATTGCAACAATTGTATAAGGGAAATGATGAATATAAATTAAGTTATTTAATTATCTGCCATGTCGTTTCTTCAATCGGCTGGAACAATATTATTGCTATATAATGGGAAATAACTATAATAAAAAGTAAATCTATTTCGTGAAAGCACAATCTTCACTATTATGAAACAGATGGTACCATGAAATCAAATTTCTTAAACCAGTTTTATTGCAATCTGCCTATCTAGAAACACTTAAAAAAAACTTTTGAGAGCTTTCATAGACAAGGTAATTGACCTCATCACTTCCACATTAAGAAAAATTATTCTGAAGATTGTTCCAAAAATGAAAAGGCTGCAGAACACTTACCAATGATAAAAAAATTTAAAAGGGGACACTAATAAGAAATATTTGTGAGTAGATGATTAGCAGTGAGATAAAAGTGAATCAATACAGGAAAGCGAGTAGATAGATTACATTTATTTTACTATTTTGGCTTTGTCTCAAGGGAACTTTCATTTTGGTTTCATCATGTCAAACCACAGTTCAATTTCTCCCCCCCTCCCTCCTTCATGCTCCTGTTGCTTCTCCCTCTTCCCTCCCTACGCAGAGTGCAACTGAGAATTCCTGGCCTGAACCAAAGGCTGGTTCCTGAGATATGACTGCAGTGGCCGTAATGAATCAGGGTTTGTTGATTCCACTCACACTGGAATTCTAAGACAGAATTAAACTGCACCTTGTTGGCATCCTTAGCTGTGCTTTGCACTGGGAGGAAAATGGGGAGAAGGAAGGAACAGGGGCCTAAGAAAGGAAACATGCTTATTTCTATTATCACAATTGCAGCTCAGCATGGTATCTGAACACTTCAAAGGGCATAAGCTAGTGCCCCTCATTTGCTATACATGCACCCACAAATATTATACCCAGAATTAAACTTTATTGGTCTTAATGCTGCCACTGGACGCAGAAGCTACACTTTAAGTATTTCTGTCAATATAGTAAAGGCAATAGAGAAGGAGGGACTAGATATTCCCAGATTGAGCAAATCAGGCTCTTATGTGCTTGAAAAAAAATACTTTGTTGGTTTTAAAAGTACCACTGGACTTTATTCAGTTGATGCAGACCAACATGACCACCTGCCTGAATCTATCTGAAAATACAGCATCCATCTGTTCAATTTTCAGTCCAGTTACCCTTGAACTCAGGGCCAAATGAAATGTTATGGTTTTCACAGCAAACTATGGATACCAATGCTATTATAGAGATAATCCTCTCACAGAGGATACATAGCATCTCATAGCCTAGAGTTTATACGATTCACATATACAGCCTAGGATCAGAGATCAGTAGTGGCCTGGAGGGCCCCTCCAGCAGCCTATCCCTAGGAGAAGTCTAGTCATGTTCCAAAAGTCAGGAGATAGCAAGACAGGTGAGTCAAATGTTGGCCACCTCTGGGCCCTGCCAGGTTATACAAGTTGTATGTCAGCAGCTCCTGAGCCTAGGTGAACTCTAGGGCATCAAACCACTGCTGGTACAGAGTTGTCTAGGGAAGTCATTTAGTGGCTGCTGTCTCATAGTAGTGAGTCACCAAATGGTCAATGTGGGGCCTGGATGTATCATGAAAGTTGCATGATAGTGAGTCATTCTGTGGTTGCTGTCAGGCCTGGTTCCTATGAGTCCTTATCTAGGGTAGGGTGGAGGGGAACAGGGAAAGACTGAGGCCAAAACAGCCCTGAAAGTATCTTTCCCCCTCCCTTCCATATAGTGACAGAAACCAAGGCTTAAAGAAGGCAATATTGTCATGGCTGCCTAGCAAACCCCCAAATGGTCACTGAGATCTCAAAGGGCATTATTAAAGATACAGGCACAACTTCTATTTTTCTTTATGCAAAATTGGGGCTCTACCCATTTTTTTATAGAAAGATCTCTTTTGTCTGTTCATAGCCTTAATTATGGATTTAAGGATCCATACTCTAAGGTCTGATTCAGAAATATATTAATTTGTTTGTTGGTTACATTTATATACCACCTTCCTCTAAGGCTTAGGGTGGTTCAAATGGAACGAAAACAAGAACAATACATCAAACTCAGTAATAATAAATATTGGCATGTACAACAAGCAATGTTTTCATATAACTGTGAAATCTCACAGAAGACAACCAAAAGACACACTGTATAAGTTCATGCTCCTGCTCCAGGCAAAAGCCTCTATGTTTCAAGCTATTCCCATAAATTTTTATTCTTTGGTAGTAAATTGTAAAATCTAGAATTTGAATATATCAAAAGAACCCCAAGAAACAGGATGGATCATGGAAGTAAAATGGTAATCAACAGAGACTGTTGCATGCAAATTCTGGCAGGGATACTACTGGGGAAAGTAGTTAGCACAGCTGATGATAAATACAAAACACCACTTTGAGGACTGTACTGAGACAAATGGCATTGTAAGTCATTCAGAATGCTATATAAATTACACAGATGAGATTTATTGGAGCTGTTATTTAATTTTGAGAGGATTTGGAAATTCAGTGCCGGCCACCTGAAACTTCATTTTAGTAGCATAGCTTAAAATGTCATGGATTGCAATGAAGAATATCATAGCCATGCAAATAGCATCATAGGCTTCTTTTGACAAGCAGATGATTAAGGGCCTTTGCCTCTCCTTTTGGCATGATCTAGTGAACTAAATTTTCTTGCAGATCTAAGTTGTTCAAAATATTTGTTTCATTTTTTAAATTGCTGCCCATACAAAGATATATCTAAATTCTTTGTTTGGCTGCTAGGAAACTAAAATGTGCAGGTTAATTAGGTGACCCAGAGATACAAAGAAATGCTATAACATGCAGAGAGAGAGAGAGAGAGAGAGAGAGAGAGAGAGAGAGAGAGAGATGTTTCACCATTGGCTATCACTGCTTGGCCTTTGGCTTATTGTAGACCTTTAACTCATTTCATCCTGTTGGTTGCTGGCTGTAAGCAATGTTTCCTTTGATATATGCCAGTGTCATTCTGATGAAGAAGAAGAGTTGGGGTATTTCTGCACAGCTAAAAAAGTAGTGTTACACCAGCGTAATGGCATAGCGCTAAAATTATCTCGCCTCTGGCCATTCCTCACCTTCTTGCTGTCTTGCTTCTGTCTGCCACCTTTTCACACTTCTTACACTCCACATGCCTGCTTGAAATGGTGGAAGAGAGCAACGCGCTTTACATATGACTCTCTTCTACTTGTCAATCAAACCAGGCAGCCAGTCCCTTTTCTCAACATTTTAAAGGGCCCGCGGTACCTGCAATTTTAAAAAATTCAAACCTCTGTTGAAACGCCTATGCATCTAATCATAGATGCATAGTGCTTGTTGAATGCCACCCATTATGGGATCACAAGTCTTGACACTTAAGAAAAATAATCTCATTCCTGAATTTGGGGGGAGGGACTTTAGAAAGGCATGCTCTGTTTGACAATTTTGGGAGAAAATTATTTTTGGCTTTGCCTGCATGCTTGAATGCCTATTCATTGCTCCAGGTAGTTCACTTAAAAAACAAACAAACTCCCGTCCTCGGGAGAAGGGAGGAGGGTGGTGGGTACGAGGGTGGGACATTGGAGGCAGAGACAGCACTTCTTCGCCTCCATACATTTCTTTGGTTGGTGGCCTGCTGGTTGCTCTCCTGTAGATCTTGCTACATAGGTTGGGGAATCTACTTTATGCGATTCCCCAACTTGCACTTTAAAATGGTGGATATTGCTTTAAGTTTGCTGGCCGGACATGGGAGATAGCGAAGTTGTGCAAAACACCAAAAATATACCGTCTTCATAAGTTAAGTATGATGCTACATTAATGGCATGTGGAAAGGCCCTTGGTTTTTATACCTTGCTTTTCACCTGAAAGAGTATCAAAGCAGCTTACAATTGCTTTCCCATCCTTTCCCCCCAACAACCTGTGAAGTAGGTGGGGCTTTTATCTCTAAAAAAAGAGTAAAAACATGAAATGGCAGATGACAGAGCTAGAATTGCCATCTCTGGGTTGAAAAATACCAGATTTGGGGGATGGAGGGGGTGGAGCCTGAGGACAGGGCTTGGGAAGGGGAGAGAATTCAGCAGGTATAAAACCATGCATACCACCCTCCAAAAATGCTATTTTCTCATCTGGAGTTCAACTGTAATACTGGAATATCTGCATACCCAACCTGGAGGCTGACCACCCTATACTGAGCATGTGGCTTCTTTATTTTTAATCATTCATTAAAATATTTATATCTTGCATCCTCAGCAGAAGTTCAAAGGGCAGTCAACTGTAGGGACGAGCATGACCCAAAATATTCTGTTTGTTTCATGGCATGTGGGCAAATCATGAACCAAACCATGAACCTCATGAACCCATTCAGCTTGCATATAATAACAATTTATTTTTATAACCCACTCTGCCCTAGTAGGCTCAATATACAACAGTAAAACATTAATTAATTAATCTAATTTATCAATAAATAAATTTAAAGTGATCCCTCCATATAACTAAAATCCTTCTAAGTGAAGGAGCTTGGTCAGTATTTGGGCAGATGTCTTCAAGTTGGTTCTCAGTTCAGTTTTCACCAGGCCTATGGCTGTGTGAATTCCCTGTCAGGAATTTTTTAAAATCCTAAAGGGTCCTGATCTCACTAGGTAAAGCATTCTACCAGGTCAGGGCCAGGGCTGAACTATCCCTGGCCCCAGGGGAAGCCAATTTTACTTCCTTTATTCAAACTGGAGCTGATTCTGCACTTACTTTGTTTATCCCCCCCCCCCCATTGAAACAGAAAGTGTTCTGCACTCAATTGTGGAAGTTCAGAAGGGGGGGGGGGTAAGCCAAGCACAGCAGGAGTCTCTTTCTTTCTTTTCTTGAACAGAGGGGAAGGAGAGGATTGGAGACTGCAGAGGACGGGGGGGGGGGGGGGGACAAGAGGCAAATCTCTGCTGAGATAAGTTAGGGCTTCTGGAACGCAGTCACTTGCAACCAGAAAGACCTTGAACTGATGCCCTGGCCAATCAGGGAAGACTTGTTTGTTACAGCGTTGGAGGCATGAGGTAGAGTTATTCTGCAAAGAGCAGAGTTATTTTGCAAAGCGCATTTACTCATGGCAATATTTGAAATATTGAGGCTTATATCCAGGAGATCATGAGTGAAACGTAGGGTCACCACAACTTAATCATGCTTGTTGCAGACGGAAAATTTGAAGCGCTCAAAATCAAAATGCAAATCGAATTCAGTGTATACGAGAGGGATTCATTCAAACTGGAACTAGGAAAAAAGCCCCATGCAGACTACACCTGGGTTTGTTTATTATATTTATATACCGCCCTCCCCAGAGGCTCAGGTTCATGAAGTTTGCACTCAAACCAGCTGAGCTGTGGGTTCAGGCTTCCCCCACATTTTAACTGTTTGAAGGGGCATTCTTGGGCAGCTATACCAAGAACTGAACTGAGTTTGTGGGGTTCGTACCTGAGTCAGCTGAGCCATGGGTTCAGTTTTATCAGGCTTTAAATAGCTGAACTACATGGACAGTCTGCTCCTCCAGCTGAGCTGTTGAAAGGTTCTTGCTTCAGCAGCCAGCCCCAGGGACTGGCCAAGAAAGTTCCTTTGAACTGCAGCAGCAGGCTCAGCTGTTTCCAATCTTTTGGCAGCATTCATGGGGGGCTATTTTGGTGGCTTTCACGTGGAGCAGAAAGCAAGTATCTAAACCACTGGTTTTTGTCCCCACAAATCTCCACTAATTGCCTTAAACATTTGTAGAGGTTCGTGGCCAGTCTGCACGAACCACAAACCAGCCAAAATTCATTTTGAACAAAGATTCATAAGCCACTTGGTGGCCAACCCTAGTTTACAGCAGTTGTAATTTGCAACTTGCAACAAAGTACTATGGACAATAAACAAATAAAAGCCAGGAGAATGAAATCAGCTGCATAAAATGAACCATCAAAAGCATGAGCAAACATATGATGGCTGCAATCTTAAGAACACTTTCCCAAGAATAAACCCTATGAGACAACATGGGACTTAGTTCTGAGCAGACCTGTTTAGGATTATTCCCAAGTAAAAGAATTCCATTTTATGGCCATAATTCCACAGCATCTTGGTATGCTGAGCCAAAAACACTTTCCTACTTAGCATAACTGAGCTTCTTTTAAAATGAAATGTCTGACATTTTTGCACATCTTGTACTGAAATCTGTTATATCCACAAGACATAAAACAGGTGGGAAGACCATGTCATTTTCATGGACAACCTGGCTTTTATAGGTTTCATTTGCTAATTTTGGTGAATTTAGTTTTTAAAAGCTCTTTTTGGTCTTTTTTAGCCATGCCATTTCCAGTCTTGGCAATAAATAACTAGAAGACTTACCTCTCCACAGCGTTAATGATCTGATACATTCCATTAAATCCAATAAGATGTTTTCCCCCGTTACCTTATTTGCACCTGTTTCAAGCCTCTCCCTTGAGCACTGTTTGTAGTGTGTACCCTGCATTCCACATTAAGTATCTTACAGGCTGAGTTTTTGATCTATGTGAGCTTCCTATACTTTGGTGTCAAAAATGTTCCCTGTAAAGGAAAAATATGTGCTGTAATGCTGAAGTTAATAGAAGTACTTCAGTGAAAATTAGGAGCCAGAAAATAAACTATTTTATGGTAACTTGATATACAGCTAACATTATATCATTAGGATGAATGAAGTGTGAGAAGGCATTTACAAGAGATGCACCAGCTTCTAAATATTTGGTCTTTTTAGGTTCAATCATGACGTCAAAATTCTTCCTGCCTCATTTTTAAATTCAAATGTGGCTGTTCTATCTATTTTTACTTGATTGTTTTACAGTTACTTTGTGCCTTTTTGTATTCATTGAAAGTCGTCCTGTTTATGTTACTTCACATCTCCCAGACCGCTACGTTTGCAGTTGCCATCAACCAAAGGATCCTGAAATATTCCTTTCCCCCCCCCTTTCATGGGGCCTCTACCCCAGGAAAGTTTTCACTTTATCCATTCTTCCAGTAGTGGTTGTTTCATGTTCTCAACCAACAGCCAGCCACCAGGGAAGGACCTTGCCTGCTTTCTTGAAACATGGGGTACATCCACAAATGCAGAGTTCAGAAGAGCCACAAATAGTTACATTTGCTTCCCGAGCCACTGAGAGAATACTCTGGTTTTAGGAAGGGAGTTATCAGGAAATTATTCCCTAACAAGTAAAACCCACTCAAAAAGCATCAGCCAACATTCTGAATTATCTATGTAACAAAGGAATGATCAGCTAACTGGGTTTAGGGGAAATGACTACTTTTTATCTCTTTCAAATCATGAACAAGCATCAATTACATGCTTACTTCTTGGTCCTGAATTTGTAAAATGATGAGGCCAAAAGTTCCTTCACCCAAAGTGGAGAAAATTTTAAAAGAAACAAAACAAATCCTTGAAAACATTCAAATCGTGAGGAAAGGTTAGACCTCTTATAAGCACGAAATGTTAAGTCAGGAAACGGGGGAGGAATAAGTGTTCAGTTTTCAGAGTGGAAGAAAGCAAATATGGTAAGGCCAAAGTGGTTTGTTCTGGAATATTTAGGGCCCTTCCACCCATGAATTTTGTTTCCATTTTTTAAACAGCAAATATTTATCCAATGGCTCAGCAACAACTAAATCTATTCATATCTGCTACTCTTATGAATAAGTAGGCACTTCTTTTACAAATTCATAACTATGTAATTTATTGTTGTTAAATATATGTGATAAAGTTAATTTGTAACACATTATGCCACCTGTGAGCAAGTTTTTTAACTTGTATAAATATACATTTACACAACACCTTGGGTCAGCTCAGTGACATATATCAGGGGTTACCTCCCTTTTAGAGGTATGTTTCTATGAATGAAACCACCTGTTCTATTATGTCCCCTACCTTTTGGAATGGTCTGCCAGAAGCAGTATGTAGAACACTTCCTCTGAGTAGATTTAAAAAATCATTTAAGGCATTTGCTGACAGGGGGCTATTCATTGAATTTACCTGGATTTCTGATTTTAGAATTTTCAAATGGAGTTTAGGATTGGCATGATGAATTCAAGTATTTTGATTAATTTTGGGAGTTAATTTTCCATATTTTAGAGTAGAAAAACAGGATGGACACTTACAATTAATAATGAGAATCTCTGTTGCTCTTGGCTCTGGCAGCCTCCATATTTCTTGCGTTGAGCAGGGGGTTGGACTAGATGGCCTGTATGGCCCCTTCCAACTCTATGATTCTATGATTCTTGCTATGGACTGAGTTTTGCAGATAAAGAAATGTTTACATGTTTAAGAAAATGTATCCATATAGGCCCAATAGCCCTCTTACTTTACATTATTTGGGTGGAGTCGTTTAATTTAATTTTTGCTATGAGACTGTGACTCCAGTTCCTTCACTTGAGGTTGGATCCAGACAGTATTTTCACTGAGTCTCACCTAATTTGCCTCCTTAGTACATTCACTATTCCACCCATCTTTTGACTATTCAGTTCACTTGAAGCCTAATATAGTGTTTTTTATAGTCAAAGGGGACTGTTCTCCCCCTTTTCACTAGCAGAATATCTGTTAGAGCTAGTTTTTGATCTGTGTATTATCCCATTCTTTCTAGGACTGCTAGAAAGCAGAACTGCTAGAACTACCCAGAGAGCCAGTTTGGTGTAGTGGTTAAGAAGGGCAGCTTCTAAACTGGTGAGCTGGGTTTGACTCCCTGCTCCTCCACATGCAGCCAGCTGAGTGACTTTGGGCTAGTCACAGTCCCGATAAAGCTGTTATCACAGCGCACTTCTGTCTGAGTTCTTTCCGCCTCACCAACCTCACAGGGTTTCTATTGTGGGGAGAGGAGGGGAAGGTGATTGTAAGCTGCTGTAAGACTCCTTCAGGTAGTGAAAAGCTGGGTATAAAACCCAGCTCTTCTTCTTTGGATAAAGAGCAATGAGGCTTACTGAGTGTCCTTTGGAAAATAATGTTTGTCTTTTGAATTTGAGTTTGTGGCTGTACTACAGCCCTATAAATGGTACAGTATTTTTTAAGGTGAATAAATTCACAAATGGGTTAAGTACAATCAAATAATAGAGTTGTATTTGCAGAAGTCCTTGAGAAAAATAGCAGTTTGATTGCAATTCAAGTTCATGTGACGTATTTTAATAAATTATTTTTTCACAAATTATATCACATTCTTAAAAGACTGTTTATTAATCAAGATCTTTGGGGATATTCATTTTTCTTCATTACATTTATTACAGTATGAGTATTCCTGGCACTATCTGACTCATCCATATATATTGTACAGCAGTCTGTTGGTAAATCTGTTGCATGCTGCTGAGCTCACTCACTTAAATTTAGTGCATGAAAGGGGGGCAAAAGTTGGATCAATAAATCATATCAAGACATGCTATTTCAGATGCTGCCTTAAACCACTTCTTACAGCTAGCAGACAGTAGCAAAATGGCTTAGGTGTTTACTGATTTGCACAAAAAAAGTTCAATCATATTTTTTCCATGAGCTTCAATTTCATATTTGGAAAGTAATTTAGAGCTGAACAAATTCCTCACTGAGACTGATGGAATGGAAAACAATAACTGCTTCTTGGAGAAATTTCATATAACTCTGGCTCTTGGAATACCTGTGGCATTTTCAGTATATTAATAGCCCTGGGTGGTAAACAGTTCGATTCTGACAACTGTATGGTATCATTGTATTAAGGATGAAGAATTATGGTTCTGTGTACGCAAATGCACTTTGATAAAAGACAACACAGTAGGTTTCCCTGTGTTATAGATAGCCCACTATTCTTTTCCTTATCCCTAATTTTCAACATAGCTAAATCTGTAGATACTTAAATTCAGTGATTAGAGCCATAAGCAGACAAGACAGATCTTTTTACAAACCTGAAAAACTTACAGAAAATATCTGAAATCTTAACATTTAATCCCCCCCCCCACAAAAAGAAAAGAAAAGAAAAGCAGTGACTTCACCTTAAAGAAAACTCAATTACCAATGTGGGAGTTACTAAGCAACTATAACAGTATTGGCAGTCTTTAAGCCTTGCTTTCTATAAGTAAAAGATTGGAGAAGGATATAGGATACTTTCTAGGGCTGTTTTTGTTTTTGAGAGAGGATGCATTGAGTTCAGGCCTGCCAGACCACACTACTAGACTTGCTACCATTGAACCTGTATGATTTATATATTTCTAGCATATCCTACCTCACAAGATAAAAAGAAGGAAAAATGAATTTTATTAGCTACTTTGGGTTTCAGTTGGGGAGAAAAGCAAGGTATAAATGAAGTAACAAAATACTAAATAAAACTGAAGATGGAAGGCAGATAAAAGTTAAGGTAAAGGAATCCCCTGTGCAAGCACCGAGTCATGTCTGATCCTTGGGGTGAGGCCCTCCAGCGTTTTCATGGCAGACTCAATACGGGGTGGTTTGCCAGTGCCTTCCCCAGTCATTACCGTTTACCCCCCAGCAAGCTGGGTACTCATTTTACTGACCTCAGAAGGATGGAAGGCTGAGTCAACCTTGAGCTGGCTGCTGGGATTGAACTCCCAGCCTCATGGGCAGACAGCTTCAGACAGCATGACTGCTGCCTTACCACTCTGCGCCACAAGAGGCTCTTAGATAAAAGGTAGGTCATGACTCATGACTGTGGGAAGGAAAAAAGGAAACAGCAAAAGATGATGATGCAGGAGCTGCCAGGAAGAGAGAAAGATGAAATAATGTGGAGAGGGGATAGAGCTTGCTAGCAGGAGAGAAGGTGTGAAGGCTAAACACAGAGGGAGCAGGAAGAGGTAGATTTGCTCATGGATGGGAAGAGCGAATAAAGTAGAAAAATGAAAGAGAATATGGGGGATTTCAGGGAAGTGAAAGAAAATGGTAGAGGGGAAATGGGACGCCCTCCGCAAGTCCTTGCAGATCTCCTGCTTGTTCTGATCTATTTATTTAATTCTAAACTTGGTCCCAGAATGTGGATCAAAAACTTTGCACAATGGGGTCCATGTATAGAGAAGGGTTTTTGCAGAACAACCTTTTTTTTAAAAGTGATTTCAAATCCCTGCTGAATTTCTCATGATACTTTTGCCACCATTTTGGGGTTGCCTAGAACCCATAATTTTTTTTTATAACTGCAGCAAGTTAAAGAAGAAAAAGGCAGTAGGGAGATACCATGGCATTGGAAGATCAGAGGGAAGAAATAAGAAGGATAGGAGTATTGTAAATTCATTGGGTTTTCATGGTAAAGAGGAAATCAATTAATTTAAGGTAGTAAACAAGTAAGGTAGTAAACAAGGTATTTTCCCTAGCAATCCTAAAACCTAACAATTTTAAGACTCATTCATTCTACTTGCCTTCCCCCCACTCTTCACCTTGTTGGTAAGTTATCTTCAGTTTTTCAGGTATAATATAGGACCTGCTAAGTGGTATTCTAAGGCTGCAGTCCTAAGAACATTTTACTAGAACCCTGCTTCAGATTCTGCTCTAATGTCCCAATATTTGGAGAAGGATTCCCTGTACTTCAATAGGATCCACCCTATAGGCAATAGGACTGAAATAGTGAAAATATGTTCCTTGTTGAGTTCAATTGTATTTTAATGGTTCATTATTTTGTGCTTTCTAACTGTTTCTAAAACATTTTGAGAAATTGTGGTCAGTTGTTATGGTAAGCATCATTCCCCTATACTAATGAGTAACAATAAACTCATTTTTGGATGTGTTATCCATCACTGGGAAGAATATCATTATGGCAATTATGAGGGCCTTTTCGCACGGGGATCTTTGTTGCAAATTGTTTGTGGAATGAAAAATCGCCATTTAAAATAGTGGAATTCGTCGTTATGCATACCTGCCTTTGTAGTGGAATCAGTTGCGTTTTTTAGCGTTTCCCACAGGCTTCCGGTCTCGGCAGAAATCGCTAGAAAGGAAGCGCTATTGCCAAGCTCGTCCCGCCCCTGGCCGTCAAGCAGCCAATGGGCAGCCGTTAGCATGCTCCCAAACAGCCCCTTTCCCTTTAAGAAAGGTTTTAAAAAAAAAAACAGACCCATAGCAACGAATCTAGGTAGATTCGTTGCAACGGAGAGACCCATCCAGCTGCCTAATGTGAGCTGTCGTTTGATTGTATGATCGTTGGCACGCTGCCTCGAGTGATAAAAAAAAAATCCCCCCCCCCCTCTCACGGGCCCGATTTTCGGCTGAATTTATGTGTAAAAAATAAAGGGACTTTATTTCAGCAAACGGGCTTTTTTGTGGTTTGTGCTTAGTGACTAAAGGTGAAGGACTGAAGCCAGGGAAGCCTCTAAACAGAAAGAGGCTCGCTGGTGTGTTTATCCCCGCTCGCTCGGAGAAAAAAAAATGGCGATCGCTTCGCCGGAAGTTTGGAGGACAGGCTCAGGGGGAGGGACTTTGAAGAACCAGCAACAATGGTAACGCACAGGTCTTTAGCGCTACTGTTGCAGATTGGTTGCAGGAGTGTATCACTATCCGGAGGGTGAATCCACTTTTCTGGATTCCCCTGAAAGCGCTACAACGAAGCGCTTTTTGCGGGTCGGTTTCAGGATTGTTGCAGATTGTCTACGACGTCGTGGGTTATGGCAAATTAGTAGCGTTTCCAATTAGTAACCATTGTGCTATTTTGAAGCCGTGCGAAATGGCCCTGAATTTGCAACTTGCTGCCATGCAGGGAATTGAGTGTATATTCCCAAAAATGTATAAAGAAGAGGTGGTCATCACAACTAGTTCAGTATCACTATTACATTTTATTTCGTAACTGGCTAAAATCACTAAAAAGATTACTACTGATAACCATTCAAGATACATAGATATGTATTACAATCACAGTTTTTACATGGGTTATTGCCTCTGTTGGGAAGTGAATCACTTCCCCGGCTTTTCACAGCATTGTAATGCATCTCCTAAGGTTTTGCCAGCTTTTCTGTTATCTTTCCCAAATCTCCTTTGCTCAGACGTTTTGGGATAGATCACAGCAAAGCCTAAGTGGGTGCCATGTGAGGTGGAAAAGCTTGGATTTCCCTTTTCTGCCCACATAGCAGCCATTTTTCCTGCAACAGCTGCCATTTTCTCTCTTTCAATGTGGCTTTTTTGTTTTAAATTGGTGAATTCAGGCTTTCATTTTTTTAAAGCCTCTGTCCCATTTGTTGTGGAGTTATAAGAGGAAAGGAATATCTCTTCATTGAGGGCATAGCAAATGACTTTTAAAAAGTCTGATAGCTCAAAAAACATGAAAAATATATTTAAAAATATTTTGGCATGATAGAAATTACAAAGAAAAGAAATTACAGAAATTACTTTAATGTTGTGTCAATATAACAGTATTCAATCTCCAATTAAAAAGACCAAAGTAACTGGAGAAACTTGCATGTGGAAACTCTGTTGCTGATGTCCAGTATTTGGAGCTGCTGCAGCAACCAGGAAACTATACAAGCCTGTTCCCAAATAAAAAACACTCCAAGGTGCTTATTGTTGGAATGTGAAGTTAATAAATGACGCAGTTTGCAAAGAGAATCAAGTCTCTTAACATTTTGTGGAAGTACAATAAGTTTTACTTTTACTATAACACAAATATTTAGTCATTATTTAGTCTTCTGCTATGCTGTAAATGTGTCACAAAATTAATAAAATTAAAATATGCACACTCTGGTCCATAATGATTCCCAGTACAATAACATTAAAGGAAATAGAAAATCAATTATTCTTAATATGTATGTAGGCAATAATGGTTGTAAAATGGAAGATAAAATCTGTTTGGTTGTTATCCTAACTTCTGCTTTATACATACATATATTTGTATGTTTATTCAGAAGCAAGTGCCACTAAATTCAATGGGATCTACACCTAGGTCAGTGTGCAGAGGAACGCAAACTTACAGGGCACTCCTAAGGAGAGTTACACAGTGGGCACAGCTGGAAAGAGATTGTTCCCCCCAGCATTGTCTCTCACATAATGTTCTGTTGGGAAGGAAAAGGTGAGAAATTCATTATGGCCACTGTCATATGGACCCATCATATGGGTGGGAAAACAGACTGATTAATGACCTTAACTAGAGGACCAAATATTTTCTTAGGACATAAACTTACCAGAAGGATATCCATCTTTGAAAAACACAGTGGGCCATTCCGCACAACGGGCAATGTTGCTAAATCTGATTCTAGGAGACCCCCAATCCCACCTGGAGGTTTGCATCCCTATTTGGTATTGCTTTGAGAAAAAAAATCTGTATAGTTGCTTTATTTCTTCACTTTATTCATAATCCAACAGTGTACCGAGACAACTGTATTCAACCAATGAGCAATTCAACTGAATTAGGTTATAGGATCAGAGAACCATGTGTAACAAGGTATAGGGCAATGCTGTGAAAGCAGAAGGAAAAAGAACAAATGGAAAGGAGCAGTCAGCAAGAGGTAGTGTTAGAGCAGACAAAGAACTCCTAGTTGCCATAGTTCTTCCAAATATGGAAATACATTTTTAAAAACCCAGCAATTACTGTTGACAGGAGATGTATGGGGGCAGGCTAAAGTATGAACAAAGATTTTTAAAAAGAAAGCAAATGGCATGTGGTAAGTGAACTGGAAAAATATTTCCAGAGAACAATATGTAATTGACCTTTCCTTCCATTTCATTTAGGATCCCACTATGGATTCAGCTCTACAAAGCTTACTGAAATATCACTTTTACCCATCTGTTGCAAGTTTATTTTCTTGTTACTTGACAAGATATAAAAATAATAACTCTACATATCCTTTTCTTTCCTTAGACAGGATACATGACCTCCACTAGCCTTTAAACCTATCTACTGCCTCTCTGTGGCCCATTATGCAAGCACAGCTTGCTCTCAATTTTCACTGAAGGCAAGTCTGTAGGACTTTAGTACAAATGATGTGCCTGCAGCTCATACCTTTTTTTGTTCTCTGATTTTTCTCTTGGGAATTGTAAAGTCTATATTCTGCATACCAATGAGAAAAACCAGGTAGTGTCATGGTGCTGAAATTTCCTCTCTTTTTTTGTGCAGTGTGATTGGTCTCTCCTTATTGGTCAGTTTCACACTGGATTATTGAAGTAGGAACTAGAGATTCTTCCATCAATATTTTCTCTTCATAGACACCTTAACAGAACATTAGTAGTCCCCCAACCCACCACTTCATCAGTGTACCAGCCCCACTTTTGCTTATACTTTTGAAGTCCTGGGGGGTTTTACAAGCAGGATGAGTCTAGTGATATGTGTATATTGTTAGCATTGGATAGTTGGGGGGATTAATTAGTGACTGTGTGTGTGCACGTAGTTAAAATTTTTAAGGATCCCAAAAAAGGAGGACGCCCAAAAAAGATGGCCAGAGAGGCAGTGGTGGGCGCACCATAAAGGAAGGGAGTGAGTGAGCAAGCAAGCAGTTGGATATGTATTGTGCTGGTGACACTGCCCCCACCTAGCATGCAAACAAATGCATTAGGACTCTGGTAGCCTGGTAGCCATTCACCCTCAGGATGAGGTCCCACGAGAGCCAGTTTGGTGTAGTGGTTAGTAGTGCGGACTTCTAATCTGGCAAGCTGGGTTTGATTCTGCACTCCCCACATGCAGCCAGCTGGGTGACCTTGAACTCTGATAAAACTGTTCTGACCAAGTAGTTATATCAGGGCTCTTTCAGCCTCACCCACCTCACAGGGTGTCTGTTGTGGGGAGAGGAAAGGGAAGGTGACTGTAAGCCGCTTTGAACGTCCTTTGGGTAGAGAAAAGCGGCATATAAGAACCAACTCTTCTTCTTCTTCTTCTTCTTCTTCTTCTTCTTCTTCTTCTTCTTCTTCTTCTGGTGGCTGGCTTGCGAGGGAGAGAATTCCCCCACAGGATCAGCTCCTGCGGGACTCTGTTGGGCTTGTGTTAGAAGTAAAACAATGGAACAATTGACAGTGTAATAAAATAAAGTTAAACGGTTAGGGTAAGGTGAATGGTGAAAACCCCCACTATTGTTCAGAAAACTCTCATGAGAAGGTGCTCTCCCACTTGAAGTCAAGGAGTTTTCTTAGCGAGAGCTATGGTTGTAACATACTCTTCAGAAGTTAAAAAGCAATTTACTTTCTGCCATCGAAAGTCCTGAAGAAATTGAAATGTGTGTGGTTTGCTGTGAGACTTCCACAATTTGCAGGCTTATAGAGTGGCTCAGGAAAAAAACAAGAGAGTCTTGTGCCATGGGAGCTTTATGTTGTAGTGTCAAAAATGTAGCAGTATGCTGAGGCTTTTAGTTCTACTGAGAGTCTTTTTTGTAAGGGTCAAGGCTGTAGACAGGATAAGGTTGCATTACATAGTGGACTTACAGTGGACTTACAGTTACAATCATAATAGTTGGAAGAACATTGGTTTGTATGTTGGGCAAACAACATCCTGCCCTTGTTTAGAACCATGTGTGCATTATATTGAATTCATAAAAGATTTCCAAATGTGAGCTGTAAAATTTGTTTCAATTGGGAAATGCAGTGGTAGGATCCAGCTCCATACATGCATGTAGCCTAATTTCTTCCATGAAAGTGAATGTTCTGCCTTTATGGGCTGTGAAGATTTTTGTGCTGGCAACACATTTCTAAATCTAGGCACCAATAATCCTCTGAAGAACCACCAGAGCTCATGCCTATTCTACAGATGTTTTTCCATCTCTCTTCCAAAGAAATGCGAACGCTACAATATGGCCATACCAAGTTTATGCAAGTTTAACATTTGTGGTTTGACTCTTGAGAAGTGTTGTTTGGTCTGTGTACTGAGGATTATGTGAGAGCTCCGTACTCCACCCCCTTCCCATACTTAACCACATTTCTCAGATTTTGGGGAGCAGAAGGAGTAAATATTAAATTTATTTACATCTGTTTTATATATGTACCAAATATAGTTACAGTATAATTACTTTTTAAAAATATTTATATAGAATCATAGAATCTTGGAGTTTGAAGAGGCCATGAAGGCCATCTAGTTCAGCCCCCTACTCAATGCAGGATCCACCTAAAGCATCCATGACAAGTATCTATCCAGCTACTAATTAAAGACTGTCGGGGGGGGGGGGGCTCTTCACCTCCTTTGGAAGTCTATTCCACAGCTGAACTACTCTGACTGTGAAAAATGTTTCCCTCATATTTAGCTGGTACTGTTCTATATGTAGTTTAAACCCATCCCTGCAGGTCCTATTATCTGTTGCCAACAGGAACTGTTCCCTGCCCTCCTCAAGTAGTAGTCTTTCAAATATTTAAAGAGAACATGTCCCCTCTCAGCCGCTTCTTCCGGCTGAACATTTCCTAGTCCGTCAGCCTTTCCTCACAGGGCTTGGTCCGCAGGCCCCAGATCATCCTTGTCGCTTTCCTACCTACTGCCTCTCAATTTTGTCCACATCATTTTTGAAGTGAGGCCTCTAGAACTGCACACAATATTCTAGGTGCAGTCTGACCAAAGTGGTATACAACAGGACTATGGCATCTTGTGATTGCTATGTGATGTATTTGTTGATACAGCCCAAGATTGCATTCACCTTCTTTACTGTCACACTGTCTGCTCACAAGTGCCCCAAGATCTCATTCATACACACTGCTACCCAGAAGTGTATCTCCCATTCAGTATGTGTGCTTCTCATTTTTGTGAACCAGATGTCGATCTCTGTACTTCTCCTCACTGAATTGCATCTTGTTCTCATTTCCCTACTTTTCCAGCAAGTTCAAATCTCATTTAACATTATCTCTATCTTCGCTGGTGTTCACTACTCCTCCCAATTTGGTGTAATCTGCAAATTTAATGATATCATGTTGTTCCTCTAAACATTCCCCAATAGTTAATGTTAAATATAAATCAAAAGCTACAAGTTAATACTAAATCTAAATCAATTAATTCCTGCAACACTGCTAAATTCCAATTAATATTTAAAATATTTTTAAAATGAAGCAGAGAGTGGTTTAAGACACCCAGCTCCTCTCTTTTGGAAAGTTATTTTAATTTAATTTAAATGTTAACCTTTACGAGAGAAGACAGTGAGCTAGCCATTCCTCCAAATAAGGAATTCTGTATCTTTTGGGAGACATTGGGGGGAAAGGTTTAGGAGCCACTAATCTAATCACAAATGAGGATGATGCACAGAGCAGGGTCTCTCCCGGTGCTCTAAAGTATAGGATAGATCTGAACAATTGGATGATTCAAATTCATATGGGATTAATCTGACTCTGGTCCACATTTGTTCCCACTTAGAACTGTGTAGTTTGTGTTAGAAAAGTAAAAGGGGTGGGCAGGGTTTTCCTATTTCCCCATAAGCTATTCTGGCCCATTCTCCAGGGAGAATCACTTACCAATAACATCAGATGATATCAAACCTATCTCAGAGTGAATCTAACTTTTCAATTATATAGACACTTATTGAAGGAAAAAGTAAAACATGTGGTTCAATTGAAGGCATCTCATACATTTAAAAATTCAAAGCACATATATACTGATAAATTACAGATGTGCACTGATTTTCATACAAATGGGGAAAAAACATTAATTACATTTGTTGACAAGAAAACAAATGGAGATAAGAGTAGAATGATTGCCTTCATTCTTCATGCATTTCCTTCTTTCTTCTGCCATCTGATGGTCTGGTTCTGGAGCATAAGAGTTGCAAACTCGGTAGAGTGTCAAGAAATGACAGGATATCTGAAACTGTAATCACAGCTTTGTCATCAGCAAAATCAAATAGATCTTGCAACAGAAGATAACTATGCCAATAGCTTTTTCCACACTGTTCACAAATCATTGCTTGTTCAGTTGAAATGGCTAGTCAAAACTTTACTAAAGTGGGACCCATCATGAAACTATGACCAGTTTTTCATAGTATAAATACAATCTGGACAATATTATTTCCCACAGCAAAGAACGGTTGGAACATTCCAGGCACCTCATTCCAGTTTTAGTTTCCTGAGGACTTGTTAACAAGAGAGTTTGTGAATAGCAGATATATGCTTGACTAGGAATAAAGCCCATTTGTAAAAATGGGCAGAGTAGGGGTGTCGGGCGGAGTCCTCTCCCTGCGTGTAGGCAAGGGGAAGCCGTTATCGTGATGGTGGGGGGCCAGCTGGAACAACTGCCGGCAGCGGCATGGCTTTGGGGGTGGGTGCGGGCGACAGGGATGGCAAACATGCATGCGCGGGAGTAAGCGCATGCATGGTGTAGGGGGAGCGGGCCTGCATCGGCGTGCCGGGCAGGGCAGCCAGGCATGGGCGGGACTCCGTTGTGGCGTAGCTGCGGCACTGGGGGAATGCTAGGAAAGGGGCGGAGAAGAGGAGGATGGCAGAAAGGAAGTAGGTGATCGGCGAGCGGTCGAGGAAAGGGACAGTTGGGGGGGTGGGGCGGGGACGGCAGGGGGGCCAGAGGCATCCAGTGGCTGTTGGGCTGTGGTGGCGGGACGCCGGCATGGGAAGGGCTCCGGGAGGTGTGGGCGGTAGTTGGTGGTGGGTGGGTGTATGCGTGTGTGTGCATCTGTGTTTGGTGTGCGGCAAGCAATGGAGGCATGGGAAAGGGTCTGAGGGGCGAGGGGGGTAGTTGGCAGTGTGTGTGTGTGTGTGCTTGGTGGCCGGGCAGAGGCGGCGGCACGGGACCGGGTGTCGGGATAGAGGGGCGGTAGTTGGCAGTGGGTGGGTGCGTTTGTGGGGGGGGGGGGCGGGAAAGGAGCAGGGACACCACGTCTTTGACGCAGCATCCTTGCTCCTTTCCCTAGGGCGAGGAGAAGCCAGTGGGAGCACACACTGTGGTGGAAGGCTGCTTCTCCTTCTCCTTCTGCGTGGTGATTCCCTTGCCGGCCGAGGTGAGGCCGGGTTCGCGCAGCTCCCCATTGGCTGCTTGGCCCTTGAGTGCCACTCAGAGGGGCGAATCAGGAGCCGCGTTTTTATCATGGACAAGGCCCGCCCTAACTCCTCCCCATTAGCCCTTACGGCTTTATTTTATCCCCTCCACAGAAGCGATTAAAGATATGGATATTGCTCATCTAGAACACTTCACCAAAAATAATCCTGATTGGCATTGCTAGACTAGATGGACTATTGGGATGATCTAACTTTTCATGTTTTTAATGTTCATTTGCAATAAAGACTTATGTTTCAAACCCAAGGCTTGCTCACCCTACTAGGACATACATTTACCCTCTTTCTGGTAGAGCAGTTACAATGTAGGTTTCTCTGTCCTCTCTGTAATTTTGTCATGCTTCCTGACTAGCTTTCTTTGACGTGTAAATGCAACTTATTATCCCTACATAACAATTATTAGGATTCTTGTGGTAACCAAATACCTTTCTGTGCCTGCTCTGCCATGCCATGTACCTTTGGCGATTAAAATATCTCCCCATATTCCAGGATAAGTAGAGGGATCTTTCAAAAGAACAGGAGCATTAGAAGAAAAAAAACAACTGAATTGTCTTGAAAAGTGGGGATTTGGCTGTCAACTTCCTGAAATATTAGATGGAGAATCTCAAGTGCCAATTTATTCCTTTCAGAATTCATTCTAACTGGATTAGGAAAAAAGGATTTTTCACTTTAGAAACCACAGGAAACAACCATACATATGATGTTGAAAAAAAATGTATAACAACAAATACAACCAACATGAAACTAAACTTAAAGCAAGACTTTGTAAATCCTTAATATATTTGCATGCTTAACAAGTTAATATAAATAAATAATTATGCTGTCAAAATAGATTTAAGGAATTAGATCTGATAGACAGAGTGCCTGAAGAACTATGGACGGAGGTACACAACATTGTACAAGAGGTAGCAACTAAAACCATTCCAAAGAAAAAGAAATGCAAGAAAACAAAATGGCTGTCTGAGGAAGCTTTACAAATAGCTAAGGAGAGAAGGGAAGTGAAAGGCAAGGGAGAAAGAGAAAGATACACCCAATTGAATGCCAAATTCCGGAGAAAAGCTAGAAGAGATAAGAATGGCTTCTTAAATGAACAGTGCAAACAAATAGAAGAAAAGAATAGAATAGGGAGGACCAGATATCTCTTCAAAAAAATTGGAGATATGAAGAGAAAATTTCATGCAAAAATGGCTATGATTTATTGAAATTTGACACTGAGTCTGAACAGGTTAAAAAATGTATGGTGAAATGGATGTTAAATCTGGGCCAAAATATTTCAACGGAAGAGTGGGAATCAATGTGGAAAAATACGGCAAAATGGACAAAGAGTCAGCAATGAAAAGAGAATTGGTTCAAAATGTTTTATAGGTGGTATGTAACACTTAAGTTATTAGGTCATATCTCAAAAAATTATGATATCAAATGTTTGAAATGTAAAGATAAAGTAGGCTCCTTTTTCATATGTGGTGGTTATGTAAAAATAAGCAATGATTCTGGGTGAGAGTAAATGATGTATTAGAAAAAATGTTAAATATAAAATTCACATTATGTCCTGAATATATGTTGTTGAGTGTGCCCCCGGACAATCTCCCTTGTAAAGCGGGAGTTTTTTTTCTTTCATGCAACAATTGCAGCAAGGATGGTGCTTGCAAGAAGATGGAGACAAGAAGATATACCAAAAATAACAGACTGGATAGAAAAGTTGGGAGAACTGACCAAAATGGCAAAGTTTACTAATCTAGTTAATGGAAAACCAGCAGAAGAATTTGAAGAACATTGGGGGTATTTCTCACAATATTTAGCCAAATATGTTAGTAGGGTAAACTGACTTGTTATGGAACTATAATCTTTTGTTCTTTCTTATTTCTATTATTCTCTCTTTTAAATAAAATAAAGGCTGGAATTATCCAGCAATTAAAAAAAAAAAAAGATGGGTATGATAAAGGACCAAAATGGTAGGGACCTAACAGATGCAGAAGAGATTTTTAAAAGGTGGCAAAATTATACAGAAGAACTATACAAGAGCGAGCTTAACATCCCTGATAACCACGATGGGGTAGTCACTGACCTGGAGCCAGACATCCTGGAATGTGAAGTCAAATGGGCCTTAGGAAGTCTGAGCAACAATAAAGCTAGTGGAGGTGACAGCATTCCAGTTGAACTATTCAAAATCTTAAAAGACGCAGTAAAAGTGCTACACTCAATATGCCAGCAAATTTGGAAAACTCAACAGTGGCCACAGGATTTGAAAAGGTCAATTTACATTCCAATCCCAAAGAAGGGCAACGCCAAAGAATGTTCAAACTATCACACCATTGCACTCATTTCTCATGCTAGCAAAGTTATGCTCAAAATCCTACAAGCTAGGCTTCAGCAATATGTAGACCGAGAACTTCCAGAAGTACAGGCAGGATTTCAAAGAGGCAGAGGAACTAGAGATCAGATTGCCAACATATGCTGGATCATGGAGAAAGCTGGGGAGTTCCAGAAGAACATTTACTTCTGCTTCATTGACGATGCTAAAGCCTTTGATTGTGTGGAGCACAACAAGTTGTGGCAAGTTCTTAAAGAGATGGAAATACCAGAGCATCTTATCTGTCTCGTAAGAAACCTATATGCAGGTCAAAAAGCAACTGTGAGAACTGGGCATGGAATCACTGATTGGTTCAAAATTGAGAAAGGATTTGGGCAAGGATGTATACTGTCGCCTTGCCTATTTAACTTGTATGCGGATCACATCATGAGAAAGGCGGGGTTAGATGGGTCACAAATTGGGATCAAGATGACAGGGAGAAATATCAACAACCTCAGATATGCAGATGATACCACTCTAATGGCAGAAAGTGAAGAGGAACTAAAGAGCCTGTTGATGCGGGTGAAGGAAGAGAGTGCAAAAGTTGGCTTGAAACTCAACATCAAGAAAACATAGATCATGGCATCTGGCCCTCTCAATTCCTGGCAAACAGATGGGGAAGATATGGAGGTAGTGACAGATTTTATTTTCTTGGGCTCCAAGATCACTGCAGATGGACACTGCAGCAAAGAAATTAAAAGACGTTTGCTCCTGGGGAGGAAAGCTATGGCAAATCTAGACAGCATCCTAAAAAGCAGAGACATCACCCTGCCAACTAAAGTTCATCTAGTCAAGACTATGGTCATTCCAGTTGCAATGTATGGCTGTGAACCATAAGGAAGGCCGAGCGTTAGAGAATTGAGGCTTTTGAACTCTGGTGCTGGAGAAGACTCTTGCGAATCCCTTGGACTGCAAGGCGAACAAACCGGTCAGTCCTAGAATAGATCAGCCCTGACTGCTCCTTAGAAGGCCAGATCCTGAAGATGAAACTCAAATACTTTGGCTACCTCATGAGAAGGAAGGACTCCCTGGAGAAGAGCCAAATGCTGGGAGCGATCGAGGGCAAAAGAAGAAGGGGACGACAGAGAATGAGGTGGCTGGATGGAGTCACTGAAGCAGTTGGTGGAAGCTTAAATGGACTCTGGGGAATGGTAGAGGACAGGAAGGCCTGGAGGATCATTGTCCGTGGGGTCGTGATGGGTCGGACACGACTTCGCGCCTAACAACAACAACAGTGTTATTTTATTTGTTTTATGGATTTTATTGTAAACCGCCATGAGCTAGTAGGGCCCAAGAGTGGTAGTTTATAAAAGTTTATAAAAGCTAATCAGACAAACAGACAGACAGAGTTATCCATTTGTAAGCCTGAAACAATATTATACTATCCTATACTGATTCACACTTCATCCCATTTAACAGTACACTCTTTTGATGATATACGAAAAGAATAATGGCAGTTTTTACAAGACAAACATTTATTTTGGCTTGCTTTGAGCCACAGAATTCATATGTTCAGATTTTTCAAACTGATAAGGCTTCAAACTTTTAATTGCAGTAACAAAAAGACTTCTACAGGCTTAGAGGCAAACGGCAAACAGCATCAGTAGAATCTACTCTGTTTGGCTGCCACCCACCCTCTCTCCCACACAGTCTTGGAAATGTCTCCTTGTAAATCAAAATACGTAGTCCATTACAGATGTATGACCTCACCTGAAGTGGAAAAACAAAATGAATACAATGGAAAATTTAAAAGAGTCACTTCAAGGAGGCATTGAATAGGGGCCATTTCTAGTGCTCTGACATGTTAAAGATGGAAGAATGTACGAAAAGTCTGATGAACAGATGTTGTTTTGTGAAGGAATGAGAGAAGAATGTACCATGAGAATCAATCTGTGTTTGATACAAGTAATGTAAACCTAAGAATGTTTTCATGTAAGTAAACCCTAATGAATAAAATTGGACTTATTTATGAGTAGACGTGCTTAGGCTTGCTCCTTAGATTTCATAATATGTTTTTCCCTGCTAGGTCTAGCAGCAGCAGCATAACTCAGGGCTCTGAGTTGGGTCAGGTGACTGAGGCAACACAACATCTGCAGTTGCACTAGGTCCAGCAGTGGTGCAGCTCAGGGAGAGCCCAGGAGAAGCACAAGGGGATGCACCAAGCCCAGCAGCAGCAGCTGCCAGAGAGCCCACAATGGGCCCATCAGCAGAGGTGCAGACCAGGGTGTAAACTGCACGGAGCTTTTATTCCAACCCCAGATCGATTCAGTCCCTGCCCTCTACACAGAATGCGATTTCCGTTTGGATTTTTCCGTTTGGGCGATTTTAATTTTCCTTCTGCAGCAAGAAGGATTGATCCGGAGTGACCCTAACTTTATTGTGCGATATCTCAGACTGCTTTTAAGCCTGAATATCCAGCTTGGGAAAGAAAGCTCCTGGTAGAGAACCTCTGATAGGCTACACCTGGTCATGTGACATGCTTGCCTTAAAGGAGAAGCCCCTAATTTCTCTCAACTTCTGTTGGTCCTGGATTTTTCCTCCCTCCTCTGCCTTTTTCGATCCTCTCCCCCTCCCCTACAAGAAAAGAAAGAGGCTCCCTGCTGGCTCCTCTCCCCCCCCCCCCTTCAAGAAAAGAAAGAAAGAGGTTTGGCTCCCCCCCCCCACCTTCTGAGCCTCCCTAACCACATGCAGAAGACTTTCCTGTTTCAATGGGGGGGGGGGAAGGAAGAATCAAGCTCACAGCGATCTGAATTCAACAGGATTGACAATGGAATAAACAAAGTAAGTGCAGACTCTGCCCTGGACTACACACTGGGCCTGGTGGCAATGGCTGCAAAATCCAGGAGCAATACTTCCTGCAGTGGCGATGCAACCCAGGCAGAGCATGGGGCTGCATCAGGCCTGGCAGTAGCTATCAAATACCCTGGGTCTTCATGTTGGGCCCAATGGCAGTACCTGTTCAGCCTGGGAACCATGATGGACCTGGCAGCAGCTGCCAAAAAGCCTGAGGACTGTGCTGTGCTCAGCAAGAGATGGGTGAGGCGGGGGGTGGGGGGTGGAATTCGCAGGCATTCACTTGTCACATATCTACTGATGAACCACTCCATAGAGTGAGTATAAAGATATTGATCTGCAAAAGGAGCGAAGAATACAAGGGAGGGGGTTTCTCTGCAACCTGAAAGAGGCCTCTCAGTCTTGTCCTACCCCCCAGTCCCTGCCACCAATTGACAATCTGATAGGTGAAAATAGTTGGTGTTCTTTGGCATTGTGGCAACAGACAACATCACTTGCAATGTAAAACTGGTAATCACATTATTGTACTGGTGCAGTGTCCTAGGATTCACCCAAATGTCTATGGTTTAACTACAGAGCATTGGATGAATCATACAACGATACAAAGGAAGCAGAGGAGAATGAGTTTGGGGAGGGGGGGGCTGCAGTGCTGTCACTTGAAACACACGGTGGCTTCTGGAACACCCCCCCCCCTCAACCTCCAAGCTTTAGAGCACTGCACTGAATGATTGCCAGCTGTAGAATTATGCTGGGGGGGGGGCACTTTACCTTCACCTGCGCTGCAAATGGGGCAAAATAAGGTAAAGGAAATAGAAGTGTTTCCAGTGATACAGGCTGGCATTCAAAAGACTGTGCACACCCATAGGGATTTCTTGAAGTTAAAAATGTAAAATTCCAGCCTGGGATTCAGTCCTGCAAGTCAGACCGTAACAGCTGCCAGCAGAGTTTCTTATGCTTGTCCTGATGCACTTCTCTTGAGACTGACATTCCAGCCTGGTATTGATATTGCACAGACCATTTCCACATGGAGGCATCTAAGGCGTGTGATTGCTCGTTTCCAGATGGGGTCTTCTCCCATTTTGCCAGCTGCCTTGTCCCAGGTTTTTGCTTCCTGACATGTCAAGTGGCTGAGCAGAAACAGGACAATCCACTCCCCCATTTTGGCTTGTCAATCACTGTGACGTGGTGTTAGCCACCAATCACCTTTCAGCACCGTATTCTCACACTCTAGCAACCCCCCAGCCCCCTCTAACATAGAAAAATAATATTTTTATTTCAAAAATCAAGATACGCATAGCAATGCAGATCCACTGCACCATATAATGATTTTAAGTTAGCAAAGTTGTATTTTCATGTCTTCCCCCTCTCTTTGCAGGAAGGCTCAATTTGTGAGCAGCATGGAGGGGGGAACGATAATGCAGCTGCTTTTCTTTTGCTTTGCGGCATGGCTCCAAACAGAGCAACCCAGCAGAGATAAGGAAAAAGCAGTGAGGTGACCTGGCTCTCTACTGCAGCTCCCTCCCACATGGTCAGGCTACAGTCCCTTTTTTAAAAAGGAGGAAAGAAAGAATGCACCTCTTCCCCTCGGACCAACTGAGCCATACCTACCTACCTACCTACCTACAGACAGAGAAGAAGAAGAAGAGTTGGTTCTTATATGCCACTTTTCTCTACCCGAAGGAGGCTCAAAGCGGCTTACAGTCACCTTCCCATTCCTCTCCCCACAACAGACACCCTGTGGGGTGGGTGAGGCTGAGAGAGCCCTGATATTCCTGCTCGGTCAGAACAGCTTTAGCAGTGCTGTGGTGAGCCCAAGATCACCCGGCTGGCTGCATGTGGGGGAGTGCAGATTCAAACCCGCTCGCCAGATTAGAAGTCTGCACTCCTAACCACTACACCAAGATGGCCCCTGCAGCACAGCTCCAAGGAGCAGACTCCCTTGCTTATACTACAAAGTGGGCTTTGGAAAAAGTCTTTTGAAAAAAGGGCAGGGGAAGGAGTGACTCTCCGGGGTGGACGGGTAGTTGGGAGAGTGGGGAAAGGAACACCCCAAGTTTTCCCTTTCTCGCATCCCTGCTGCGACTTGCTGCTTGTTGTCTCACATGATAAAAAGGGCAACAGCCAGACAGAGTTGCGCCAGTCCCGGGAAAGCCATGGGAGGGAAGCGACATCATGAAGAAGCCCAAATAACCCCCCCGAACAAGCAGAGGGTGAACCAAGAAAAACGACTCATGTGAAAATGGTCATAATCTCCATTCCCTTTTTTCATTGCCATGTGTGGGCATGTTCCCTTCCTAAACCGTCATTCCCTCAGAGGCATTTTAATCCATTCTAAAAGGAACAGTATATCTCAGAGGGGCAAAGCATTCAAAAGGCTATGTGCCCCCAAGGTAATCTCATGTTGAAGTCTTCAGTACAATTCCCATGAGCCCCTGCCAGCAGCATGTGTCAGAGTAGAAGTCAGGTGATAGAGGAATGTGTCAATTAGGGAAGGTGCTCTGTTTCCAAAGATAGGGGTCAGGCTGAGTGGATGAAATGTTCTCATATGGCTCTTTAAAAATATATCCAAAACCCAAACAAAACAGTTGAAAACGTAAAATTCCAGCATGGACTTTGAACCCACAACAGCCATCAGCAGAGCTCTCACGTTTGTCCTGAGGCACCACCCATGCTCTACAGTTGTAGGGAAATCACAGTTTAGGGGGTCCAGCGAAGCACAAGGTAACGTTTGATGGCCAGAAACATGTGGTGCAGAAACATGTGGTGAGTGGGTATAAATGTCTCCTGATAGTGTCCTGCACAACAGAAGAACCCCTGCTGGATGTGTTGCTAGGACTTTCTCCCATTTTGAAAGCAACACATGTCTCAGTTGTATACCTCAGTAGCCAATTGCCTGCAAGGAATAGCCCCCCTGACACCTCCATCCCTTTCATTGTGCTCCCCAGATGGAGTAGGCATAGTCATAGAAAGAAAAAATGTCAAGCCTGAAGATTTATTAAAATACAAGTTTACACGGAAAACTAAGTGCGGCGATAGAAGAAACCTCAGAGTCTGGCCACAGCGCTCCTCTGGTTGCCAACTGTTAGCACTGTGAGGAACTTGGACAACTAATGCTGCAGCCAACCCCAGAGAGAAAAGTCAGCAATTACTAGTGGCACACTAGGCCTCACAGCTAGCCAATGAGGGTCCAGTATGACGGAGGAACTACCCCTCCCACCAGGAACTGATTTTTCTAATTATTGAGGATTTGACATAGGAAATGTTTCAAATGTATAATTGTTTATAATGTTTTACTGCAGTAGATAATTAAAAAACACATGTAGCACCAGTACACATTCGTAAATGGCACCATTTTAAAAAGGGATGATTTAAAAGGGTCAGCAAACTGACTTCGGTAAAAAATGGTAAGTGTATAATCTCCCCAGCGCTCTCTCTCTCTCTCTCTCTCTCTCTCTCTCTCTCTCTCTCTCTTGCAAACAAAAACAAGGCCTTGCTGTCAGAGTTGAATATGCAGTAGCAACAGCAGCAGGAGCTGTACCTCTGCCAAGAGAATGAGGTAACAAGACTTGGCAGGAAGCTTACCATCTGGCCCAGCTGTACTGGTTGTGAGGAAACCAGTACAGGCCCAGAGAAGTTTTATTAGTTCCCTCATGAAGATGGTAATTTGTGAAATCTCAAATAGTTCCTAGTAAAGATCAAAAGGGATTTTTAAGATAACTCATCCATATACAAATTTCTCCAATGGCTGTCATTTTGATTTCTCTCTCCTTTTCCAGATCAAAGTTTGGGTCAGGCAGACAATAGTATATGCTCAACATTACGTTACCTGTCATGCCTAGAAATTCCACCCATAGTGATTCTGCGGGGGGTTCTATTTCTCTTATATTTTTGGTTTATTCTGTGCACGTCTGGGGGCTGTG
The DNA here is from genome assembly GCF_049243985.1 of Paroedura picta. Taxonomy (NCBI): domain Eukaryota; kingdom Metazoa; phylum Chordata; class Lepidosauria; order Squamata; family Gekkonidae; genus Paroedura; species Paroedura picta. The sequence continues at coordinate 36,266,127 of NC_135377.1, read as the reverse complement.
GGAGGGTATAGTACAGCCTGATCTTGTCATATCTCAGAAGCTGACGTGCTGGTTCTTGAATGGGAGACCAGTAAGAAAGCCTGTGAAGAGCAAGGCAATCACGATCATGTCACTTGCCTTGATAGCCCCTTGCTGGGTTTCCCGTAAGTTGATTGTGACTTGACTGCATTTAACACACACATGCACTTTCTGACATAAAGATTGAATCTTCCCCTGATCATATTTTTTGTATATCACATAAAGCTTATATTTAGGGATAACCATATTGCACTGTTCCTCATCCCACCAAGTTTCTAAAATGCCCACTATACTCCTGTTATCATTCACACCAGGCACTCTAAGCATATACTTTTTCCAAGAGGGTAGTTTGAAGCAGCAGAACAAATTTAGAGTCCAGCAGCACCTTTAAGATCAACAAAGTTTTATTCAAGGTATGAGCTTTCGGAGGAAATGTGCATGCACACAAAATCTTATACCTTGAATAAAACTTTGTTGGTCTTAAAGGTGCCCACTGGGCTCTACATTTGTTCTGTCTTTTTCCAAGTGTAATTTCCTCCAAGGTCCCGTTGATATCCTTAAGTGGCTACCATTTAATGTCACACCTTCCTTGTCAAGTTCCAGCCAGTCACAATAAACATTATTCAGACTACGTAATTCATCCTTTAACTCAAAATTAGAAATTAGTATTTCTAAAACATTCTTTCTGACCTCAGAAATTAGTTTAAAAGTTGCTCTGAGATATTTTTGATATTGTTTGATGCAGAAGTGGAGTCTGCTTCTTTTGTATAGCATTTGACTTGGAATTCCAGTACAGAGTTAAATTAGTCCTTTGCTGCCCTATAATAACACGATGGAGTCACTATTTGCTCCCAGATGAGGAAATATATAGGCCACACTTTCTCAACCAGGGTTTCATGAAACCCTGGAGGTTTCTTGCTGGGCCTTGAAGGGTTTCCTAAATAGTTAATAGTTAATTTTTATATTTTTTCAAAATTAATAGTTAATAGTTAATTTTTATATATTTTCAACATTTGTTAAACGTTTAGTGGGTGATATGACCATATATGGCCATGTTGACCCAACCCACCCCCTCTTAAAATGGCCAATGTTTGGCCTAGAAAGGGTGGGAAGGGCCCCTGGGTGGGCATGTACACAGCTATACTTTCAAACCATATTCTGTCACTTCTGGGGTTTCTCAAAACCTGAAGAATGTTTTCACTTAACAGTAAAAAAAAATTGAGAAAAGCTGATATAGGCTATATGATTGCATGATTCTTCCAAAGCAGGATGCGGCACACGGTTGGTTCAGGATGGAACAAAGGTAAGCTTGAGAGGTAGAGCCTTCACTCCACAATCTCACGATTAGGATTTCCTCTCTTTAACAAAAAATAACGCATTTTCTCAAACAATGTCTAAGAGATACGAAGTTGCTGGTGGATTTGTGCCTGGTAATTCTTGCAATCAGTTGTAATCCCTTTGTTTCCCATTTGAATAGAACCCAGAAATTATAGCACAATCATTGTGTGGCTTGTGAATGTCAAGTCAAAATGCACTGAATCAGCATTCCAGAAACTGGAAAAATTACTCATCTGTAAGTACTATTGAGTACGTAATTGTCTTTGGATATATTCCTACGCATACTCACCAAGTAAATTTATGAGACTTCAAAATAAACAGGCTTCAAGACTTCTTTTCAGCAGCACAAGTAATATTACTTGCTTAAACAATAAAGGTAAGTTGTAATGTGATTTATGTATGTATACATGCAATTTGTATTTTTAATGTCAGTACTTTGTTTTGGCCTAAGGCTCCATGTAATAAATTCATTCATCTGTACAATGGGAATATTAACAACCCATAGGAGTATGAAGAAAACTGGAGAATAACTAAAACAATTGCTGTTACTCATCTGAGACATTGAAGGTGGCATAAAAAAAGTCTACTGAGATTGAAAGGATTTTTCTTTTTTGCTCTCAAGTCGCAGCTGATTTATTGCAACCCCCATAGCCCAGAGACAGGACCCACCCTCATCCCTCCACCCCAGCCTCAGCTTGTAAGCCTCTACCATTGTCTCTACTATCGCTGCTCATCTCTAGACTATAAAGACCAGCTCTGCAGGAGATAATGGCTACTTTTGAGGGTGGACTCTGAGGCATTGTACTGTTTTAAGGCCCCACATCCAAACCTCAAGGAATATTTCCAACCCAAGAGTAGCCAACCTCCAGGTGGGTTATACTCTCCAGAGTATAAAAATCAGCTCCCCAGGAAGAATGCTTTGGAGTGTGGACAGGGTTGTTGTGCAGAAGAAACATTTGAGGCCTCCCACACAGGTTGTTGTGAAGATGAAACACTTGAGGCCTATGAACCCCTGCAACACCATGCAATTTCATCTGTACAACAACCCTGTACAGTAGGACTCAAACCTTCAGAGAGCCGCAGAGAAGAAATATGCATGGCTTGGATGCATCTTTCCTCCTTCAGAGAGGCTGGCTACAGCAGTATTGTAAGTGAGAAGGGGCTTTTCTGTGGCCTCTCTGTCAGCCAAATGTTAGGCATAAGGGGAAAGCTTTCCCCCCTCAAAAGGAATGCACGGGCACATCCACAGACTCCCTTGCATTGCTCTCTGAAATGCATCCCTCACCTCAGTCAGGGGGCTGTTAGAAGCTTCCTTCACAGTAGGCCTGATGGGAATGGGGGTGCTGAATCCTGAGCCATTGTTCTACCAATAGGAGGCTTCAGAACTTTCAGCATGTTGTCAGAAGTACATAATGCATTTTATTATATTAGATGATTTAAATTCTAGACTCCCCTTCCTTACAAGTATGCTTGGGATGTCACTGTCTATCCAAAATATTTCAATATTAGTATAAGCTTTATATTTTATGTCCAAAAATGCCTATGCATCAATTATGAATTATCATATTTCTATAGCTTTCCATATCTACATAACTATCCACAGACTTAACCTAGGGCCATTCCGCACAGTGTTAATGTTGCTGAAGTGTTACCATTGTGTAACACTGTTTATTTTTTGTTATTCATGACATCGTATACAATCTGCAACACTCCTGCAACACTCCCGCAAAAATCGCTTTGTTGTAGCACTTTTCAGGGAATCCACAAAAGGGGGAATCCACAAAAGTGGATTCCCCCTTTAAAAAACCACTAGACTCTTGAGAACAACCTGCAACACATCCGAAAATGACATGTGTGTTCTCAGTATAGCGATAGCAAGCATGTCCCTCCCTAAGCTCTCGCGTCACGATTGCCATTCCCCCCCCTTAAACTGGCAAAAGCAACAAATAAGCAATGCTTCTTTGGCTGAAATCCCTCCACAAGCAATTGTCTGTAAAGTTTCCAAACACAATACAGCCCCCTCTTTGACACTGCCTGTAATTTCAGCCAGAAATAGCATGTGGGGGGGGGGGATTTTTTTTTTTTACTTTAAGCGCCAGCTCCCCCACCAGCGAAAAAGGTCTTTCTGATACATCGAATGGACAAATATGCGTTGCTACTGGTGTTTTCAGCTTTTTAAAAAACAGTTTTTAAAGGGAAGCACGAACACAACAGTTAATTGGCTGTTCTGTTTGATTGACGGCCAGGGGCGGGAGGAAGCACAGAAAAATATCACCTCCTTTGTTGCAATTTCGGCGAGACCAGAAACTTGTGCGTTACGAGAACAGCACTAGTGGGAGAGACTTTTTTTCAATATAATGGCTGTGTGCGTTACCGAGACCTGCCACTTTTGATTGCAGAGCTTTTCAATAGCGTTCAGATTTAGCAACATTGCCCGTTGTGCAGAATGGCCCCTACAATTCCAGGGAGTAAGCCTCACTGAATAACAGCAGTTTTCAAGGGAAATTTATTTAACACGAGATCAAAAGAATATCCTTCCATTATCAAGATTTCTAATGTAGTAGGTCTCAAATTGGGATCAAGATTGCAGGGAGAAATATCAACAACCTCAGATATGCAGATGATACCACTCTAATGGCAGAAAGCGAAGAGGAACTAAAGAGCCTGTTGATGCAGGTGAAGGAGGAGGGTGCAAAAGTTGGCTTGAAATCAAGAAAACGAAGATCATGGCATCCGGCCCTCTCAACTCCTGGCAAATAGATGGGGAAGAAATGGAGATAGTGACAGATTTTATTTTCCTGGGCTCCAAGATCACTGCAGATGGGGACTGCAGAAAAGATGCTTGCTCCTGTGGAGGAAAGCTATGGCAAATCTAGACAGCATCCTAAAAAGACATCACCCTGCCAACAAAAGTACATCTAGTCAAGGCTATGGTCTTCCCAGTTGCAATGTATGGCTGTGAAAGTTGGACCATAAGGAAGGCCGAGCATCAAAGAATTGAGGCTTTTGAACTCTGGTGCTGGAGAAGAATCTTGCGAGTCCCTTGGACTGCAAGGCAAACAAACCGGTCAGTCCTAGAGGAGATTAGCCCTGACTGCTCCTTAGAAGGCCAGATCCTGAAGATGAAACTCAAATACTTTGGCCACCTCATGAGAAGGAAGGACTCCCTGGAGAAGAGCCAAATGCTGGGAGCGATTGAGGGCAAAAGAAGAAGGGGACGACAGAGAATGAGGTGGCTGGATGGAGTTACTGAAGCAGTAGGTGCAAACTTAAGTGGACTCCGGGGAATGGCAGAGGATGAAGGCCTGGAGGATCATTGTCCATGGGGTCGTGATGGGCCGGACACGACTTTGTGCCTAACAACAACAACAGTGTTATTTTATTTGTTTTATGGATTTTATTGTAAACCGCCATGAGCTAGTAGGGCCCAAGAGTGGTAGTTTATAAAAGCTAATCAGACAAACATTCTACATGTCTTTACAATGTTTGTTCCTGATAACCTGTGTGTAGTTTACAAATTGTTTTAATATCCAATATGCCTCAGACTGCATAAGCATTATGCACATAAGATATATATATGGAATTTCATTTTTATTTCATTTTCCTAACTCAAGCATTGTAGAAAATATATCTATTTCGTATGTAGAAAATATGTCTATTTCATCTAGTTTTGTTTGTTGTTCCATCACTCAATATTGGCATTTATTTGTTTCTTTTCAACTCCCCTTATTTTTATGCATCTATGTTTCACTTCCAGATACTCTGCTTTATGGGATTTTTGATTTCAGGCTGCATCAACTGCTATTCTTGCTCATATTTATTTAGCTTATGAGAGCATAGATGATTTTGCATGAAAGCCTTAAAATAACAGGACCACAGATGGTTTGAAGTGGAAAGGTTAAAACAATGTGAGAATGTAAACTGTGTGATGCACAAAGGTCAAAATATAACACACTGCAGATATAATAAGCTATATCATTCCTGTGAGAGAATGTGGTCAACAAAAACTTGATAGGTTTTGGAATGACTCCCTGACTATGTAGAACAGGATAATGTCATGTTGCAATATTGAACTCAAATTCTGGAAGGAGCATCATACCTTAAGAGTTAGGATGCATCTTGCATTCAGTCTTGGCTTGCTGCAACATCACTTTATTGACTCAGTCCTGTGGAAGAATTAAATTCACTATAAATTATTATACTTGTATTCCCTGTGCCACAGAAAAGCATTTTATTGCATTTTACATCAAATTCTTGATCAGGCTATAACTGCTTGTAAAATATGATCATTGCTTTTTCTCAGAGTTCATATCATAAAATTTATGGCCCAACTAATCACCTCATCCTCAATGTGTAATCTGACAGTGTTAATATCAAGGCTACCTTCAAATCAAGTTTTTTATTTAAATTATCTATTGTTTGTTTGGCTTTCACAAATTAAAAAAGTATTAGTTATCACTGGGGGGAGTTGCAAAGCAAATGCATATGTCGTGATAAAACATTTTACATTTGAAATAGCTGAAGAAACTGGAAAAATGCCAATTTAAAGTAAAGAAAAGTTGTTTGGGATCGGTGTTGAATGGTTCTTTTTCTTAGAATGGAGGATTCTTTATCTAGGGGAATATAGTTTTCTTGATTCTCTCAGAGGCCAACTAGTGAGACAAATCTTCTTTTCAAGATATGGTGGGAATCCAGGCTTTAGCCTGTCCTTTTCTTTCCAAAACAACTGATCAGCTCTGTGTACTGTCTCTAAAGAGGCTTCAATTGTTCAGCCTGTTCTGCTTAGTTTGTCAGATGAATTTACCATATTTGATAGGAGTGATTATGTTGAGCTAATCTTGGGATTAGTTTGCCGAAGTGGCAATTATCCAGCTCCTTGTAAACTTGTTGGTGGCAGTACTGTAGGGTGGCATTTTTTAGGTGGCGACATAATTAACAGACACGCCTGGCTTCCTGGTGTACCAGGTCTTTCCAGATGTGGGAAAGAGAATATATGAAGTGGAGCCTTGAGGCATCATGGGTCATGAGCTAGAAATGGCTCCATCCAAAGGCAAGGCAGCAGGATCTGGCTTTGTTTGCAACTATAAACATGTGATCTCCACTTGGCAGAGTGCCTGAGTACCAGCATACCACACAGAGAAGGATCAGATATGGAGGCAGACTTAATGGGAGTGTGAAAGATCTCTAGAGCACGGGCAAATGTTCCTGTTTGCAGTCCAATTCCTATTTCAGTTAATCTTTTCATTCCTTGTGCCTTATATAAAATAAAGTGTTCTTGTTCATTTGCGCTTTAATCCTTTGTGTAATAGCAGCCAGTGCTTAGCACTCTGAAGAAAGTCAGAAATCGCACAACGGAAGGCAGTGAAGGCAGAGAGGTCTGCTAAAATGACAGCTTTCATTCTAGAACCATTCTGACTTATTGTGGGTGGTATGACTTCTTTGTAGTACTTATTACAAGAAGAAAGTTCTAGTATTTTTATGTGTGGGGGAAAAAAAACTTAAGGTGAAAGAGGTTTTCCTTTTGTTTGGAATCAGGGCAGCAGATGGTTGTGAAAGGAATGAAACTATGTTCACATACTCCAGGGATTTGTTCAACTCATCCTTCTGTATAAATAGACTGTGTTTACTTGACAGTGAAAAAATGCATGTTTTTATAACCTTGCTTGAAGTTGAAAGAAACATAAACTTCAACAAAGTTCAGAATAATTCACAAGGAATAGTAGAAAATATATTTAAATGTTCAATAATATAAAGGGTAAAAAGATGATAATATCAGATTCTAGCATCAATTCTACGCTTTCAGAAAAGACTTCTGGAACAGAATGCCGTATTTTTGAGGTAAGCTTGTAGAGGTTCACTGTTACATCTGAGCAATACCAGTCTCAAATTGGAAGCATATGTGTCTCATTGCTCACTAGATAGCCCTCCTGCCAGTTTCAATTAGCCAGTGTAAGAACTACTGTGGTGGTTGTAGAGTGTCAGAACAGGATCTCGGAGAACCAGGTTTCAGCCCTACTCTGCCAGGAAAGTTTGCCTCAAATGTTTCTTTTGCACAACAGCACTGCCTACCCCCCCCCCCCCCAAAGCAGCCAATTCTGCTTGGAGAGCTGAGCTTTATAGTCTAGAGATAAGCTGTAATTCCAGGAGATCTCCAGGCCCCACCTGGAGGTTGGCTACCCCTGGGTTAGAAATATTCTTTGAGGTTTGAAAGTGGGGCCAAGTGACAGGTTTGCTGGATCGTGGAAATTCGGTTGATGTCGTTTACTTGGATTTTAGTAAAGCTTTTGATAAGGTTCCCCATGATGTTCTGATGGATAAATTGAAGAACTGCAATCTGGATTTTCAGATAGTTAGGTGCATAGGGAATTGGTTAGAGAACCACACTCAAAGAGTTGTTGTCAATGGTGTTTCATCAGGCTGGAGGAAGGTGAGTAGTGGGGTACTTCAGGGCTCGGTGCTCGGTCCGGTACTTTTTAACATATTTATTAATGATCTAGATGAGGGGGTAGAGGGACTACTCATCAAGTTTGCAGATGACACCAAATTGGGAGGACTGACAAATACTCCGGAAGATAGAGACAGAGTTCAACAAGATCTGAACACAATGGAAAAATGGGCAAATGAGAACAAGATGCAATTTAATAAATATAAGTATAAAGTTCTGCATCTGGGTCAGAAAAATGAAAAGCATGTCTACCGGATGGGGGATACGCTTCTAGGTAATACTGTGTGAATGAGACCTTGGGGTACTTGGGGTACTTGTAAGCTAAACATGAGCAGGCAGTGTGATGCAGCGGTAAAAAAGGCAAATGCCATTTTGGGCTGTATCAACAGAGGCATCACATCAAAATCACAAGATGTCATAGTCCCATTGTATATGGCACTGGTCAGACTACACCTGGAGTACTGTGTGCAGTTCTGGAGGCCTCACTTCAAGAAGGACATAGATAAAATTGAAAGGGTACAGAGGAGAGTGACTAAGATGATCTGGGGCCAGGGGACCAAGCCCTATGAAGATAGGTTGAGGGACTTGGAAATGTTCAACCTGGAGAAAAAGAGGTTGAGAGGGGACATGATAGCCCTTTTTAAGTATTTGAAAGGTTGTCACTTGGAGGAGGGCAGGATGCTGTTTCCGTTGGCTGCAGAGGAGAGGACACAGTAATGGGTTCAATGATATAGGCTAGATATCAGGGAAAAAATGTCCACAGTCAGAGTAGCTCAGCAGTGGAATAGGCTGCCTAAGGAGGTGGTGAGCTCCCCCTCACTGGCAGTCTTCAAGCAAAGGTTGGATACACGCTTTTCTTGCATGCTTTAGGATGCTTAGGGCTGATCCTGTGTTGAGCAGGGGGTTGGACTAGATGGCCTGTATGGCCCCTTCCAACTCTATGATTCTATGATTCTATTACAGCATGCAATGAGCTTTACTACTTGTAACTATAATAAAGGTGATGATATTGCTTCTCATTCTTGTTCTGCAGTTGTGCTTTTCCCTTTTGGAACCAGTCTGAATAATCAGCTTTCATGCACTGCACAGATTATATAACATTACTGCCTAGATGCTAACAGTGGGAGGCATGACACTAACTACACTGAGTGGGTACTTTGAAAAGTTTCAGTTTCATGTTTAATATTTAGACTTTTTGAAGACAGTTTCTGATCTGTTTCCAGGTAGATGCTTAAGAGTTTCTGAGGCTGAAACTTGGGAGGTGGAATATTCAGCTTGAAAAATGCAGTATCCCTTGTTCTTGGTTCAGGTGTGACAATGTACTGCTGTCCACATATTAGTGCAATTTCCCCTACCAGTTTTGACAATGCAAAGGATGTGTACCAACATTAGAATTCAGATTGTGAGTGGAAAAGTATGAATCATCCCTATGAGGAACGAATTACTCACAATTGGACATCTACATTTCTTTTAATCCCATAAATTTATTCACATTTTAATCAAGAGAGAATCCAGTACTTTTTAACTTGTTCATTAATGATTTGGAGTTAGGACTAAGCAGTCACGTGACTAAGTTTGCAGATGATGCTAAGTTGTTCAGGGTGGTGAGAACCACAGAGGACTAGGAGGTGCTCAAGAAGGATCTGTTGAGGCTGGGCAAGTGGATGTCAATAGGGCAAATAAGGTTCAATATGAGCAAGTGCAAAGTAAAGCACACTGCAGCCAAAAATCCTCACTATAAATGTACAGTGATGGGTTTCTGGACTGGCAGTGACTGACCAGGAGAGAAATCTTTGAGTCATGGTAGATAACTAAGTGAAGGTGTCAACTCAGTATGCAACTGCAATAAACAAGACAAAAGCTATGCTGGGGATTATTAGGAAAAGGACTGAAAACAAATCAGCCAATATTATAATGTTCCTGCTTAATTCTGTGATTTGGTCTCATTTGGAATATTGGGTACGGTTCTGGTCACTGCTCCTCAAAAAAGATATTATAGCACTGGGAAAAGTACAGAAAAGGACAAGTAAAATGATGAAGGGGATGGGACACCTCCCCTATGAAGAAAGATGAAAGAAATTAGGGCTCTTTAGCTTGGAGAAATTATGATTGAAGGGTAACAAGACAGAGATTTACAAAATTATGTGTGGGATAGAAAAAGTAAAGAAAGAAATTCTATCTCGCTGTCTCACAATACAAGAGCTCGTGGCCACTCAATGAAATTAATGAGCAGTAGCCTTAGAGCCAGTTTTAAAAAGTACTTCACCCAAAGAGTATAACACAGGGGTAGTCAAACTGCGGCCCTCCTGATGTCCATGGACTACAGTTCCCATGAGCCCCTGCCAGCGAATGCTGGAGGGCCACAGTTTGACTACCCCTGGATAACACATGGAACTGGTGGCAGCCACAGGCATATGCAGCATATGCAGCTTCAAGGCGGATTGGCTAAATACTATATATTTAGACACAAAGAAATAATAGACTGGAATAACTGGAAATCATATTGGTTGCTTGAGCTTCATTTGAGTAATTAGTGTTATATCTATTACTATCTGTGCTTAAAAGGGATAAAATAACTTTTGAATATGCCAGCTAGACTTGCTCCCAGAATCAATTACAAAATGGAGATGATAGATAGATGATATGGATGGATGGATGGATGGATGGACGGACGGACGGACGGACGGACGGGCGGGCGGGCGGGCGGGCAGTCAGGCAGGCAGGCCTGCCCAATGACAGCCTTCATTAATATACGGTATCTCTCTATATAATATTATTTCATATTTGGGATTTATTTGTAGCAGCCAATGTTTACTGAGTTAACAGTAGAAATAACAGTGGAACTCCTCAGATATCCTTTGAGTGTAGTGGTTAATCTGTGCTCCCAAAAGGGTCTTTTCCTCCAGTAATTACATAAAGATCTGAAAGGTGATAAAGGGTTCCACTGTCTTTCTGCCTTTGTGATAATAAGCTACAATCCACATAGTTTGTGCTAGTACTGAAATGCCCTAATGCAGCCTTTCTCAGGTTTTGTTATTACTGAGAAACTCCTGAAACATTCTTAAGGCTTAACTGTGCAGAATATGGTACAGGCCTCCCTGGGGGCCCACCCGCTTCCACCCCCTGGCCCATCACTGGGCAATTTGGAAGGGTGGTCAAGATGATATAGTTATATCACCCAATAAATGTTTGACAAATGTTTAAAATATATTAAAAAATAATTAACTCCCACCTACTCAGGAAACCCTTCCAGGTTCATCAAGAAACACCAGGGTTTCATGAAACAATGGCTGAAAAAGCCTGCTCTAATGGAATGTATTGAGTAGATATGAATTCCACAAGTCTATGGACAGACTGAAAGGAAGATTGCATTCTATTCCACTATAAGTGCAGATATATCCTTTTTTCTTAAACTATTTATGATGTTAATATGACAGTGTTAGAAATGTTAAACATTTAAATCAATGAGATTTACTATAAAACCCTTGGAATTGTGACATTAATTTTATTAGCTATGGATTTATCTCTTTTAGTGGTATATTTGTTTTCCCTTGATTTTGTTTACTGAACTGTTGATGGACTGTTACATGAAATATTCAAGACTGCAGAGACAATGATAGTAAATATTAAGCCATTTCAAAACGGTTACTCAAATCTTGGCTACTCTCAGCAGGCCTAAGTGTGTTTTCCTACAGATACTACAATATACATTAATATGTTAATGGAGCCTAACAGAGTTAAATCTTTGCAAACAAAGAGACTGAAGGACTGAAAGAACAGTTGCCACTTAGCAATCCATTGTGAAAGGACTAAATGAAGACTAATTATTTCATTAATACACCTCTCAGTATGAACAGCTTTCACTACAAAACCAGCACATCAGCCTCCAACCATCAAACAAAGACCAGCAAAAGTTGCACATCATAGTTCTATGTTTACTCAGTAATTTTTCTCAAAGATTTCAATGTTTTCTCTTTCATTGGTAGCCTTAGACTTCAGTGTACTACCACAGCAGCATTCCAGGCTCCAATCAGGAGGGAGCCCTCAGCAAGGAAGGGCTAATAAGCGGATCAGCTCTCTGCTTCCAACTTCCATCCGGCTTCAGAAGTTTGCTGGGTAGAAAAGGAGGCAGCTCAGAGCATGCCCGCTGCCAGTAAGTTGCTCTGGCTTTCTAGCCTCTTCCAACTCAGAGGACGGGGGGGGGGGGGCAAGCTGCCTCTTGGGGAAGCCTCTGCACACCTTCTGTAGGGGAGAGTTGTGGGAGCCCAAGGAATGGACCCCTGCTGGCCCTCTGGGACCCAGGGCAGCCAGGAAAAGCCTCTAACCTGGAAGAGTTTACTCAAGAGTAAGTCAGAGCCCCTGCCCTGGGAAAGTTTAAAAGGTAAAGGTAAAGGTATCCCCTGTGCAAGCACCAAGTCATGTCTGACCCTTGGGGTGATGCCCTCTAGCGTTTTCATGGCAGACTCAATACGGGGTGGTTTGCCAGTGCCTTCCCCAGTCATTACCGTTTACTCCCCAGCAAGCTGGGTACTCATTTTACCGACCTCAGAAGGATGGAAGGCTGAGTCAACCTTGAGCCAGCTGCTGGGATCGAACTCCCAGCCTCATGGGCAGAGCTTTCAGACAACATTTCTGCTGCCTTACCACTCTGCGCCACAAGAGGCTCTTTGGGAAAGTAAATCATGGCTGTCAGCCAGGAACGGCCCACTCTGGTAGTTTAGCCTCAATCAGGAGGAAGCTCTCCAACTTTCTGCTGGTTTCAGAAGTTTGCTGGGTGGGTCAGAAATATTCCTTGAGCAGCAAGGCTTGTTTTGGCCAAGAAATGGAAAATGCAAGAATTACCTTCAATAGAAGACTGGTTGAACAAACTAGCAGACTTTGCAAAGATGGCCAAACTGACATTGATAGTTAATGGAAAAACAGAAGAGGTGATTCAAGAGCAATGGGATCCTTATCTGAATTATTTAAGAAGATAAACTAAAAGGGGAGACTTAATGGGGTTTAAGTGTAACAAATGAAGACTATATTTTATTTATTTGGATTAACAATTTATACTATCTTATTACTTATTTCTATCTTTATATATATATATATATATATATATATATATATATATATATATATATATATATATATATATATATATATATATATATATATATATATATATATACACACACACATACATACATACATACATACACACACACACACACACACACACACACACATACATACATACATACATACATACATACATACATACATACATACATATATATTCCTTGAGATTTGGAGGGGGGCTCTCAAGAGTCCAGGGTTGGACAGGAGTTTTTGCCATGTAACCAGCCCTCAGGAAGGCCACAGTGAAGGTGTGCATCCTAGCGTGAGTTGTTTCCCTGGTTGCAACAGGCTTTGCCTCTGGTACTTATGATAAAATGACCTGTTTTCCTTTGCTTTTACCATGCTTTTAGCATGTGTGCATTTTTCGTTCTGCATGTCACTTCACTTTCCTTTCTCAAGTGCATAAGGCTTTCTTTTTCCTCCTTTGTGGATTTTGCTCTCAATTCATTTTTCAGCTCTCTTCAGCTCTTAATTAATTTTTTATTCTCTGTTCATCTCGGTTTTCTTTTTTTAGAATGCTATTGTTGCAGGTATTTCCCTTGCTTTGCTCTCATAGTCAAGATAAATCACAAACAACGATTCCATTGAATTCCGCACACACAAACCACCACCCTGTGGAGAGAGCTATCTCCTTAGAATCAGCTTTGGCAGGCATTTAAATATATCTTGGTTCCTTTAAGTGCCTTGGAGCCAAATATCAGGAATATTGGGAAATACTTATATTTTCTGGGTTCAATATACCTGAACCCCAAAATACCTTTTTTATTTTTGCCTGTCCCTATCCTATAGTGTTCTCAACAAAACAGCATCACCAGAAAGATCTCGTGTGGTTGACTAATCATACCACTTTGGCTACATTACTGATTTTCTTGTATCCTTCAGACACCTGGACAGTATCAAATAAACACCTTTTTCTTTTTTAAATTGTGGTGTAAAGGATACCAATAGACACAATAACCTCATAAAACATTCCCTGTGCAATCCTAGACCATGCTTATTTTCCTTAGTCCAGGCATTAATTCATTTCTCTTGCATCAGTGTTATCCATCAGAGCTGACACAGAGGCACTCAGGATCTGGCAATGACTCAAGGGCACAGAGTCATTTTTCTAATCAATGTTCTCTCAAGAAATCATTCACTACCCATGTCTAGACAGACTGCAGGAATCAACTTTGCTCTGCTCTGCTCTGCTTAAGAGGCAATAGATTCACTAGAAACCTGAGAACAAGAGTCCTTCAGTCACTCTCGGACTTGGCATAGTACCAAGTAACTTCTTATGTTTAACAAACACATGTACCCCAGACCAGTCTTTTGTAAAGGCACTAGGTGGGGGAGGGGGAGGGTCTAGAGGGGGGAAGGGGTAAATACATAAAACACTTTGTCCAGCCATTACAAACAGGAATAATTTCTTATTCTGGGAACAGCTGATTCTCACAATAATCTATCCCATTAAAAATACAACATTTACCCAAGTAATTTGGTGTAACTGTCTAAAGAATTTAGATAACAAACTGCTCGTTGAATAATATAAATCTACAAAGAAGCAATTAAAAAAATAGAATATTGCCTGTTGCGATGTATAGTTCCTAATCAGAAAACTTTTTTCTAAAGTTTCTGTCAGGGACCCTTCCTGGCCTTTCCACTCCCTTGGTTTCGTCTTTTATGACTGCTGCTCTCCATCAATCCCACGTGGTCACAAATTTGATGGACATTCAGTAGTTCCTTTAAAATGTTATTATTGCTTGTTGTATCATCTGACATTTATTTTGGTGATAAATGCATGCCATGTACTGAATAAAATACTGCATGGTTCCTAGCTAGAGAGCTATGACAGTATAATACTAAGTAGAGGCACACCCTTCTAAATCCACTGTAACTCTGTTTAGGATTGAACTGCTAGACCAGGGGTAGTCAACCTATGGTCCTCCAGATATTCATGGACTACAATCTCCATGAGCCCCTGCCAGCATTTGCGTTTGCTGGCAGGGGCTCATGGGATTTGTAATCCATGAACATCTGGAGGACCACAGGTTGGCTACCGCTGTGCTAGACTACCAAGCAGTCTCTCCACCTGCAGTCTTGGGGCTCTGACTTGCAGGGTCTGGCAGGAGTCACAAGTCTGCAATCTCCAAAAGGATAAGCATCAAATATCAATAGATAAAGGAAGCTCAATTCAGAATTGAAAACAGCAAGGTGTTGGTGGATACAAACTCCCATGAATTTGCCTTTTTCTCCATCTGCTTCAGATTTGACATCAGTCCAGTTTTAGGTTAGGGAACATTAATTTGCATGCAGCCTAAGGCACTCTGCAGTTTGGCTCTATGAAAGCTGTCTGCAATGAGATATTTTGGCAAGGGAACTGAACTAAGAAATTAGCTGTTGCAACAATAAATGTTTGGCAGTGTTTGATATCCTGTGGGGGCTCGAGCTAAAAGACTAAATAATTAGTATTATGATGTGTCCATTCAGGCCATTACACCAGGGCATGTCTTGTTACTGCCATAGTTAATAATACCTATTGGGCATGTACCTTGTAGAGCTCCTTTTTTGAAACAGAAAGCTGCTATTCTACCCTTCAAGATGTCTTTTTATGAGCCAATAAACAATGGCCTCCATAACCTCCTGAGATCCTCACATCAGCTCTGTAACTAGACACTGGCTAAGAACACGATCACATATGCAGTTTCAAAGGAGGAAGCCTGGTACTAAAATATCTCTTTTCAATATATCCAGTGATCCAGTGCTGCAATTCTATAGAGGGAATATATATTAGTGCTCCTTGATCCTTGGCCTTTGAATAATTTAGCACAGATGGCAAATTGGAGGACCCTGCCCTTTGGCAGCTGTGTCTGCCAAGTTTCCTGGCTGAAGGAGGAATATCTGGCGTTAAGGAGCATTCTCCTGCATCCTACTATCTGCTGTTCCTCTCTAGCCAGGCCAGATATTACTTCCCCTCAATTCATTCTACTGTTTCATACGTCAGCCTCCATCACAGAACTCTTTTCTTAGTCTATAATGCTTGGGAGAAGCTGGTGGATGCTGGTCCTTTGTTTGTTTGTTTGTTTGTTTGTTTGTTTGTTTGTTTGTTTGTTTGTTTGTTTGTTTGTAGGTCCAAAGGAGTGGTTAGCTAAGGAAATATTTAAATGTTGGTTAATTTTTTTGTATTCCTTTTGGGGTTGACATGCAATCCTGAAGGAGAATGCTACTGACCAATGGTAAATTATTTCTAGCTAATTTGAATATTTTCATGCCAGAAGACTACAGGGGTCTGATGTCAGTCAATCTACTTAATTCCATATAAATAATAGGCACCATTTCACCCTATTTCCACACAAGAGTAAACCTCTACCTCAGCCTTCTTAAAGTACTGAAGAATGCAAATATTTATTTATTTATTTATTTATTGGATTTCTTGCCTCCTTGGGAGTAGATCCAAATTTTGTACCTTCTTAGCCCACATATTCTGAATCCTCCCTTACGACGATCCCCCACCCCAACCTTGGATTTTGACTTGCAGTTTCCAAGTGAGAAATTCCCAAATCCAATTATTTTCCCACTCCGCTGCTCTTTTGTGTCTTCATTTTGGTGTTGTAATTGTCCAGTGTTAACCCACCTACTGCCCTCCCTTCTTTCTTTCTTTCTTCAATTTTTTACCTCCACTCTCAGTAAACTGACTTGAGGTGGTTCACAATAAAACATAACCTAAAAATATCATAAAATACAAAAGTCACAATCAGCAGTGGTAACTATATAATATGTTAAGTAAAGTTGCATGTTATATTGTTACTGCCTTGCTGACTGCTGATTGTGAATTTCTCAAGCCCCCCCCCCCCAACACCAGTATGGGTCCCGATTAAGACAGGTGGTAAAACAGCCAGGGATGATAACCAACATCCGAGCCCAGTCTAATATCAGGCCTGGGAAAACTTGGTGCGGGGGGAGAGAGATTTGATCTTAACCCTGGGAACTCAGCCTGGCCTCATCCAAACGTCTGGCGGAAGAGTTCCGTTTTGCAGGCCCTGCAGAACTCAGAGAGTTGTGGCTCTTCCTTGCATACCCAGGGAATTACTAATTGCCACTGTGGGATGATAGGTGAATTTCCTCCAGGCCAGGCTGGATTCTAGAAATTTTTGGTGGGGGGGATCACTTGGGCATGAAATTGGGATCACTGTAAGTGGCCAGGTAGTTGTGAGTCCCTGCATTGTGCAGAGGGTTAGACTAGATGACCCTGGAGGTACCTTCCAATTTTATAATTCAATGAAATAAAATCTCTTGGAGTACCACTGAAAGGATGACCTCATTTTGCTGCCATGCTAACCAGAACTGGACTATGTCTAGCTTTTAGAAGCAGTGTTTTTGGGGGATGCAATTTATTGAAAAAATATCTGTGTCTTGTCCAAAATTTGTCTTGTCCAAGATTCATGGATACTTTATTTGAATACTGGATAAGCATTTAAAAGATGTAGTTTTAAAAAGGTTACTATGAATCTTCCTTTTCACTCATAAAGGAAGCAACAATAAAAGTGCAATATCGTAGATAGCTCAAATTGAAAACAATGCTTTAAAAAGAAACCAGACTGGAAAACACATAAAATATAGAGCATGGTCTTCCAAACACGACTGCAGATACTCTCCACAAAGATTCTCTCTGGTCTTCCTTATATCACTCAGACATAACTCAAATTGCATGTAAAAGCAAATCTGACTTGTTCAGCTCCATCGACCCACAGGGTGATCGCGGCACCTGGGATTTTGTCTTCCTTTCCCTTCCTTCTAACTATCTGCTGAGACAGGGTAGTAGTACTGATCTTCATCTAGGAAACCAGTATGTGCAATACGATTTTTGGAAATAAAATATATTTTATTTGCATGCCACCTTTTCTCAAACAAATTCAAATCAGCATTTTATTCATATAGTGACCTTGTGGTATGGGTTTGATTGAGAAATAGTGGCTTGACCAAACTATCCCTCAAGTTTCTCATCTCCACAAGCTAAACATTCTAACACTACACTGTCTTTCTACTGGTTGTCCGCCGTAATTGGAAACCTTTATTTGGACATAAGAAAAACAGATAATTCACTGAAAATGAATGACATACACTTCAAACCAATCTGAATTTCTGTTCTATGCTGTTACTATTATATTATGAACATACATTTTCCCCATAGGAATCTAACGATTACTATAAGATTAATTGAAACACAGTTTTTAAGGTTCAGGGCCTAGTATTATTTATCACCTCTTGTATTTCACTGTGGCCCATTATGCACGGCCGCCGAAACGGCGATTTCGGGTCACATGGAAAACGCGGAGGGGGAAGACGCGACACATACCGGTTATGCACGGGATGGGGCGCGACGGCGGCAAAACCCAGAGTAACCGATTATGCACGCGCCGATCCGGGCACCGCTTCTGGTTGCGCCCCGCTCACCCGGAAGCTGCGCTTTCTTCCGCGTTTCACTGACGTGGCTTTTTCGGCGGCATGCACCGAAGCTGCGGCCGGTTGCAGCCGGCTCTGTGCGTTATCGGTGATTTTAGTCGCTGCCATTCCACCCCGAATGTGCGCTAAAACCCCCGTGCATAATGGGTCAGTGAGAGGAAATAAAATTTCTGACAAAATGTCTCAAGATACTGAAAACCACACTGCTATTGTGTCAGACAAACAGAAATACATTCATGAAAACATATCTGTGTAATATACATATGTTTCCTAAGTTGTTGCTCAGGCAGCATTTTTTTTTTTTGCAATTTAAGGGATTCTGCTCAGCATATAGCTACAAGTTCTGATTATACTGTGGTATAACAAACATCCTGAAAATCAGTGCACAAAACCACTGAAAAAATCTGAGGCCTGTTATTATCTTAGCTCTAGTGAAAATAACACTTGGCCTTTTTTTAAAGCAACAAAATGACTAAGAGGTATTTGTGCATGTTTTGGAAATCCTAGGAAGGGGCTAAATTTCAAACACACGTCAAGGAATGCAGCCATCAGCTTGGTCATCAGCTTGATCCCACAAAATGGAAAACAGAGAAAGCTAAAGATTGTAGGGGCACATCCTACTGAAGCTAGTAGATATGGCAAGTCCTGCTGTGGTCAGAATTCAGCCCTTGGTACATAGAAGTCAGGATGCAGACTTTGGCATGCTATGACCATGAGACATGACTTGTGCCCAGGAAAAATGATAGGGAAACACAGAGGTCTTCTTTTTGCTTGCCCAGTAGGTGACTGAACTCTCACATTGTGATCTGTGCATTATATTACACTAGGCATGGGTAGAAAGTGTGGTTCCTGATCTACTCAAAAGAGTTCTGCTTTTGGCTGTAGATTCAGAGACACATTTTCCAGAAGAACAGAGCAACGTAAACATAGAGAGAAAATTGCTCACCGAAGTGGAACAATATTCTAGAGGAATCCTTTCCAGAACAATTTTTCTTCTTAAATGAACACCAGATTAATGTTGTTGGCTGGAACAGAACTTTTGACACATAGGAAGTTAGTAACGAGGACAATGTTCAAACTGGTGGATATTTTAGAAAATTTAAATGAGAAGAAAAGTGCTGGCATCTGTCATGCCTGGAATTGTATTATTTTTGGAATCTCCATCTCTCAGTTGGTGGCAATATTCCACACAGTATGCTGAAATCTGGTGCACAGAGATTCCAGTTCAGAAATATGAAGAACCGTTTTTTTTTTGGGGGGGGGGGGAATTTTCTCCTTTCAGACTTCAGCATAAGTTCTCATCTGTAATGTAGCAGAATTTCAATATGCAAGAGAGCAGAGCACCAGGTTGCTTCAAAGAATAAAATAGTTTTACTGTGACGAGAAACAATCTTGGTGTAGAAAGAGGAGTGAGAGATTCCTGGCTGTTTAACTATTCTGTTTTGTGTTCATCCAGTCTGTACTGGAGGCAAACAGGGAGGAAGTGTGCTTAAGGGAACAGGAAGTCTCCTGTTGAGCCAAATACACATCTTCTCCAATGGAATCTTTAGAATATTTTAATATCTTTTTGAATCATACACACGACAGATCTTGCATATTTCAACACATAATGGCAGGCAATGTCCAGCGCAAAAGAAGCCAAGGCTTAGATGGGATGGAATGTTGCTTCAATATATTTGCACATGAAGGGGATGTGCAGTGACAGGCAGGAAGGATGCAGAGAATATGGGATAAGCTACATACATGTGGGACTTCTACCTTCATAAATGTTAACAATCCTCCAACTAGAAGAGGGGAATTTTGTAGTCAGAAAAATAAATATCCTTGCAAAATGGTAGCTTATTTACAAACTCTCTATGATGCTTCCAGTGAGGCAATAGAAATGTTAGAAGGCAGGACTGAGGATTGAGCAGTTTGTGTGTGCAAGATAATTTAATGCTGTTGAGTGAAGCATTGTCATTCTACTCTGTTACAGCTTCACAGAGTTTTGGGTTTGGCAGGGCAAGGACAAAATACAGCTCAGCCATCATAATCACCTGGTTGACTGAATAATAACATACTTGGTGTGTTTAGATTTCATGCAAACCCTTTCATCATCCTAACTCTGTCCTACTGGAGTTTTCCTACTGAAACTTTTATTCTTTCAGGGAATCATGAAGCAATACATGAAGCAACAACCTAGAGTCCACAAATATGGAAGGACAGTATCTTCTTAAACATTGCCCAGATTTTCTCTTAATGCTATTCCACTATCATAGCCAGGCTTATTTATTTATTTTGTGCAATTTAAATTAAGATCAGACAACTAAGTATAGCTGCTATACCTCTTTGTGGATCTGTTTTATTAACCATTAATTTTTATTCTACGTTTACTGTTTTATAGATTTCTGTTATGGCTAGCAGTTGCTGTAATTAAAACATTGATTGATATTTATTTATTTTAGGGGATATATGCCACTGGTGAACTTATTAGAGCTTAATGCTTCCCTTAAAAATATTATTTTATTATGGTCTTTTTATCGCAATACTGAAATGATACTCCTGTTCTTTCTACAATTAAAGAAAGGGCTTTTAGACTAGAAGTTTAATTGACTTCAGTGTACAATTGGAAGGGAGTAACTGGCTTGCCGTGGCAAGGCGGCTTGCGTAGCTCAGTGAAGCTATGAGCTATGCCGTGTTGGGCTACCCAAGACGGACAGGTCATAGCTGAGAGCTCTGACAAAAGGTGATCCACTGGAGAAGGAAATGGCAAACCACTCCAGTATCTTTGCCATGAAAACCCAATGGACCGTTCCAAAAGGCAAAACAATATGACGCCGGAAGATGAGCCCCTCAGGTCAGAAGGTGTCCAATATGCTACTGGGGATGAACAGACGGCTAGTACGAGTAGCTCCAGAACGAATGAAGCGACTGGGCCAAAGCCGAAAGGATGCTCCGTTGTGGAGGTAACTTGAGGTGAAGTCTGATGCTGTAAAGATTTCTATTCCATAGGAACCTGGAATGTCAGATCCATGAAGAGCCTAATGCTGGGAGCGATTGAGGGCAAAAGAAGAAGGGGATGACAGAGAATGAGGTGGCTGGATGGAGTCACTGAAGCAGTAGGTGCAAACTTAAATGGACTCCGGGGAATGGTAGAGGACAGGAAGGCCTGGAGGATCATTGTCCATGGGGTCGTGATGGGTCGGACACGACTTCGCACCTAACAACAACAACAAACTCTGTTTAGGACATAGGCATAAATATGTCTCCATGGAACATCCGCCTACAATACATATGTGCCTTAGTTAAATACAGGTGATTCTAGGTAAGGGCTAAAGTTGTGTGGCTAGTACCTACCAATCTACATTAATTTGATCAGGGCTTTCAGAATACGTTACTACATAATTTGGACAAACCTTAGATTAACTAACATGAATTAAAATGGTTTACCATGCACAATAAATCATAAGCAATTAAAAGACATGAAAAATAACACATGGACAACAAAAAATAATAAAGACAAGGAGCAAATGGCTGCATAGCCATAAGCTATAGCCTACCCTCCTAACCACCAGCCCACCTAATTAAAAACTAAACTAAGCTCTCCACTGTGCAATCTGAAGCAAAGTTACACTCTTCTGAGCTCACTGACTTCATTAAACTCAGAAAAATGTAACTGCACTTTAGATTGCACTATAAACTATGCTGTTCAGAAGTGCACTCGCCATGAGGAAATTTGCACATTGAAAAAGAACAATTGCATTGTTAAGGAAAACTGCGATAAGAAGACATAAGAAAGAAAGAAGGATGGAGAATCTTCGTAACTAAAGAATCTGAAAAGTATTCTGTGCCCTGCTCTGTACTTTTCATATATTTTTCATTGATCAAAGGCAGACCTTCCCATTGTTAGGAGAAGTGAAACTTTTCTTGCTTACCCAGTAGTCAAGATCTATTATTCAAATATTTTCTTTGGGGAAAATCAATAGGACCAGTATCATCTAAGAAAACCCTCTTATTTTCATCAAAGGAGTTCCCTTCATTGTCCATCTCATGTACATCCAATGTACAGTACCACACACAGGCACATGCAGAGTTGTTTAATTCAGCATAAAATCAGTTCTGGTGTTCTGCATTCTTATTATAGGTATATCATCAATTATAGAGCAAAAAGATACTGCCCCTGCCTTTTCTTCAGGCTAACCCCAGTATTATAGTCTTCACTTGTCTTCTGAGCACCTGAGATAACAAGATGAAATTCCTTCCACTTGAATATGATTTTTTGTTCATCTTAACTTGTCATGTATCACAATAAAATCAGAGTCCAGTAGCACCTTTAAGACGAACAAAGATTTATTCAAAGTGTGAGCTTTCAAGTATAAGCACTCTTCCTCAGACTATGAACTTTCATCATGACAGTGGGAATATAAAGCAAAAATTAATTCTGTTAAATTAGTAACCTAATTAGTAAACAAAATCAAAAGGCCAAAATAATGAGTCTCTCATCCACTTTTATTAGGTATATTAATCATTCAACTTCTTGGCAACCAGAACGGGGTCCCAGGTAAGTCTCTCCCATTTTCTGATTCATCCTCAATTATTGTCACTCCAAAATCTATGTTCCATTTAGCAGTTATCCTTATCCATGGTTCCTCTATATATTTGTGAAACAGCCTGGGGGGTGGAACATGTCCAGCTGTCCAAGTTGCAATAGTGCCAATCAGTGCCAATAGTGATTGGCCCTGCCCCTACAGCTCCCGCCCTCCCTCCATGGACGCTAGCCATGTTCCTCTCAGACACACCAGAGACAGACACACAGTGCCCTGCCAGACTGAACATGAGCCCTCATTCCCTTCTCTCGCTCCTGCTGCAGGCAGAGAGGGAGACACATAGAAAGCTGCCCCTGCTGCGATGGAGGTAGAGACAGAGCTGCTCCAAACTGCACACCAGCCCTCCTTCCTTCCTACAAACCAGCCCTAATTACCTGCTATGCCTTCTGCTGCGAGGCACACAGTGAGAGAGAGATAGACACACAGAGAGAGATCTGCACCTCCTGGTGTCACCTGCTTGCAATGGGCTTTCTTGCTAGTAAAACAAATAAAGCGTATCATTTGGCTGTAAGATCTGTTGTCTTGAGGCAGTTTACTCTAATGTGCTACTGGACTCTGATTTTATTGTGTTACTTCAGACCAACAGGGCTACCCATTTGAATTTGTCATGTATCAGGAAAGTCTAAAATTTTTCATGTGCTGGACAAGTTAAGATGCTGGTCTGAATATATGACATTCAAAATGGTCACATGAGCCTCTGGGGTGCCTCATATATAAATATAATAAATGAATAAAAATACATAAAAATAAATAAATATAACTGGCCCAAAGTCACACAGATTCTTTCTGCCCTAGTGATAGCATACAAATTTGCATTTTTAATGGGCTGACTTTTCCCTCCATCTCCATATTAAAAACCGCCCTTCCAGGCACAGACCCAAATTGCTTTCTCACTTACCATGTGGTTAAGGAATTCCAGGCTAAAGTGGTTTCATTTTTAAGGCAGAATCTAATTTGGAGCTGCCAAATGAAGAAATATTTGCATTCGGGTTTTTTTCCTGCAGCCGCCATTTTGAGTGATTTGTGCATGCCCCTTTCCCCATGGTCCCTTCCCTTACCTCCCCCTGTCCCAGAATTCTGACTGTTTTTAAAAGGGTGATGGTATTATATGCAGTCTTGCTTGTTATGCTGCAACAGCATTGTAACGTGATAGCCTATTTTTTTTCAAAAAACAATCACACCTAGTATACTGGGGGGGGGGGGAATCAATGACACAGAATGGTGAAATTAAGGGAAACAACCAAAAGAAAGGTGCAAACAAGCATCATTTTGCAAAAAAAAAAAAAAGGTGAAGGAAGGGAAAGGAAGCAAAGCATAATGGGAGGTTCCTTTCTTGTGATTCTCAATGTGGAAAATATATGGCAAATTTCCACCTGGGAAACATGGGGAGGAAAGTCAAAATGTGGAACACAAAGTGTTAACTCCCAGCATTCAATGGAAATTCAAAGTGAGGCTAAAATAAGGTATTTCTTAAATACAGAAACAATCGCAGCGAGTTTCCATAGCAGATTGGGGATTCAAACCTGGGTGTTACAGATCCTATTCTGAAACTCTAACCACTAAAGATTATGATGCTGTGCTGCCCTACTAGGCTGCACCTGCACAGCTGGGTGGTTGTGCTGGGGCAGAGAGTTTGCCAAAGTCCAGAGTCCAGTCCAGGAGGTCAGGAGCCAAGGAAATCAGAATTCACAGAAAACAGGGTGGGGAGCAAAGACAAGCCAAGCTGGGATAGACAATGATAGAGAGGGAAAGAGTCAAGATACAGACCGGATTCAGGAATGGAATCAAAGCCAAGCCAAGAATCAAGGCACCAGAACATGGTCATAAGATAATCCAAGGATCAAAGAGCCAGAACGTGGTCAGAAGACAAGCCAAGGATCCAAGAGCTGGAACATGGTCACAAACAAAGCCAAAGTCAGGAACCAGGGTTCACAGGAACAGAGCTTCACCATAGCAAACTGGAACAGCAGTTGTCTGGGAAGATGGGCAGGGTAACGCACATGTTGTCCCCATGAAGGACCTTGCCTCAAGGTCCTTCTGATATAGCCAGAAACTGGGTAGAGCAGCCTTCAGCCAGAGGACCTGAATCTGGAGTCAATCCTTGTTGGAGGAAGCTGATGCAGCTGAGTCCCATCTACCTTGACAGTTTTCTGACAGGCAAGCTGATCTTCTGTCAACTATCAGGGTAGATTGCCTCCTCAGCTGTTCAGGGTGTGCTAATGTCTTGGCCTGCGACCTCCAGTGGTGCTCCTCTGGCGAGTCTTCTGGGCTGGTCACTGCCTTGTCCAGAAGCTAGACATGTTAGCATTGGGTCTCAGCCTGGCTGGGCCCGGGCTGTTCATCCTCTGGTGGATTGGGCAGCTCCTGATCTGTGGCAGTCAAGTCTTCTGTTGCATCCGGGAGGTCCTCTGCCTCCGGAGTGCCCCCTGGTGCCAAATCGGAGGGTGTGGGCATGACAGATGGCTTACCACTTTCATCATTCTGACCAGTTTAGATAACACTGCAGTTTTGATGATAAGGCATGATTATCTATTTTGCAATATACTTTCATGAAGTTATCTCAGTCCAGGTCACAGAACATTTCCTGTATTCACAGTCAGGTTGGTAAATTTTATAAACATATTTTAATATTTTAGCAAACATTGGTTAGTTCTACAGACACTGGTTCTATTAGCTAGTTTATCACCCTCATGTGTTTTACTGGTCAACCCTTTTTTTCTAATTTTGCACCATATTTAGACTGCCTATGTTAATAGCTTCCCTAGATCTTATTTCTTGCATTGGGAATATTTTGGAGCTGGCAGATTGCTAAAATTGCCCTAAAAAAATCAGAGAACTGGAAAATCAGAGAACTGGAATTCAATCTTCAGTGCCAAGGACAATGTAGTGTTACATATTATACTATAATAATTCACACAAAAGATCGGCCAGTTATCTTTTTCAAAACAGCATTTTTGTGGAAATAAATTGCCTGCTCTTGCCACCAAAGTGGAAGATTTACAATAGAAATGTGAGTGCTGAATGTTCTTCAATTAAATGCAGTCTGTCCCTAAGACAAAAGCTCCCCGCCAAGCAATCAGAAAGTTACACTAAACCAAAGAGCCTAGATAATCTTTCAAATTTCCTCATCTGCAAAATGATTATCCGAGTTGCTTTATGAGACTCTAAAGTAGAAAGATTTCACATATTTTCCATTAACTTCTCATGCAAGCATATACAAGTCATAAGATTTTAAAATATCCAATTAATTACAAAATTATTTCCATTTGTTGCCTTTGAACTGCAACACCAGATAATAGAAACAAGATTACAATGGAATTAAGCCAATATATAAGACATCGTCATGTAGATATTCTACATGCTGGTACTAGAGACTCTTGTTAAGTTGTGTGTTGCTAGTAGCTTGAAAACGCAGGTGGAAGGTGTATTCATATCCTAATTCCCAGACAGACAAGAGTGTGATTCCCCATCTCTATTCTGCAGTGCAGAAGGAAACTATGTTGGATGCTTTGAACTTTCACATGCAAAGGCAGGGTACAGCTGGGTTCCAGACTTTGGTCACAAATAACAAAGGAAGATCCCCTCTTGTGGGTATTGGGGATTGCAGACTGGCAAAAGGAGACCTGGCTATAATAAACAGCATTTAAGTGTACCATAGCTCTCCCGTTTTTAAATGTATATAATGAAAAGGAATTTATCATTTAGTGTAATCTAATGGCCTCAATTTCATAATATTTGAAGTATTTTCATACTTGAATCATAAAACAGGTGGAATAGCACACATTTTTGCAGAAGTGTTACTTTTTTTTAAGTTCAGCTTTTTTTTTACATTGGGTGAGAAATTCTTGCCAAAAATATCAAGAAATTACATTATTATAGGAATGTCTCTAATTAAATGTGAAATGCACTGAATTTAAACTAGGGTTGCCCCAACTGACAGATTTTTAATTGCATCTTTTCCTCCTACAAATAGCATCACATAGTGAGGGTAATGACTTTATAGTCTTGTTCACACCTAGTGAGGGGAAATGAACATGATCAGACCTCACAATAGCCAGAGAGTGCTGAACTGAAGCTATTTCTAGGAGTGAATGCCCACCACTGTAGCAGTAGTTTAGCGCCGCCAGGCATCCCTAGCTGGCCCTTGTCCAGCATTCTTATAGTGAAAAGGTGAAATTTTAGGGATACCTGGCCTTCCACTATAACAGAAGTTCTTCCTCAAATCTTTTTATTATTTATGTGTATGTGTACCCAAACATATACGGGTCTTCAAAAGGCAGTTCATGAGCTGCAAGTAACTCACTAGCTGCATCATGCTTTCCTTATAAAAGTATTTCCTAATCTTTTGATACAGTGACCAACAGATGCAAATTTTCTATGTATGTTGACACACCTATTTATTGTCACATGAATTTTGAACCTTGAGTCTTTGGCAGCTATTGGTTTGATACATTTTAAGTTTGTTTTATAACCATGACTGGAAATATCCATGAAAATATTTACTTAACTCAAAAAACTCAAACAAACCTTCAAGGCCATATGTGGCCTGGGCTTAGTGGACCTGAGAGACCACCTCCCTGCCTATACTCCTCAAACAGCCTTATGCTCTGCCACCTCCAACTGGCTCCAGATCCCTGGCTCCAGAGAAGCACTTTGGACCTCAACAAGGGCCAGAGCCTTCTCAGTCCTGCCCCCTCCCTCCCCGGTGGAATGAACTCCATGAAGAGATCTGGGCCCTGCCTGAACTCCCAGAATTCCGCAGTGCCTGCAAAAGGGAGCTCCTCCACCAGGCTTTCGACTGAGGTTAATCCGACCTAGAAACATCCAGTGGTCCCCCTCAAATCATACCCTCGATAATCTGAACATTTCTAACCTCTCTAGGGGGTCTGTTAAAGTTGTTCTATTGAAATTGTTCAATGTTAATTTTTGATAATCTGTTAAAATTATATCTACTGTTGGAATTGTTAGTGATATATTGCTGTTACTGTTATTAATGTAAAATGTTTTATGTATCCCACAATGTTCCCATGTAAACCACCCTGGGCTGTATGTAAGGGTGGTATAAAAATCTAATAAAATAAAATAAATAACCCTGAAAAAGCCTATGACCCACTTTTGGGTTGGGAACTGTAGGATTATAATGTTACCGTAAAAGACTCGGGAGAAACTCACAATTTTTTTCCCCTAGACTGCTAAAAAAAAGTTCTTTATTTCATATAAGTTTTTTTTCTGTGCTACTCATCAGCTTTTTTGGTGCTTTTCATTGTCCATGTTCTGTTTTTAAAGCATAGTAAAATTTGCTAACATAAGTTTGTGTATGCAGTCATATCCAAGAAAGCAAAAATTTAATTTAATTTGTATTTCTATAACTGAACAAATATTGCAAAACATTACTCCACAGCACTGAGACATCACTTCTGGCTGTGTAACCTTTGGTGGTAAATTAGTATAATCTTAAAATTACCAGACACCTGTGTCAGGCTTGTGTGTATGTGTGTGTGTGTGTGTGCATGCATGCATGTAGGGGTCTTTTTCTCTCTGGCCTTCATTAACGTTTTCTTCCCATATTAACTCCAAGTCCTATCTTCCCCACCCAAAAACCTCCCCAAAGGACAGATCTATTACTTTACACTCAGACAGAGTCCTCTTATTATACCAGATGGAAAATTTCTAGCTATATCCTAAACATTTGTTTGAATCTTCACTGATCCTGTCCAGGTCCTAGCCTGGATAGAAGATAAGAGCCATCTTCATACTTGAAGGGCTACCACATAGAGGATGGAGCAGAGTGGTTTTCTGTTGCCTCAGAGGTTCAGACTAGAACAAATGGGGTGAAATTAATTCCAAAGACATTTCAGCTAAACATCTGGAAGAAGTTTCTGACAGAGTGGTTTCTCAGTGGAACAGGCTTTCTTGGGAGGTGGTGGATTTTCTTTCCTTATAAGTTTTTAAGCAGAGGCTAAATAGCCACCTCACAGAAACGTTGACTCTGTTAACTTAGGCAGCTTGTTAGTGGGTGGGCAGAAGGGATTGTGTCAGTGTTTGGCTCTTTTGGCCCTTTCTTACATGCCAAGGGAAATGTCAATTGCCATTTTGGGATTAGGAGGCGAATTTCCTCCAGGCCAGAATAGCCATGGATTCGGGGGGGGGGGGAGGTCGGGGGGTCATCATCTGGGCATAGAATTGGGGTCACTGTAGCAGGCAGGAAGTTGTGAATTTTCTGCATTATGCAGGGGGTTGGACTAGATCACCCTGGAGATCCCTTCAAGCTCTATGATTCCATTGGTCATCCTTTCTCCCAAAAAATTGCAGTTGAATATATAAAGATCTATGTATAGTACTTTCCCCCAATATTACTAAAATAGTTTTCAGCTTTCTGAGAAACAGGTTTGGTTCTTCTGACCACACCTCAGCCTGACCAATTCAGTCTTATAGCTTTACTATCTCACAGACATTTTAAAATCCAGGATTGGTATTCAAGCTCTCTACTCCCCCTCCCCCCAGTTCCACAAAAGTGACATTATTGCTGCAATCATGAGACGAAGAAGATTCCATTCCACAGCAGAGCTCTCTTCTGATATAAGAAGCCTTTCATTGACCCAAAAAGATCTCTGCCAGCAAAACAGACCTCTTTTGCTGAACCTAAGCCCTTCTTGCCAGCAGAAGGCTCCTTGTGTTGGAGAAAAACTCCACTGTTAGGAAAATGGAAACTCTAGGCATGTGGGCAGCTCATGAATTCAGCATTGCATTTTCTTAAATGCTAACCACAGCCCTTATGGCAACTAAATTTAACCTACCTCTAGAAATCTTCTACAACCATTTGTTCAGCCATCTGTTATTCAGCTACATGGGCTTTGCTCATAATTTTCCATTCATCTTATTTCTTATTTTTCCCATCCAATTTTAACTTAAGATAAACAAAAACCTGCCAGTAAGCAATCAGAAGGCACTGAAATGAGTCAGTTCTGTATGATGTATGTCTCCATGAGAGAGAAGAAATTATACTCTTTAAAAAAATAAAAATAAAATATACTTGTAAGTTGAAAGCCAGTTTTCAATACATTCAAATGATGCAGGAAATCCTAGGAAAATCAATGATACCTCAAAAGGAGACTTGATATTTTCAGACTACTTGAAGGATGCTTTTGTATCAATCTATTTCAGTAATTCTTTCTGTTAAAAGAAGTTTGTCTTTGTAGCACCTGTATGTGGTAGGGTTATCAACAATACTCCAAGAGAAGCAACAGGTGGGGGAAGGTGCAGAAAATCTTTCAAGACAACTCAGTCTCTCCTATTCTTAGGCTTCCTCCAGAAGCTCCATCATGTGCTACAATGGATGCTCCTGCTGCTTCCACTGAAAACCCTAGTAGGACACCCACACTGACCCTTCTCCATGGCATGTGATGCCCCTGCTCCCTTCATATCACAGTCCGGTTCACTCCCCAATAAATCCTCTTCTGCTCCATCTCTGCTACCCTTTATGCATACAGAGGTGTGTGGGAGGTAGGTGCGCTGCCAGTATCACATCATTGCCACCACTATAGTGCTTATAGCCAGTTGTGCCAGCCAAGGCATGAAGCCAACACAAGCCAACATAAGGGACAATCCCTTGACACTTGGATGATCAGTGTGCACAAGTGCTACATGCGTGGGGAGTCTATGTAGGCAACAGAGCTCCCAGAAACACAAAGTGCCTTTGGATTAATATGCTCAGATAACCTCACTATAAAAATAATTGAGTTTTAAGAATATCAGACATTGTCTACTGGCATTCTCTTTCAAACAATGTCCAGGTAGTTGTGTTGGGATATTGACTTCAAAGTGGTGACTTTCTATTATTGTTTAATCCTCCACTATGGGTATTCAGAGCAGTTATGGCTTCATTCTGTAAATGGTGACTTACAAGCATGGCTACTAAACACTGAAGTCTCTCCCATGCAAGGACTGCCTACACTTTAAGGACCGATTATGTAATATTTTGCAATACCCTTTTTAAAAATGATGATCAAGACTGGAGACATCCTATTCAGACTAAAAGTAGTTACCTGTCCCACTGGGGAAGAAGATGAGTTCTATGAGCATGAATATTCTAAATCAGTGGTCCCCAACTTTTTTATCACCGGGGACCGGTCAACGCTTGACAATTTTACTGAGGCCTGGGGGGGGTAGTCTTTTGCCGAGGGACATCACTGCCGCCACCGCCGCCTGAGCCCCTGCTTCACTTGCTTTCCCGCTGGTGCCCCTGACTTCCTGCTGCCACTGGGGGGTGCTGCCAGCAGCAGCTGCACAGTGCCATGCTGAGGGGGAGCCCCAGCTATGGCGGCCGCCGGAGAGCACCAAAGGTGAGCCAGCAGCAGAATGGCAAGGCAGCCCCCGAGGCAGCAGCCAGGGAGGAGGAGGAGCCGCAACCCAGTACCAACTGATCTCCAGACCAGTACCGGTCCACAGACCGGGGCTTGGGGACGACTGTTCTAAATAGGTGATATAGAACAGCACTCACAAGGCAGAAACTCTATGCAATTCTGATGGTTTTCAGGGGGAAAGCTGCTACAATTTACTCCTAAACATTATGACTGCTACTAAATAAATCTTGATTAAATAACAGATACATAAACACAACATCTCTTGATCTAATTCAGGAACATGTTCCCAAGAGGATTTTTCCCACCACTGCCACCTCATTATAGCTTGGAAGCTTTTTTCCAGTGAGTTCTGTATTTGAAAATCCATTTAAATAATCTCTGTAAAACAGACTGTCAACATTTTCCATTTGTGCAATGTAATGTTTGGCTATTTTCTTTGCCACTTACTCCAGCATTTGCCAAGAGTTAGCAAGTGTCAGTCAGTGTTTATAGAAGATGGACTTAATTACAAATCCAGCTGGGAGCTTTTCCGAAGTACATTTCTCAAAGCCAGTTGCTTAAATAATAAAAAAATCAGAAATTACTGTGTTTCAAACTAGCTCATGCCAGACAGTGCAGCTGCCTCTGAAGGCTTCCCTTGAACAGTCCTAAAAGCTACTTCTCATTAGAGATGCCACACTGTGACTGGTGATTAGGATATGAGCCAAACAAAGGAGAGTCCAGTATTACTACTTCTTAGGGTCTATAATGTCAAACAGCTTTCACACATCATATGAAAAACAAAAAACTTTGTTATCAGAAATGAATGATTCAGCAGAGTTTCCATATTCATGTCAATGCCTAGTCTTACCTAGACATGAAGGGGATAAAACACTGATAAAAGGAATTGTGCTGGACATTGGGGAAATGAGTATAATAACAGAAGAAAGAACCTACCCTAGGCTATAATAAACATTTAAACCATTTAACAATAAATAGAAATAGAAATGTCTTATCTTTCTTTTAATAAAACAACCAGGTATTTTCATCAGTGGTTGTTATCAGTGGTTGTTTTTCTAAAATGTAAAAGCATACAATTAGTACATGCTTGTCAACCATTTTTACAGCAAACCCAGTTACGGCCATATAAAAGAAGGCACCGACTTACCAAGGAGGCCCATAGATGGACGGAGGAACAGGCACCAAAGAAGAAGCAGAAGAGATGACATGCCAGGTGACACATCAAGAAAGGCCAGACACCATGCATTTGGCTTGCAGGCGATGAGGTGGGCTATAAATAGCACCACTCATTTTTTTTTTTGTATATGTATTGAAAAACTATGGTTGCAATACTATGCACACTCTCTTGGTAGTGATATCCCTTGTACACTCAGAGTGCTTACCACCCTCTCAAACCTCTCTCTCAGGTTATGGGTTACAAGTAATTCAGAATGTCACACTTACCTCCCTTCTTGTCCCTTATAAAATATACAGAGAAATGTAAGTATCTTCTATCTCAGGTCCTCTCTCTCACTCCCAGAGAAACCCACAGACAGGGTAGCCCAGCCCCCTTAACAATCAGCCTCATTCACATAGAGCTATCAAACACTGTTGCAATGATTCACTGCCACCTTTATTCCTATCCTATAATATATGTATAGGCCAGGTCATTCAATTGTGTGGGTATGCAGCTTTCCCTTAAATATATAGGCCACAGGGTTAATCAAAACTAGAAAACTTTTATTATATGAAAAAACACCAAGGAATGTAAGATATATCTAACAGTATTTCATTTCTATTGAATTTTTGAAGTGAAGTCCTATTCCTTTATCCATTGGTTACAAATTGACTATTTTCATCCAGCTCTTAGCAGCTCTTCTGCATAGCTCTACCCTATCAGACATCCTCACCCCCCCCCTCGCATCCTAAACTGCCAACTCCTTTGCTACTGTCTCCTAAATGTTCCTTCTAACTCTTCTTTTTCAACTCCACAACATACCATCAGCTTTCACTAGTTGCTCTTAAAGAGAGGCGGAAACTACCCTGTCCATCACAGTCACATTGATCTCAGTGAGGCTTTCTTCCAAGAAAATACATAGAGGATCAGATTGCATGTCAAATACAGACAGCAAAAGATGATGTTGTAG
The DNA here is from genome assembly GCF_049243985.1 of Paroedura picta. Classification (NCBI taxonomy): domain Eukaryota; kingdom Metazoa; phylum Chordata; class Lepidosauria; order Squamata; family Gekkonidae; genus Paroedura; species Paroedura picta. The sequence goes on along the minus strand of NC_135377.1, from coordinate 36,232,685 downwards.
GACTGATTGCCAAATTCTGGCAGTTTGGGATGGCATATATCCAAGTATTTTTTAAAACAAACTTTGAAATAGGTAGTAACAATAATATGCACTTGTCACTAAAATCAGCACCCTTAATTGATGACTATAAAGTAGCCAACCTAATCACTTGGAGAGCAAATAATCTAAAACTTCTTTCTCAAGAAAACTGTTATTTTAATGTATTATTAAAGTTATACAGATAAATAACCCTGAACAATAAAACAGTTTGGCCTCCACAACCAGCTAGTACATGAGGATGACTGTCTTAGTGGATACTAATCTGGGGAGGCTGAGTTGGCAAGTTGTGAGGGGAAAGGACCCTTGTCTTTAGCCTATGGTAGTCTCCCATTCCAAGTTCTCAGTAAGGACTTGACTGAGGGCCATTCTGCACCTCTAAAAATGTACCGTTAAACAACCGCAATTGCTTAACACTATAAAAAAGTACCCCCCTCCCGACATTTCTCACCTCCTCACTCTCTTGCTTTCTCTTGCTCCCACTTTCTGACACTTCCAGGCACTCTGCATGGCTGATTAAAATGGCTGCAGAGAGGGACTCACAATACCAGCGAGTCTCCACGTGCCTGTCAATCATGGCAGTCAGCCAATCAGCTTTCTCCTAGCTTTAAAGGGAAAGCGATCTTCTCCATTGCTATGCCTATGCATATAATCATAGATGCATAGTGCATAGTTTAATGCCATACCATTTTGGAAGTTTGACACTTGAAGGTGAACGGAAGTAATTTCCCCCTCCCCCGATTTTTTTTGGGGGGAGGGAGGTTGAGAGGCATGCTTTGTGTGCCAACTAGTGGGTGGGAATTTTTTTTGTTCTGCCTCTATGGACCAACACATATTCGTTGCTACAGGCAGCTTGCTACACACACACACAAAAGCCCATTCCAGGGAAAGGGAGGCAGGCACGAAAACTACTTCTGGTTACGCACAGCCATTTCATAGAATCATAGAATCATAGAATCATAGAGTTGGAAGGGGCCACACAGGCCATCTAGTCCAACCCCTTGCTCAATGCAGGATCAGCCCAAAGCATCCTAAAGCATCCAAGAAAAGTGTGTATCCAACCTTTGCTTGAAGACTGCCAGTGAGGGGGAGCTCACCACCTCCTTAGGCAGCCTATTCCACTGCTGAACTACTCTGACTGTGAAAAAACTTTTCCTGATATCTAGCCTATATCGTTGTACTTGTAGTTTAAACCCATTACTGTGTGTCCTCTCCTCTGCAGTCAACGGAAACAGAGTGGTTGCTTGTTGCTTTCCTCCCGCTTGCGCAATATAGTTGGGGGAATCCACTTTTGTGGGCTCCCCAGCTAGCACTTTAAAATGGAGGATGTAGCTGCTGGTTTGCTGCTGGAACGCTGGATGCTGACAACATAATGTAAAACATTTTTTTTTTTAAGTCTGCAAGAGGTTACCCTTTTGCTACATTTTTTGGGTGTGAAAAATGGCCCTGAATTTCTGTTTAGACACCCCACCCCACCTTGCATGTTCTGAAAACCTGCAAGATCTATCAGTCTCCACAGGCAGACCAACATAATGAATCTACAGTTCTCCAAGGAGAAGACAAATCCCACCTGGGTTTTCAGTATCATTATGACAAAGGTCATAATCCCAGGCCTCCAATCCCATCACCAGTTCCCCATCCAGTGCCATTCTGGATGTAAAATCAGCCATTTCTCCTATGTACAGCAGAATACGGTATGGGATGGTTACACTGTTGCTATGTAGGACAAGAAGTCCACCTGAGCATGGTAGGTAGGAGCACTCAACAGGGATACTGCAGTCCCAGGGGACAATCTGCATAGGAATCAATACCGAGTTTAAAGCCAATTTGGCCATCTGCTATGATATTCTATCCTACAAGTGTTTGCTTGCACAACTGATTTCAAGCTTGGGTTATTTTCTATATGTTAAACAAGTGGAAGTGTGCACAATTAGGAGAATACACTTCAGTAGAGGTAATTCAGGTTCCCACAAAGATAATGCTCAGTCAGTGTTTTACTAAATAAAGACATGAAGCAAGTGCATCATTGTGATGGACCATTCTAACTTAACAAGCAATTAAAACATTAAATAGGGTACTTTCAAACCTTTATAAATTAAATTAGGGTCTGTGTTTATTTATTTAATTCTTCATACTACACACTGCAATTCAAACAGTAAAAGAAAACAAATGGTTTATGTTTATTCTACAGCTTTGCAATGCTGATAACTTTTAGCAATGGAAGTGCAAAATTCAAATTTCTTCAAAACAGCAATATACGGAGGGCAGATGGGGCATATTTGTATTAATTATGCCTGTGCAGTCATGCATATAATTGGGGGTTTAATTTAAAAGCAACTGAGTGGTATGCACAAGTCACACTGGACTGATTCCTGTTCAGTAAAACAGTGAACTTTTAGACAGGGAGCTACCAGTCCTGATTCCTGATTAACATTTGTCTAACACATTTTTTGATGAGAGAATGAAGATTCATATTTGCCAAATATATCTACATTGCCATTTTAAATAGATAGATCCCAGTAATCTACCCGGTATATCCACTGACATTGCCTTCCTGAAAATTTCCTCAGCTAAATTAGAAGCAGCTATTACTTATTAATTGTAAGACAATATGTTCATAATGTATGTCTTTATGAAAAAATAATAGTCAACATTTTATTAAAACAAAACAAAACATGGGATTCAAATAGATCTTATTTGTTTTGTGAGGTGAATTCATACTCTGGAGAAAGGCTGGCTCCTATAGCAGTGGTCCCCAACCTTTTCTTGGTTGAGGACTGCTTCCGGGGGTGGGGAAGAGCTTCTAAAAGTGGCCACAGGTTCTAGAAACTTGGGGACTAATGGTTTAGGTTTCAGTGGCAAAGCTGGAATTATGGGTCATGTGGGCTTAAATGATGGAACTTTGAGCACCATATCTCAACTGTCTTTTGGTATGAATGGAACCATCTGACCCACTGCCATAAGAAGGTAGTCAATAATAGGCAATGTGGAGCTTGACATTAATCTCTCTCCAGTGTTTAATGTATCACATTTGGGAATTAGGTTAGTTTGATTCTTGAGTTGTCTCTCAGAATTCACTAGAAACTTTAGCCTGCAGAAACTATGCCTTGAATAGAGCATCCATAGTTGGTTCTTTGGCCAAGCTGCTTACCAAATGCTTGAGGTGACACAGTGAAGAGAGTGCTGATGCAAATAGGGTTCCGCTTGCCCCCAGATATCATGGCACAGTAGATGATGAGCATGACAAGCTACAGTGCTGCAGGCACTCAGCTCGTACAAAGTTTCTACTAGCATGGGAAGAGACAATGGGTGAACTCTGCCTGAAGACATTTATTGGTCTTGGAGTCATTCTGCATGTTACACCATTCATGTGGAGGCTGGCTGAAATGAGTCCTGTCTTGCTTTTCTATATGGTGGGCATAATGTGTAATGCAGGTCATTTGTATAAGCCTTGTGGAAGATCTCCGTGCAACTTATTTATTCATGGTTATTGTTTTGACAATGTGATATCTGCAAGCATATTACTGACTCTTCAGATATACTTATGGTCTCAGCACCACTACAGTCCAGTGATGTCCCCACAGAAAGCAAAGTCAGTCCTACATATAAAGAGATGCTGATGGCATAGAATCTTCTGTCATGGCAATTAGTGGGAATACAGAACTAGTTTTTGCAGGAGAGGGAAAATTGGAAGGCAGAAGCCAAACATGAACTGGTCTACTAAAAGCTGAAGATTTTATTTTTTAAAGAAATATTCTAAAAGGACTTTTTACCCCATAAAACACTTACTGTATCCAGTAACAAAGGACCTTATGTGAAAGAAATTAAGCTGCTCTAGATTCAGCCTCTGTTGCTGTGGCATTAATCCTGAAAACTGTTCACTGCCTTTTTGGTTTAGTTCATTCCCTGGACAACCACATTATATAAACAAACTCCTGTTCTACCCACATTGATAGAAAATTCGTCCATACTTATTATGCCAGAAGGTCTCAATTGATCAGTTGCCAGAAGTACAAAATGGTGTCAAAACACCTCTGAGGGGCTGAATGACAATGCCACAGCAGACCATGCTACAAAATACAAATACAAAAGTATGTTACAATATCTGCCAGGAATCTGCTAAGAGGCTCTTCTGGCTCACATTTTTACTCACTTTTCTAATAGTGTGAGCTACTAACTGCTACATGTAGTGATTAAAGACATTTTATTGCACATTTTCCTGCGATAAACGTGTATCATTTCACTTCATATTAAAGTAAAAACAACACAGCAGAAATTATTCCAGAAACACCTTCCAAACATGATAGAGATATAAATATAACAAAAAAATTATTTTCCATTTTTAACCAGTTTATAATAAATGTATAAGTCAGTCTGCAATTTTTCCATTTTCGTCAGGCTCGGCTACTAGTGACCTACCTGTCCTCTGAACACCTGGCCATAGTGATCCATGCAATGGTCACCTTCAGAATAGATTCCTGTAACTTGCTCTACATGGGCCTGTCCTTGTCCTTGATCCGGAAATTGCAAATGGTACAAAATGCAGCTGCTTGGGTCCTGACAGGAACATCTTGGAGGACCCACATCTAGCCTGTGCTGAGGAAGCTGCATCGGTTGCAGTTGCTGCCTGAATCTGGGACAAGATTTTGCTTTTGACCTTTAAGGCCCTTTGCAGTCTGGGACCCACATACCTGAGGGTCTGCCTGTTGCCCTATGCCACTTGCAGAGCTTTATACTCTGCAGGTACTACTGATGGTCATTCCTGGCCTTCTTGGTCCTGGCTTCCACCTAGATTCAGTCTCAACCCCACCTGGTGGAATGAGCTCCCAGTTGAGCTGTGGGCTCTGCAGGAGCTCTCAGCATTCTGCAGGGCCTGCAAAATGGGGCTCTTCTGCCCAGCCTATGGTTGAGGCTGGGGTGGGAGGAACATCTCATTGGGGGCGCCCTTGTGCTAAGCAGCTTTGGGCCATATTTCAATGATGGCCACCTCTCTCTATTTCCTTATTTAGCTATGTGTCTGGGGGGGTGGTGGTTGGAGAATGGAATAATACTGCCATTATTTGCTTGTTCTGATTTTATTGTATTTATATGTCCCATATTGTTTTAATGGGGCTTTATTGTGGTTTTAGTGGGAACAATTTGCAACCCATCATGACCCATTTGTGGGAGTGAGGGGAAATCAATGTAAATAATAATAATTTTTAATCGAGAAATGCTGTGGTCTTTTTTTTCACAATTCCACTCCAAAATCCCAGTGCGACTTGGACATGGCTAACTGTGGCATGGGTCCAAGAGGGGATGGACAGATCTAACTTGGTTAACAAAATGCCTTGAACTTGGAGATATTAGTCTAAACATGTGAACACTACCTTTTTATACCAAAAGATAATGCAGGAGTATGCATTAAGAACTGTACAGATAAAGTATGACTGACATAAATTTTAAAACATTACAAGCGAGTGGGCTATAAAGTTGCCAGTATTAGTAATATTGTGCTGATTTGCATTATTGAAGCTGAATTTCTAGCTCCATGTATTCATATCAGATATATTCATGCAATCTGTTTTCTTGCTTCCTTATGATTTCCAATCAGGTTTTTCAACCACACACAAGCACTTTAGACTGAAATACTCTTGACTGTCTGAATCAAAATACAACTTCTTTTCCATGCATTATTGTAAAGTTATAATTTAGGTATATTTCATTAGAAATTTCATGAGGATGCTGGAACACCGACCAATTTGGCTCCTGTGATAGTTGCTCATTGTAAACAGGGAGATGAAAGAGAGCTTCTGGAGTGGAAACATGCCAGAGCATTATGCGCCTTCAATCCGTTAGCCCTAATCCCAGATTAGGGGGGAAGTAAGGACAGAAATTTGATTCATATGACTAAAAAGGATTCTGCAAATGCTCAGAGGCATATATTTATTACACAAGTAAGTTACAAGATGTTTTGCAAATAATTATTGAAACCAGAGTGATAACTAGATAATAACTTTTCTATTATAAATACTAAATAAATAAATTACAACAATTTTAAAATTCTATAACAATATGCTCAATGTAGATTTAGTAAATTTGTAGCAGCAGCAGCAGCAGCAGTAGCAACATACCACTGGGTTTACTGTAGCTGCCAACAATGTACATGCCTTTTTACAGTATAACATAAGGGAAGGTAGATCAAACCTTTATTTTTCTTCCTGAGTTGGCATTGAATGACTTGCTTCATGTATTATTATTATTAATTAATATATTTGATATGACCTTTAAAAATACATTCATGCAGAGCATGCAATTTATGATGATGACCCAAATGTGTCTAAGACTGCTGAATTAATATACAACAACATTTATCATTACCCATTTGCACTGTAAACTAACCTAACTTTGAGTGTGTCGGATCTCATTTCATGATTGGATTGCAGAAAGCCTATCTTTGAGGAAACCTTAGAAGAAGAATCTTCTTTTATTGATCTAGTAGCAGATTCATTCTCTGCTGACTACACCGTTTCTTTAACAATTAGAGATAATGGAGGATGAAGGAGACTGTGATGAGAAAGAAAGATAATCTTGCCCCATTATCAATTCCCTTGGATATCAGTATCTAAATATCTTATCTCTGTACTGATATAGGAAATGAGGGAAAGAAGCAGGAAAGACAGTAATCAAAATAGCATGAAATGAAACAATGGCAGAGCCTCTACTCAATTATTGGAGTGTTAAGTAATTTATACCAGGTTTGCATGAAAACATGGTGGACTAGCTATTAAGGGGCCAGTAAATAAAGAACAGGAATAAGGCATACATACGATGGAGGGAAAAACAGCAAATATAATAGTGGCTAGTTGTAGCAAACAAGACAAAAAACAGGTAGATAGTTTGGAAGGTGCTTGTGTAGATTTAAAATTGATAGCTACATATTTTATACAGCAGGACTGGAATCAGCAGTTAATAGGATGCAGTATGGAGTGGACTAAATTCTTCAGAAATCTCTGGTCGTTAAATGATATCACTATAGTTGAGGATTGATTGCTTTATTCATTATGTCATTACAAGTATGACCCATTTAAAACAAGTTTTTATTCTCCCTTCAGCTTTCATACACTATGCACAAAACGTCTACAACAGACTAGAATTGCCAACTACACATTGAGAAATCCCGGAGATTTGGGGATGGACCCTGGAGAGGTTAGAGGTTGGAGGAAGAAAGGAACCTTTGCAGGATATATAGCATTAGAGTTCACCACCCAACTTTCCATTTTCTGCAGGGGGGTTGGTCTCTGTATTGTGGAGATCAGTTATAATTCCAGAAGATTTTTAGGCCCCATATAGAGGCCCACATAATTCCAGGAGATTTTCAGGCCCCACATACACTTACAGAATAATTAGAAGGGTATTCCAATGTCTTGGGTCACAGCTTTTTAAAAGGCCCGTATCTCCTTCAATGTCAATTTCTAGTGGGACCCTGAGTATGATCCCTCATGAACCCCTTAACAAGCTGAGGAGAAAAGATGCCATATTCTTCTACATACTTAATGTCTGTGCTCCTGTTATTTTCTAAGTAATTTCTCATGTTCTGTTTGATACAAAGCCTTGACTAGGGTGGCCCAGGCTAGTCCTTTCTCACCAGACCTTGGAAGCTATGTAGGCTCAGCCCTGGTTAGTATTTGGATGGATGACCACCAAGAAAGTCCACGTTTGCTATGCAGAGCCAGGCAATGGCGAACCAGCTCTGTAATTAACCTGCCTTAAAAATTCTACAGGGTCACCATGAGCCACCCTCAACTTGATGGCACTTGACACACACATTTGACTTAGAAAGCAATAGCCTGTGTTTCAAATATTCCCTTTAACTGAGAGAAAGCTCTGCTAAACACAGTGAAGTTTACTTTTAGTAACATGAATTTACACTTGGTCTGCACAATAATTAAACCGTTGAAGACAGGGACTTTTATTCTTTTAAGGTAAGAGCAAATTTACATTAAGAACTTATGTAAGTTTACATGTTAGGCACTTCCAAAAGTATAAGAGACCTCTTATTTGATCATATTTGACCATTATGAGGATACATATCCTGCAGAATGTTGATACCAATGACTGCATAAAAATGTAATCTAAATAGAATTCCTGCTATATTGGAAGACCTTCTAGCACCTCAACATTTTGCCTGCCTGAAGCACCAGCAGAATGAAATTAGGAGGAAGGAGGCATGCACCATCATGACACCAGTACACTTGTTTCACTTCCTGTTTTACCCTTGGATTTTTGGAAATCCTAGAGTATCCCATAATGGCTCATCCAGTTTTCACCTGAAGTGATGACAGCTTGCCAACACCATCCATCAGTCCCTTCACTCAAAATGCTCTGGAGGTGGTGGTGTCTACAGCTGTTGGGAAATTTTTGGAGATTTTTGGTGGTGGAGTTTGGAGATTACAGAGATGTTGGGGAGAGCTGTGGGGACCTTAGCAAAATACTCCTCCAAAAGCAGTCATTTTTTCAGGGAAACTGATCTCCCTTGCCTGTAGATCAGTTGTAATTGTGGGAAATCTCCTGGCCCCATTTGGAGGCTGGTAGCCTAGCAATCCTAACTCTAAATCACAATCTCTCCTGATGGAAACCTGATTACCTAACAACTTTATTCATTAACAAAATACAAATCTATCAAGCCCACATGTTCAGTTTTGTAGCTTGCAGTCAAATGTATGTTGCTTGGCAACCACCTCACATGATCAGTCTTCTTGCTAACAAAGGTTTTTGAAAAGACTTGCATGTGACAGCCATTGCCCAAAAGAAGAAGAGAATCTATAAAGAGATATGAGAAAGGGTTTACAGTATTAACCCAGAAAATCTCTGACTGGATCCTTGTCTCCTCCATCAGGAGAGAAGATCCATATGCTATATTTTGGAACATTCTGAAACTGGGCCCTCACATTCACAAGAAAGTTATGGGTGTTAAATTCAGAACACAGCAAAAACAATACAGACTTTGAGTCAGATTGTCTGAGATTGCTAGACTCCCACCTGCAGGTTTCTGAGAGGATCACTATTGTGGCTGCGTGGCCCAAGCAATAGTGAGTGACCATGCTGGGACCCTTTCTAATGGAGCCAGCACTTGCCTCCTAAAGGTAAAGGTAAAGGTATCCCCTGTGCAAGCACCGAGTCATGTCTGACCCTTGGGGTGACGTCCTCTAGCGTTTTCTTGGCAGACTCAATACGGGGTGGTTTGCCAGTGCCTTCCCCAGTCATTACCGTTTACCCCCCAGCAAGCTGGGTACTCATTTTACCGACCTCGGAAGGATGGAAGGCTGAGTCAACCTTGAGCCGGCTGCTGGGATTGAAATCCCAGCCTTATGGGCAAAGCTGTCAGACGGCTGCCTTACCACTCTGCGCCACAAGAGGCTCTTGCCTCCTACTAGGCCCTTAATGCACTGGATGTAATCAATAACGAGAAAGTCAAGAAGGTCATCCTTAAAAAACTGCAAATTACAATTAAAATATACTAGCAGAAATTTAGAGCTAACCGAGCCTGTGAGTGCATTTGCTATCCCATGAGTGTCTCAAGCCAGAGGGGACCAGGTGAAAGCCATCATATGGTTATGGTGCAATTGTGGACAGTAATGCCTGTAGATTGCCAAGCCTGGGCCCTATGCCAACATCTGGAGTTACTAGATCACTTGGCCAAGAAGCTGAATGATTAGTGGGCTTCTAAAGCTGATTACCAAAGTGGAAAAATAGAGGGCACAAAAAGGGGGCTCCAAACCTCATTGCTAATAGCATAGGGAGGATCCACTTAAGATTGTGGATGGGCCCAAGTAGGTGCCTGATCCTTGTGGGGCCTCAGAAGACTCTGAAGGCTGGGAGCGTGGGAAGCATGGGAAACAGAGGCAAGTAGCTCCAAGAGAGCTTAGCCCAACCTAGTAACCAGCAGGGAAATTGTAAGGCAGGAACATGAGGAGGCAGCCATCATCAATGGCATGACAGTACTTCCAAGAACCCTTCCCAGAAGTTTTCCCAGAAGTAGTGTCACACCATTACTAATGGTGGTTTTCTTTTTTTCCTCCCAACTGCTGGAGTGCTGGTGGGCAAAACTCACTGGAGGAAGAATTCCCACCTTCAGCAGATATATGGCAACCCTAGCACACATGCAGATGTATTATCCAATCAGCTTGTAGAGTAAAAAAAAAAAGTAAAGTCTTATCTAATTTATGGCTCAGAAGATAAGAACAAACTAAACAAGCTCTGAGGCAGACGCCTGACATACATCAAGTCCCCTGTAGACTCAAAATGCATTCCTTTATTATCACCTTAATGACTTCAAGACTATTAGAGCATTTTTCTTGGTTTCTCCATAACAAAGTAGATGCACTTTAATTGGCTTTCTAGACATACAATAGTACAATGCAGATCAAAATCATCTAGTGTAAAAGCTGCAAGACAAGGGCTTAGGTTTTTTTTTTTTACATCTTCTCTAAAACAAACAAATAACAGCGGAACCAATTTCCTGTACAACTGGAGATAAAGAATTCTCCCTCAGATAGGAGAAGCCTGTATGTTTAGATTTTGCAAAAGCATATTGTTGTAGTCAGAGTTATCCATAATTGAAAATCCATCAGACATGGATCCTGAAGGATAAGGTTAATGCAAAAGAAGACAGCAAACATATTGAAACAAAAACTATTTTAAAAAGCTTCTACATTCAAGTGCTCTGGAATCCAGTTTGGCCATGGCTGTTTGGGGAGCTTGATTTCCCTGCCATAAAACTTTACTGATTTCATTAAAAAGAGACTCACACACTATAATCTTGTCCTGCTAACAGAGAGTTCCATCATTATATTATAATGGACAGAATCCTGGCTTTGGACCACGGAGGTCTGGATTCAGTTACCTGCCTCAGCTACAAGTGCCTATTAACTAGTCACTGTTTTTTTTCTTAGCTGTATCCTCTTCAAAGAATTATTGAAACAATAAAATGTGATAACCCTATGCCAGGCCCTAATCTGCCTGGAAGAAAGTGGGAGAGAAATGTGACAAATGTATTTTGAAATAACAGTTTTGCTCCCCGCAGAATGCTAAAATAACAGCTTTATATCTAACATCTTATTCTTTGCCTGAGGTTGCTATGGTGTGAGATTAACGGCAGCTTTAACCCTGTGGCCTCATTTGTTCATGACTGTGCCATGGTTCTGTGACATAATTTTAACGCTAGTTGATAGTTTTCAGCAACATTCTGCGAATCTGAGGAAAATACATCAAAGGACACTCTTTGTACCTGTTACAATGCCATTTCACCCTCATAAACATAGCGCATGGTTTATTTCATACCAGTCCTACTAGTGTACTTAAATATCTCTTAAGCAAATCCAGGTGGTCTTCAAAGGACAGGGAAAATAATTGCAAAAGTTCAGGACCTTTTCTAAGTGTCAGCATCCTTGTAAAATGCAGCTGAACATTACATCACATCTATTGTGTATACATCACAGCACTGGATAAAGGCAACCTTCCAGTGAATTTGGCAGCTTACTGTACCTTTCATTTTGTTTAACGGACCCTGTTGTCTGATTATGTTCATTTTCCTCCAGTGCTTTTTGGAAATGTATTACAGTCAAATTGCTAAATGAACTTTTCTGGCCTCCGCTGGTGCCAAATAGCAAGTCATTCAATGTCCTGAAAGAGGGATATTGAGGGAGAAAATAGAAATTAATTCTTTTCAGAAAAACACGCTTCTTTCTTTAAAGAGCAGAAATGGAAACATGACCTAATGGTCACCTTTCCCTTTTGTTTTGGGCACCCTAGGATGTCTGTGCCAACTACACTCAAAGCATAGCTTGACTTGCTATGACTGACAGTAAGATTCCAAGTGTTGAAATAAGAACACTAGTTAATGAAGGGTTAAAAAATCTTCACTATGCAGAGTGAGCTGGAGAGACAGCCTGCTCCAAATGTTCTGTCTGGCCAGCAGCAGCAGAGGGAGGTATGGATATTCTAGTTGTATACTGACAAGAGGGGAAGTCTGGTTTGAGTGTGATTCTGATTTGGATGCTGGTTCAGAGGCAGTCTGCACAGATCCTTAGCTGACTATCCACTCTGAGAAGAACTGAGGTTTCTACTGACATATAATCCATACAGTGGCCGGGGCGAGTAGGACAGATATTTGGCAGTAGGAGTTTGGGCAATGAGGTGTTAACTTCCAATTCGGGACAAATTGGAAGGAAAATAGCTAACTCTGCAATAAGAAATGTTGCTAAAAGAGGTATATTGTGACTGGGTGATATTTGTTACACTTGAAACTGGGTGTGCTCTGATCACCTAATCACCTAATGATGGAACAGCCATTAGCTGACATTAAAATGAGATACACATGTTACTTAGTACTTCACTTTTTTGCAGTCTCCTGTACTGTTACTCAATATTTATATTCTATCATCTATTTATTTATTATTTGATTTCTTACCTGCTGCTATTGGCAAGCCATCTCATAGTGGGTTATATCAATAAAACCCCACAATAAAAAGTAAAATTCCAGCATTAAAACCCACTCTAACCTAGCAGCTAATTAGATATATGAGACTCCATTTCTTTTCCCATGTATTACAATCTCAGTAATCTTGACTATGTGAACCATTAGTTGTGTCAGTGTATCTGAAGAAATGTGCATGCACATGAAGGCTTATATCCAGAATTAAACTGTCTTGGTCTCAAAGTGCTACTGGACTCAAACTTTGCTTCAGACCAACAGAACTACCCAACTGAATCTATCTTAAGTTGAAAAGCGACAGCAGTGCTTTCTAAGCTCAACATTTTATATGCTGTTATAGAATCAAAAGAGTGGGAAAACAGCATGGCATAGCACAATCGTGTCACATCTGGGAAACTAAGCAGGGTTGGTACTTGGAAGGGAGAACACCAAGGAAGACTTGGAGGAAAGCAGCAGAAGAAAAAGAGTTGTTCTTTATACCCCACTTTTCTCTACCAGAAGGTGTCTTAAAGCGGCTTACAATTGCCTTCCCTTCTGCTCCTCACAACAGACATCCTGTGAGGTAGGTGAGGTTCAGAGAGCTCGGACAGGATTGCTCGATTAGAACAGCACTATCAGGGCTTCGACTAGCCCAAGGTCACCTAGCTGGCTGCATGTGGAGGAGCGGGAAATTGAACCCAGCTCACCAGATTAGAAGCTGCCACTCTTAACCACTGCACCAAACTGGCAAGCTGCCTCTGCTTCTCACTTGCTTTGAAAGCTGCATCTTGACTACACTTTACACACATAGAATCAACCAACACATTATGGCAGTAGAAGTTTGTAGCAGGACTAGAGAAAAGATATTCTCCTTCTTTGATTCTTAATTAGGCACTACCGTTTTTAGAATAAAAATTATGTATAGGTATAGCTGCTTTAAGAGCCTCTTGTGGCACAGAGTGGTAAGGCAGCAGACATGCAATCTGAAAGCTCTGCCCATGAGGCTGGGAGTTCAATCCCAGCAGCTAGCTCAAGGTTGACTCAGTCTTCCATCATTCCGAGGTTGGTAAAATGAGTTCCCAGATTGTTGCTGGGGGGTAAAACGGTAATGACTTGGGAAGGCACTGGCAAACCACCCCGTATTGAGTCTGCCATGAAAACGCTGGAGGGCGTCACACCAAGGGTCAGACATGACTCGGTGCTTGCACAGGGGATACCTTTACCTTTACCTTTTTATAGGTGCTTTAAACCTTTCTGTCACTCTGTTCCTATATTAAAGGCAAAAAAATATATTTCTAGTCCCAGTATATCTCAGAACCTGAGCATCCTGAGCAGAGTTTATATGTACAGCAGGTACAATATCGCCTAGTTCATTTCAATCCTTTTCTTTCTGAGTGGTTAATTTTCTGGTGTACAATGCAATTACAGCTGAATTTCACATTCCTAGAAATATACTTTTAAAAGATTTCTCATAGTGAATGAATATTTTTTTACATGTCAGTAATCCACTGTTAAGTTCAATGGCTGAATCACGTCATGACCGAACAACCTCTAAACAGATTTAAAGAAATGGCTTCACCTCACATTCTTGTTGTTTTCTGTATTGAAACTTCATGTATGACTTCTTGACTGAATGGCTGCTACTACCTAGCGGTAGACCATCTACCTGTTGCCATGGCAACAGCTATAATTCTTTACCTAGCTATACCTGGAGGCCACAGAGTATTTTAATGCATATCCATTCATGAACTAGCAGGAAAAAAGGTCATTTGTTTGTTTTCCCTCTGTTAGCACATTGTGAGGTATTCCTCATAACTTGTTGATGACTAAAAGTCTGCACTAATATAGATTTCTCCCTTTCCTTTACTCAAAAAGCACTGAGAAATATATCAAAACTAGGGGAGAATGCCTTACATTTTCTGTTGTGAAAATGTATGTTTAACCTCTTCTAAATGGGACACAAATTTTAGTCTGAAATGTGTTATATTATGACAGTATTGCAACATTTTGGAATAAGATTGTGTATTTTGATTCAAAAAGGAGCACTGCCACAAGAGGCCTGAAAACAAATACCTTTTGACTTCCAAGGGGAAAGAACTCATGAAAGAGGGCCCATCATCACTGAAACACTTTGTGGCACTGCCTTCCCCGTCCTCCAGCAGCCTCCAACGCTCTACTGAGTGCTGGGAAATTCCTAGATGAAATATCATGTGACGTGGGTGGGGACAAGGCTTCAAGAAGAGAGAGATCTGTGTGAAATTGCATACTGTCACATAAGTCTGGCTGTTTTCTCACAAGAGAGAGGGTCTGATATGCTTTCCCCTTCTTCATTGAAGTCTTCTCTCTGCATTCACTTAGGTCCCCCAAGCCTTTTCAATGCCTGTGGGGGAGTTGCTGAAGGACAGCAGGGAAGATCCTTTTTGATGGTAGAGTTGAAGTTTGCAAAGAGGACTACGCTGCTTAAAGGAATAAAGTAGTTTTATTGTGGAGCGAAACAACTTTGTGTAGAAAGGATACAGGGAGGGAGAGGGAGACTAACAATATGTTTTCCTCATTCAGTCTGTTATGGACAGAAGCAGGGAGGAAGTGTGTTCAAAGGAGCAGGAAGTCTCCAATGAGCCAATGGGGACACTTGAGGAGACTGAAAAATATCAGGAAGTTCCTCATCTCACTGTGCTAAATACACATCTCGGTGTATTTTAAATGTTAATTGGTTATCTGCCCTGGTTTTCAGAAGCAAATAATTATTTTACAAAGTCAGTCTGTACAAGAGAACACACACACTCACAAACTGAAATTAATTGGCTAGCTCTTTAGTGTTTTGATTTTGAAATACAAATTTATAAAGAATAGAAAATATTTTGAAAATGCTATACAAATTGAGATAATGATGATAGTATCTATTTTACCAAGTAGCCATTGGGAAAGTTTGTTCTAAATAGAGCTTCCTTGTGAATAAGGCTGAGCTAATGTTCGTTCGTTCGTTCGCTCGCTCGCTCTCTCTCTCTCTCTCTCTCTCTCTCTCTCTCATTTTTGCTGGATGGGTGCAAAATGAGACTGTTCTCACTTTTGCAGCCAACACTGGGTTAAAAAACTCTCCCAAAACAAACTGCAACATTTTGTTGCCAGTTTCCATGTCCAAGAAATTCAATTTAGATCTGTTCTATATTACCTTCAAACATGGTGGGTAGACTGAACTTCTCAACTGTATGTCTACTGGGACCAAGAAAACCTCTCTACAGTGGGGTTTTTTTTTACTTGAGTCAGAAATGCCTTTCTTCAAGTCTCCTTTGGTTAGAACGATTGTTGTTTCCAGGATTCATTCCAGTGCATGTGGGTATTTTATCGGTCCCCTAAGGATGGTAGGTTTGTAGGAAGCCTATGCTCCAAGGCAAAATGTTTTGCAAGCAAACTGATACCATCATAATACTACCAGCCTCAGAAAATTTCAGTTGGGGTTGATTTACATATTTGAGGTAGGAAAGCCCACACAAGGAGCCTCATCATTTTCACATGATCCTTCAGTGAAAGAACTTCCACATGAAAACACAAATCAATTACTAAAGCAGATAAAACACTTTTAAAATGAGATAAATCATCATATGTGGGTTCTGCTACCTCAAAGATAAACCACAAAGTAAATGTGTGAATCGGTCCTTGGGAAGACAATTCTTGTGGTGTGAAAACAGAGCTTGCTTTCTACAACAACACACCCACAATAGCAATCAGGAGTCAGCCTATTGAACAATAGGAGTTTGGCAGTAAGTGGTAACACCTGGGTGTAACAATTGTGCCTGAGAATGTGGGAAGGTTACCTACTGAAGTGAGGCAGCATGACATGGCATGAAGGTGGAGCCAACTGAGAATATATCAATCTGTATGGCTATTGCAAAGTAGTCTTAACAAAAAGTATCAAGAGCTGAGTGCATTTCTTTTTAGTAAATTGCTTTTGCTAAAGATGCCAACTTGCCAAGCTTGTTTGAGAAGTTTACTGGGAGTGGGATGAGTAGGAGCTTGAGGATGGGGCTTTTCATATTGCAGCTTTAATACAGGCTTAATATGTGCAAGTGGGAAGTTGATGCAGACAAATAATGCCACCTGTCAAATAATTTCTATTATGTAATCCTTTATTGAAGAGGCAGATCATTTTTTTCGCCAGGCAGTTGATAATCCTAGTTACTCCAATAATACAAGGAGGGGTTTGGATTTAACTCCCCATGGAGTTAAATTGAGAAACCTGTATGAGGACAGTTTACTCTCCTGGAATACACAATGGGAGACCTCAAAGTAGATATTTTATTGCAAAGGAATTTCAGAAACAGACTAGAATGAAAGTTCGCTGGTCAATGGAACTCCCAGGGCTTAACAAAGATATTGAGTTCTTATTTTATTACATATACAAGGGGCATTTCCTCATGGAGGAGTAAAACACAAGTGGCTTCCTGCTGGCAAAGGCGGGATGGTAAATCTTACGTTTGCAGACCTCCTCATGGGGAGATCCCTTCCACATTTTCCCTCTGCCCCATTGAGGCTTTTTGCCTCTTAATGAGGCTGCAAGGGAAAACAAGCCAATATTTTCCCTCTGCCCCTTGGCTTGTCAATCACAGCAAGCCACCAATCACAACACCGAATCCAAGGAAATCCCAAGGCAATATATTAATAGGATTCCAGTAGCATAAATACCAAAATTCACAATGTTTATTTCTTACATTTCATGTCGATAAATAAAATTTATTTTCCAAGGGGAATCTCCAGATGTGCTTGTTTATTTATATTGGCCTCAATATGTGAGGACAGGAGATGCGAACAATACAAACAAGAAATATTTATGCAGACTTTTTGGGAGGAAGATAAAATTAGTAAAAAATGCTTTGTGATTTATACTGCTCTTTATCTTGATTAATAGTTTCCTGTGAATACATCTGTACTGTGATGCTTTCCAGCTTTAGCCAAATCCATAGGGCATATGTAAAATGGGAGAGAAATTGTACATTTCCTTAAACCAAATTTCCATAGAAACTATTTGTAACTTTTTAGCAACAAAGAACAGTTTTTTTCATTATTTGATGACTTGGCAAAATCTTTTTGCAGTGATGTAACCTACTGTTTTCACATGGTGAGTATTATTGTAAATAGCCTCCAGAAGGAAAAATTATTATACCTCTTGCCTTCCTGCACCTGTGTCTAAGAGCAAAATGCAAAAACATGACCATTTCCTCATGTTGATCCAGACTTAACCAGAGGAACCACTGACCTGGTTTACTTTAGACATGATTGGCATCTCCACTATGAGATACATAAAGCACTCAGTACTTACACTGATAACCAAAGAATACATGTACATATTATTCTCAATTTAAAAATGGTATGTTTTACTTTGGATCCAATTATTTCTACAAGCAAATCATCACAATTTCTTACAAGGAAGCAGGTCAAAAAAACCCCTACAAGTAAAACTTTTAAATAGCTGAACTGATATAATGTCACATCAAAGGCTAAACCTGTTGGTCGCCATAGTGGCCCATTATGCACGGCCGCTGAAACGGCGATTTCGGGTCACATGGAAAACGCGGAGGGGGAAGACGCGATGCACACTGGTTATGCATGGGGCGGGGCGCGACGGCGGCAAAACCCAGAGTAACCGATTATGCACGCGGCAATCCGGGTGCCGCTTCTGGTTGCACCCCGGTCACCTGGAAGCTGCGCTTTCTTCCGCGTTTCGCTAACGCGGCTTTTTCGGCGGCATGCACCGAAGCTGCGGCCGGTTGCAGCCGACACCGTGCATTATTGGTGATTTAATCGCCGCCATTCCACCCCGAATGTGCGCTAAAACCCCCATGCGTAATGGGTCAGTGTCTCCAGTAAGCACATAGGCAAGGGTAATAAATCAAATGTTGCATCCAGGCCTGAGCCTGACTGCTTTTACTCTTCCTAGGAGCCATAAATTGCAATGTATGGCTGCGAGAGTTGGCTGCGAGAGTTGGACCATAAGGAAGGCCGAGCGTCAAAGAATTGAGGCTTTTGAACTCTGGTGCTGGAGAAGACTCTTGCGAGTCCCTTGGACTGCAAGGCGAACAAACCGGTCAGTCCTAGAGGAGATCAACCCTGACTGCTCTTTAGAAGGCCAGATCCTGAAGATGAAACTCAAATACTTTGGCCACCTCATGAGAAGGAAGGACTCCCTGGAGAAGAGCCTAATGCTGGGAGCGATCGAGGGCAAAAGAAGAAGGGAACGACAGAGAATGAGGTGGCTGGATGGAGTCACTGAAGCGGTAGGTGCAAACTTAAATGGACTCCGGGGAATGGTAGAGGACAGGAAGGCCTGGAGGATCATTGTCCATGGGGTCGCGATGGGTCGGACACGACTTCGCACATAACAACAACAACAACAACAGGAGCCATAAAAGTAATTACAAGGTGTTAAGGCAATAAATAACACAGACTTAGCAAACCAGTCCACCAAGAAGTCTGGAGTCAGATGTTCTATCCCAAGTAGCAGGGAGGACTGGGGTTCAAAGTCCACAAGCAAAGTATCAAGGATGTGTCTCTGGAAAATCAACTCAAGGTTAGCAGTAAGGCAGACTTTATTTCCCAAAAGATTTGGGAGATGGAGCATTGTGCGTAAAACTTGTTTCCACAGATTAGCTCTCCTCCTTGTCTCACTTTTATCAGCCTAATTAGCTGGAACCCAGATGTTCTTACTCACTGAGTCCTTGGTCCTCAATCAACCAAGGCTAACATAGCAATCTTCCACCTTTTCCCAATTGTTAATCTTACCTTTCCAATGCTCTGCTGGCTCAGGAGACCCCAGAGAGGAGAGACAAACTGATTTCTGTCCCTTTGTCCTCTGCCAAAATTAATACAACCTTTTAAAATAACTGGATCAACTCAAATGTGCCAAACCAGATCAGGCAAGGTAGAAAGAAGGAAAAACCTCTTGAAACTGACAACTACGTCTGAAACTAACATAAGCAACCTGGCAAAACGACAGAAATCCCCTCCAAATGTGAGAAGGAAACTGTCCCCAGGTCCCTGCAAATGCTGGTTTTCAATCTTCCTGGTAAATTCTGCCTATTTCTAGGATTTTGCAGGACCGTTTTTCAGTATCCTAAAAAATTCCCAGATACATTTGTACAAGAGGTAGCAACTAAAACCATCCCAAAGAAAAAGAAATGCAAGAAATCAAAATGGCTGTCTGAGGAAGCTTTACAAATGGCTAAGGAGAGAAGGGAAGTGAAAGGCAAGGGAGAAAGAGAAAGATACACCCAATTGAATGCAGAATTCCAGAGAAAAGCTAGAAGAGATAAGAATGCCTTCTTAAATGAACAGTGCAAACAAATAGAAGAAAACAATAGAATGGGGAGGACCAGAGATCTTTTCAAGAAAATTGGAGATATGAAGAGAACGTTTCATGCAAAGGTGGGTATGATAAGGGACCAAAATGGTAGGGACCTCACAGAAGCAGAAGAGATTAAACAAAGGTGGCAAAATTATACAGAAGAACTATACAAGAGCAAGCTTAACATCCCTGATGACCACAATGGGGTAGTTACTGACCTGGAGCCAGACATCCTGGAATGTGAAGTCAAATGGGCCTTAGGAAGTCTGAGCAACAATAAAGCTAGTGGTAGTGACAGCATTCCAGTTGAACTATTCAAAATCTTAAAGGACGATGCAGTAAAAGTGCTACACTCAATATGCCAGCAAATTTGGAAAACTCAACAATGGCCACAGGATTGGAAAAGGTCAGTTTACATTCCAATCCCAAAGAAGGGCAATGCCAAAGAATGTTCAAACTACCGCACCATTGCACTAATTTCTCATGCTAGCAAAGTTATGCTCAAAATCCTACAAGCTAGGCTCCAGCAATATGTGGACCGAGAACTTCCAGAAGTACAGGCAGGATTTCGAAGAGGCAGAGGAACTAGAGATCAAATTGCCTACATACGCTGGATCATGGAGAAAGCTAGGGAGTACCAGAAGAACGTCTACTTCTGCTTCATTGACTATGCTAAAGCCTTTGATTGTGTGGAGCACAACAAATTGTGGCAAGTTCTTAAAGAGATGGGAATACCAGAGCATCTTATTTGTCTCTTGAGAAATTTATATGCAGGTCAAGAAGCAACAGTGAGAACTGAACATGGAATCACTGACTGGTTCAAAATTGAGAAAGGAGTTCGGCAAGGCTGTATACTGTCGCCTTGCCTATTTAACTTGTATGCAGAGCACATCATGAGAAATGCGGGATTAGAGGAGTCACAAATTGGGATCAAGATTGCAGGGAGAAATATCAGCAACCTCAGATATGCAGATGATACCACTCTAATGGCAGAAAGTGAAGAGGAACTAAAGAGCCTGTTGATGCGGGTGAAGGAGGAGAGTGCAAAAGTTGGCTTGAAACTCAACATCAAGAAAACAAAGATCATGGCATCCGGCCCTCTCAATTCCTGGCAAATAGAAGGGGAAGAAATGGAGATAGTGACAGATTTTATTTTCCTGGGCTCCAAGATCACTGCAGATGGGGACTGCAGCAAAGAAATTAAAAGACGCTTGCTCCTGGGGAGGAAAGCTATGGCAAATCTAGACAGCATCCTAAAAAGCAGAGACATCACCCTGCCAACAAAAGTGCGTTTAGTCAAGGCTATGGTCTTCCCAGTTGCAATGTATGGCTGTGAAAGTTGGACCATAAGGAAGGCCGAGCGTCAAAGAATTGAGGCTTTTGAACTCTGGTGCTGGAGAAGACTCTTGCGAGTCCCTTGGACTGCAAGGCGAACAAACCGGTCAGTCCTAGAGGAGATCAGCCCTGACTGCTCTTTAGAAGGCCAGATCCTGAAGATGAAACTCAAATATTTTGGCCACCTCATGAGAAGGAAGGACTCCCTGGAGAAGAGCCTAATGCTGGGAGCGATCGAGGGCAAAAGAAGAAGGGGACGACAGAGAATGAGGTGGCTGGATGGAGTCACTGAAGCGGTAGGTGCAAACTTAAATGGACTCCGGGGAATGGTAGAGGACAGGAAGGCCTGGAGGATCATTGTCCATGGGGTCGCGATGGGTCGGACACGACTTCGCACATAACAACAACAACATTTGAAATGCCAAATATACCTTAACATATACCAATATGTGTCCCCCAAATATATTTTCAATTCAGAAGTATCTGGGTACATATTCCTCCTCAGTGTCACTACATCATAACTGCTCAGCAGGTGTTTCCACCTTAAAGCTCCTCAAGTATTTCCACATCTTTGTTGTATACAGATTTTGCCTTTGAACTGACACATAAAAAACTCTTATTTCATCTAGTTAGGAAGCGTGCATTTTAAAATAGGCAGAATATTATATCCTATGTAATATTTATTACTGACCTTCTTCAACAAAACACTAGCTAAGCATCAAAAATCCAATGTAATGCCTCTGATTTACAGGAAGGAATGAAATAGCTTAGTGTGTAATTTCCTGGCTTTAGTGGGCATAAATCAAACATTGTTACTTGAGTTGTACTTTATGTATTTAACACTCACCGACTCCTGCACTGTTTACAGAAGTCATCTTAAGGAAAGACAAGAAATATAGATTCTTCTTTCATGAGGATTATGCACTTCCCCACAATCTGTGACTGTGACAAGAACAGGGCCTTTCCCAGGCTACTGCATCCATGCACAGCAAAGGGTAAAGAGTTTTAAAGTTTATGCAGCAGAACAAAAGAAATAATTGGGGAGTATCTCCACACAACTTCACTTAAGAATGTTATTTACTTCACTTTGTAATCTGTATGTGAATTCTACAGAAGTATGATTCGTCAAGCCCTGAATTAGCCCTCTACAGAAATATCTAATACTAGTGGTTTATGTTCTTGAGAACGCATCCTCAGAGATGAGTCATTATCAGTTCCTCCTGCTGTGAAAAGCTTCTCACCAGTTTTTTCTTGCCAAAAGCAAAAGTGCCCTCTGACACACAGGCTTCCAGGATGCTATAACAACCCTCAGCAGGTGCCCTCTAAGGGATCTTTGTCAGATTTGTCTGATTCCTACCTGTTTCATCAAACTTATATAATCATTCTGACATGACTCATCTAAGCTGTGCAATACAAGGAACAACGCACATAAAACAAATAGTAGCAGATTTATACTAATGTACTGGCCTGGAATTTGACTTTCACACATTGCTGACATTCATGGATGCCAAATGACAACCATCTCACAGGCCCTTTTAAAACATCTTGCCTGTAAAATTAGTTTCCAATTGGTCATTTCCAGTTGCTGCTTTAAGTACAAATAATGAAGCCTTTTCTCTGAAGAAGGCCCAAACAACAGCATTGTTATGAGCAGGAACTAGTTAAAATTCTCTGGTCCTCATTTTCAGAGGAGAGGCTATCCAGCTGTCTTCACATCAGCCTTCTCCTGTTGATGAAGATGGTTGCAAAATGTTAGAAACCACCACACCAATTACCTGTACCATTTATTTTCTCCTATATATTTCTTCCTCTATGAGATGGACCAGAATGTCACCCACACCTATTATTAAGGTTATATTTTAGGCACAGTTCACCCAGAAATCCTCTTTTGAAGAAATGAGTAGGGGCTGTGCAAGAGAAGGATTATAGTGCAGTTAAGAGTGTCAGACTAAGATCTGGGAGACTCAGATTTGAATCCTCACTCTACCATGGAAGCTTGCTGGGTGATCTTGGACTAGTTACTCACTCTCATCTAACCTGCTCCACAGGGTGGCCTAACCTGTGTTGATGCTGCACTCTCTTTCTCTTGTGGATCCTGCTAAATTCAGATTGATTTGAACTCAGGTCTTCCTCTATCCCCCCCCCCCATTGAAACAGAAAATGTTCTGCACTTGATTGGGGAAGCTCAGAATGGGGAGGGTGCCAATTGCATCAGGAGTCTCTTTCTTTTTCTGAGGAGCGGGAAGGATTGGAGACAGCAGAGGGAAATAACAAAAGACAAATCTTTGCTGAAAGAAGTTAAGGCTTCTGGAGCACAGTCACTTTAAGACAAGCCTGCAACTGGGAACCAGGAAGTCTTTGAACTGATGCCCTAGCCAGTCAGAGAAGACTGCTTTGCTACAGCATTGGAGCCACAAGACAGCAAGTTAATTCACAAAAATCAGAGATCTGCACATTTACTGATGCCAAGTTTTGGATATCGCAGGGGAAAGGTAGGGTCATTCCGGATCAATCATACATGTTGCAGAGGGAAAATTTAAAGTGCCCAAAATCAAAGTGGAAATCAAATTCAGTATAGACGTCAGGGATTTATTTGAGCTGGCAGTGGGTAAAATGCCCTGTGCAGACTACACCCTGGATAGCCAAGACAAGTCTGATCTCGTCAGCTCTCAGAAGCTAAGTAAGTCCAACCTTGGCTAGTATTTAGACTAAGTATTTAGACTAGTATTTAGACTAAAATTTGGATGGAGTAAATATGCATAGCATAATGTTAACTAATTTAATTATCAGGAGAACAGATCTTCTTTGCTTCAAATGGGGTCAGGAGATGAGTTATTTGTATTCCTTAGTAATGTTCAGAAGATAAGTTCAGTTAAGGGTTTTGAACTGGTTATTTTACCCACACTGAATAAGACATTACTGTTGTACAAACAGATATACATTTAGGGTGTAATGGCTATATAAGTAGGCTTTTCACTTCCCTAAAGTTCAACAATTATTTCTCCCATAAAATGTTGTCACTGCAAATAATGAAACTGTTCCAAATTGTAACTCTTTTGGAAATAGTTGTGCAATTTTCTGATTTGACAATGTCACTGCCCAGGGAGGATTTTTTCTGCAAGCAAGATACACAGTACTTGGTTTTCATTGGTCCCACAAACCATGAAAGTCAATGATGAATAGGTTCAACTGTTGTTACTTCTACTTTGGCTGATCTAAAATTCTGTAGGATTTTGGTCAAACTTATCTTGGCCTTACTAGTCATCATCTTTCAAAATCTTACCTCCATATTTGGGAACCAGGCTATTTCCAGAATGTGTGGAATGTTCTCTTAATACTTTGAACAACAAAACTGATGTTCCTAAGACAATATTTCATAATGTCAGCTTTGCCAGTGGCAGAAAATGTCCTGTATCTGATCTGTCTTTTAACCTCCCTGCACTCTGGATAATAATTCTGCACACAACAAAGGAAAGGCAGATGTTTATTGGATTTTTACAGTCTTTCTGAGCGTGTGCATTTTGACATTGATTTTCTAGCCTCCATAATTTCAAGGCCTAGGGGTCTGTTAGTTCCGTGCTGCTTACAATTGTAGACCTATTTCAGTAGTAAGTAATCACAGGATTAGTAACCCACACTCCTCCCTGATGAGGATGCAGTCCAGGTGCATGAAGGATGTCCCCTTGAGCCCCTAATAAGGTCCACCATATAAGATGTATATGATAAAGATTAATCTACCTTCTGGAATTTTGACCACATTTATTGAATACGGGGGAACAGCCATGCAAAGAGGAGGCGACCCTAATGGTATATTATTTCCCATGTTAGAATTAAGTAAAACTTGAGTCAAGATGTTTCACATATCCCAGTACTGGACATGTAGCCACATGGGTTTAAGATGTGTCTGTCTTTTCTTTATAAGCCAACAAAACATTAGTCTTTCTAAGGGGTCATTGCTAGATGTTGCAAGAGCATTCCTAATATAGAAATAGATGTCTATGACAAATATTTAAAACTTTCTTCAGCTCTTTCCTGAAAGCAGAACTATAATACTGTATATGACATTTTCCAGTGGTCACATATAAGCATGATATATTGCCTAAGTAAGGCCAACCCTTTCTTCTGATTATGCATTCATTACCATTGTAATTGCTATACAGAACATGGTTGTCTGTCATGGACACTACTTGAGTGTGACATCTTTAGCAACAGATTTTTGTGACATCTTTAGCAACAGATGTCATATTCTTTCCCAATTAGTTGTACTCAGAGGCTCAGATAGGCTGTCAGTTTTAAACATCTTTAAATTCTGAGGTTAGAGTTCGGTTTTCAGCTAAAGAAGGTTGAAAGGAATCAGTAGAGTGCAGAGTTATTTTATTTATTTATTCACAACCTTTCTATGCCACCTTTTACACCTGTCAGAGTCCACAAAGCTCCAAACATAAATACATTCCAGTGAGTAACTGTGTTAGTCTAAAGCAGAAAAATAAATTTCCTTGAATACAACCTGGTTGGTCTTAAAGATTCTACTTGACTCAAACATAGTTCGATTAAAAACACATTAAATCATTTGAACAATATAGTTCATATATAAATTTCAATTTAAAACACCTAAACAAGCAACCTATTATGGTCCTGGCATGAATATTACCAGAACAATAAAAATAATGTAAAACTTGTTAATTATTTATTATGGTGCACAATTAAAAATAGAATAAAAACTTCTTAAAAACTATACCGAACTAACAGCACATAGAACCAAGGACCAAACACGTTTCGACCCTTCCGGGTCTTCCTCAGTGGTCAAGATTATGATAATAGCTTTTTCTGACGCACATGAGATTACACTCTGAGTACAGAACTTAATGATAGCGAAGTGGTGACTTTAGGGACATAACATAGGAATTGGTCTCCAAAAAGGATAAAATTTACACATTATAGATCCCATGCAACCATTCAGCTATACATTATAGACAGTTCTATATAGGTATATTTCTATATAGAGTGTATTATCATAATCTTGACCACTGAGGAAGACCCGGAAGGGTCGAAACGTGTTTGGTCCTTGGTTCTATGTGCTGTTAGTTCGGTATAGTTTTTAAGAAGTTTTTATTCTGTTTTTAATTGTGCACCATAATAAATAATTAACAAGTTTTACATTATTTTTATTGTTCAGCTCAACTTTCGAGTTCCTACCTGTTAAGGTTGGGTTTTGTTCCTTTTTTGGTTTAGCATGAATATTTACCAACCAGGGCTACTGCCACTTGGCAGTTTTGCTCTGTGTGGTCAACTGGATGTCCTTGCTTGTTGGAAAGACGAGGCTAGAGGTTTGAGTCATTTCAACTAGCACATTGCTGACTCACTGGCATGGGAAAGGCCGTCATTTGATTATATACAGTACAAAGAGAAAATAGAGCCTGAATCTTTTAGGGCACTTGCTTGGGAATAACATTTCAGTGAAGTTCAGTATAATGGTATAAATGTTAGTCACTTGAAGTACAAACTCCAATAATATGAAATCTATACAACCTGATATTGATCTGAGAAAGCAAAGCTTCCAATTTCATCAAAAATACTCCTTAAAATACTCACGTTTCCTTTTCTGATAGGCTTTGCTCAGGTGAATTCATATTTCTCCTTATTTCACTGTCAGTCAATTAACTGTGTGTGATCTGATCCACTTAAGTAATGTTGTCTGCCTTTTTAACACCTTTTCACTTAATGCACTCTTCATTGTCTAATACAACTCTCCACAAAGAAAGAAATAGGCAAGAAAGAATACAGTTACTTTCTGGACATGTTTCTTACAGAAAAAAAATTTCTAGTACAGTGTTTCTAGGTCAGTGGACTGCAAAATATTTCATCAGAACTCAGTTTTCTTTTTCTCTCTTGGCCCACTGGTGATAAATGAAAGAAAATCTGCTTTTAGAAATTCCTCACATCCTATTACTGAGAACTAAGATGAATCGTCAGAGACTAGTTTCTTGGATATCTTTCATGTCTAACAATTTAGGCTTCTGATATATAAAAAAAAACTTTAGAATGTCAAAAGATACTTCAGCTGGTAGTATTTCAGAAAAGTTTAAGACTTAACCCCTTCCTATGCATCTTAAAATGATAGATCCCTGGCTAGACATATTTCAGCTTTCATGTCTTGTTATGGCTCACCTGAAAGGGAAAGGGATTGTGGTAGAATGGTGCAGGTAGGAAGTATGAAATACTTAACATTTCTGAAAATTAGAACAATTTGAGGGGACCAGAATTGTAGGGAAGGTGGTTCTGCAAAAAATTAGATGTCTTTTAAGACAGGTATTGAGAGGTCAGCAGTCATAAATACTGTTTTCCCACTTTGTTTTCTCCTGGAGCTTGCCAAGGAGTGGGTGAAATTTAGGTAAATAAGGAACATGACACACACAATCTGCTGTTCAGCAAATGCTCTTTTATCTCAACGGGGATATGATTTTCATCCAGCAGCTTCAATTAACCAATGATGTATATGTCATGCTTTAATTTTGTCTCAGATGCCCATGTGGCATTGTTTTTTTTTACTATATTGATTTTGCCGTGCAGGGGAATACTTTTCACCAAAGAAACCAACAGACACTTAATGGCATTAAACAGGCCACAACTTTTATTAACGATAGAGCGTTGACCAGCATGGGGGAGAATCGAACCAGCCCTCTTGTGGTCCCCTGACCACAAGGCAGCCACACGCAACATCATCAGGTATGCACGAGGCCCTCCAACACCCCATCGGGCTCCCCGTGCCCCCAATGCCCTGATGGATGAAATGGGGAGGTGACCACCTCTTGGGTACCCGTTGAGGCGTGAACCCCTGCCGGGTTCCGTGCCACCCGGAAATGCGGATCTGCCGTCCCAGCTCATCCTCCATGAGTGATGGCCTCTCGGCACCACTTACCCACAGCCTCTTACGGAGGCCCCCCACAAAAGCATGACAGCACGCAGGCTGGGCTTGCTTGCCAATGGTTCCTCCCCCATGCCCAAAACCCGCCAGTTGTGACAATGAAGATTTTAGCAATATACCAAACATAAACATAAGCATATAATTATATGTAAATTCTTAACATTTTTCTATATATCTTAACTTCAAAACAGCTGGCACAATGCCAGAGAGAAATTACATTGAATTTGTATAACCCCACGTAAAATAGGGAGGGAGGGTGGGCAACCTCATCAGCAGAGAAGCGGGAAAGAGGCAGAAGCCTCTCAGCCGCTTCCCTATATGGCGCGGGCAAAGGAGGCTGGGAAGAGTCGAGATCGCCCCCTCTTCCTCCAGCCGTCCTTTGCCGCGCTGCCGGACGCCGCCCCAGGGCTTCCTGGGACACGTAGTCCCTGCCCTGTGCTGCTCTTCGGTGAGGGCTTCCCCGCGACGGCAAACGCGCCCGGGGTAAGTCCCATTTGCCCTTAACAGTGTTTACTGAGAAAGCTGCTGTTCTGATTCTGATTTCCAGTTTCTTGTAGGAGGAAGAGAGGCTAGAGTTGCCAGCCCCATACTGTAGACAGATGATCCCCTACCCCCCATGCCCTGTCCCCAACACTGGTCAGCTGACTGGAGGGGGAGCTTTCCAGGAGCGGGAGGAAAGCTCAGACTATGTTGCTGACACCATGATGATGTCACTTTTGGTGTGTACCAAGGGAAGGGAAATTTGGATCTTCAGAACATGTGCCCTGAAACTCTTCCTAGTCTTGAAAGTGCTACTGGACTTCAATATAACGTGTAGGTTCTACAAGTCACTCAGCACTTTTGCCCTGACATTCCTTTCCAAGGGCTATATGAGTACAAGTTTGTTTGCCTGGGACATGTTTCTGTTAGCAATAGGCCTATCCTTTCTTGAGGAAATAACTGAACAGATTCCAATAATCAAGCAATCCCCCCTTATTTTGCAAAATTGCATCTTTTACAAGATAGACCCTCCAAATCAAACTAATTTCAGCAAACTGATAGGACAAACTGGATGGATTTTATTTAATTTTAATTTTTTTATAAACAGACAGACTCCAGTTGACCTTATTTCATTTGCTCAGCTCTTGCAGGTGTTCTTGCTCAACACTGGCCTTTTGTTCCTGCTTACTACTTTTAATGTAACCACGTTTTCTAACTTTTTAAATTTCTGGAAACTTTAGGAAGAATCACTATTGTAGCTACTACCCACTGGGAGATGCATGTTGCTTCAAGATAGCAACTAGAAGAGATAACAGAATATGAGACCTAAAGTTTTTTTTTTAATCTTTAGTTTAGTTTTAAATTAGAATATCTGCCACCTGCACACTAGCCTTATTCCTGCATGCTTCATCTGCCCAATTATCAAATCCCTTGCTACAGGGAGAACGGTCTGCTGTGCTAAGGGATTAACTGAACCCTCAGATATGGAATGTGCAGTGCTCTGCATCTTGTAAAATACAATAACATGCACAACTGTCAGTTTTATCAAGCACGCAATGGTACTCTCTTACAAACTGAGTAAATGACTTCCCAAACATCGTGGGGGGGGGAGTGCTGTGGACCATACAGCAAAGCACAATTGTACTTGATTGATCCGTAGACACCTACAACATGAGGAGAAAAAACATAAGGCACTGGCTTTCTTGAATAACACTGAAATAGTTAACCATGTGGTAAAAGTTGACAGTATTTCAGGCAGAAGTTTAAGGACTCTGAAGTTTGGAAATCTGAACACAAGTTACACTAAAGTAACTTTTATACTTTATTTAGCAAATTTGTTATTACACCCTTCTCATCTAAAACAAGTACCCAGATTTTCATAATATAATAGATAAAAAGAACCATCTTTCCCTTCTTTATAATTGGGTACTTATTTTGGCGAAGTGCCTTCTGATTGGCCCCTTACCAGGACAGACAGCAGTTCTAGCCAATCGGGTGAGGGCACAATCTAGCCCTCATCAGGATAGGCTAGAAAGGCTTCTAGGCCCTCAAAAAGACAGGCCAGAAAGCGACAGGTAAGCGGCAGAACACCATGAGTAAAGAAGGAAGCCTTCCCCTCGGGCCTAGAAGTACACACCAGGGGGAAAGCAGGCCTTCCTACCGGGCCCAGAAACGCCGCAACCAGGGGCAATGCTGCCTCTATGTGTCTGCTGGGGGGCCAAGGCGGGGGGGGGGGGGGCAGCTTTCAAAGCCCGTTCTCACAAATATAATAAAATATAAAATTAAAAATATCAAACATCCTTATCCATTGTTCCTCTTAATAGGTGTGAAACAGCCAGGGGGGTGGAACAAGTTCATGGTGTCCAAGTTGGAATAGGGCCAATCAGGGTGTGGGCAGCAAAGCTGGCCACACCCTGATTGGCCCTGCCCCTACAGCTCCCGCCCTTCTTCCCTGGATGCGAGCCACTTTGCTCTAAGACACCTGAGAGAGAGACACAGAGAGCCCTGCCAAACCGCAAACGACCCTTGATTACCTGCTATGGCTCCTGCTGCGAGGGAGAGAGACAGAGACAGAGACAGCTGCCCCAAACTGCAAACAACCCTTGATTCCCTGCTACAAATGGGCTCTGGTTGCTTCCTATGGTTCCTGCTGAGAGAGAGAGAGAGAGAGAAAGATCTGCGCCTGCGGGTGTCCCCTGGTTCCTAGCACCCATTGCATTCCTGGTTGCAATGGGCTTTCTTGCTAGTATAGAATATAACAATAAATACATTTATTTATAAAAAAACATTGATAAATACAGTAGGTATCTAAGAACAATTGCCTGGCATTGAGACCAGCCCTGAACTTGTAACTTCAACCAATTTATGTAGCTGGCAAACACTTCAGCCTGACCAGGATTCCCCAAAACACGCAGGGCAGTGTTTCAGACTCTGGGCTAAGTAATCCAATCTGGCTGATGTCACATCTAGGTGGAGATAATCATATATGTTATTTTGACCTAAATAATTTAGGCTTAAAAGTATATAGGAAGTATTTTGAAATAATTGTAGTCCTGATTTAAAACAAGCCTTTATTGGTCCCTGCTGGCCAACAAATGACCAAAGAAAGGCAGGAGTTTGTGAATAATAGTTTATAGTGGTCCTGCTTTTCCCTGGATTGATGTTCCAAGGCAAAATTAATCTGAAACCCAGTACCCTGCTGAGAAGCTGTGTGCCTAGGCAACAGGAGGAAACTTTTAAATAATCGACATCAGCTAGATTTGTAGTCTGCAATATTTATCCAAGAACTGCTCAGATTAATTTATTTCATCACTCAACAGCTACTGAGAGATGACAGGGAGAAAGAGTGGTAGAAAAGTCTAATTGTGAGAAAACAGGCATAATCTTGTGAATGGTCATATCCGAATTCACTCAGCTGCATCTGAACAGCTTGCTGAACAATCAGTTCTGAACAAAAATTGAATCAGCAGGTGTTTGTGCATAATTAGTATAGATTGCTTACGGCAGTTGTGTTTATGGACATGAAGCTAATGAATAATAGACAATTTTAAATGCAAATTCAAATACTGAATTGCTTTAAAGGCTCAAATCTGCATTAAAATGTTCTGTCTCACAAGATGGGCATCTTTTTAAATTTAAAATTTAAAAACAATTTTTTTGGAATTACCAGCATAAATCTCAAACTACAGCAGTTGTTACCATGAGATGATAGTCCTTCCCAAATAGAAGTGCCCACAGGGGGGGTCTATATTTTTGGTGCTTGCATTAAAGGAAGGATAACATTTTATATTTTATGCATACTGTTAGGTTCATGGCTTTCCCCCCAATATATATATTCAAGTAGAATAAGAAAATACTATAGGTCTATGCTTCTTTGAAAGTATCTTTCAGTTTTATTAAGACACTGAAAAAACATATTGTCCACATGAATACAAAGTGGGGGACATGAGCATGGAACAGACTCCACCTTAGTTTCCGGAAGAGTATATGACCTCACAAAGAAGAAATATTTTCCCAGATACATGACAACAGTAGGTGTTTTGAGCCTCTCAAAAAGGAGAAGGCAATGATATTCATTATCTACTGGAAATGATATAGTATGATATACTTTCCCACCCTTCCTGCAAGTTCTTCAAGAGTGCACATGGTTCTCATCTTTTCCATTTTATCATCATCAACCCTCTGAGTAGGTTAGGCTGAGTGCTAAATGCTCAGTGAACTTCCTGGATGAGTGGGGTTTGAGTCCTACCCAATCCTAACTCAACACTTAAGTCGCTACACCACACTGGCTTTCAGTCCTATGATGTGTATGGCTCAGCACAGAATCAAGCTCCTAGTGTTTGACTTTATTTCACTATTTCTGGAATTATCTTGTCTTCTGTCTAACTTGGACTAAGTCATTGATTAAATGTAGAGCAAAAATTTAATTTAGAATTTATTCAAAGATGGGTAGCTATAAAATCTGAATAACCTATTTTAAATGTTACATAAAGAAATGTTGTGGCTGAAATATGTTTGTTCTATGTCATTAGTAATTCAGACACATGATATGCTCTCTGGCCATAAACACTTCATAAGGAAGAAGACATGGTGAGCAGAGTCAGTACAAAGGATCAGTTTTAATAGTTCCTGGCAGAATTTCTCTTGAGATTCTCAAAACTTCAGGTCACAGAATAACTACCATATGCTGCACTGCTGGCACATTCATAAAGGTTCTTGTCATTTTAAAAGGATGATGTCATTTTGGACATTAACTAAAAATTAATTTATTATTTTATAATTAATTGGACTGGCAGGGCCTTTTGAATATATCCACAGCCGAGCACACGTTAACAACTTACAACTTGGGGAGACAAGTTCATTTGACCTTTCAGATCCCAAAATGTTTTGTGATGAGATTCATCAGGGATCAGAAACTTCTCTGATTAACACCTACTTTGTCCAGGGCAGGAGCTAGAGAGGTTTCTGACTGATATCCCTTGATGAAGCTCATTACAAAACATTTTGGGATCTAAAAGATCAGCTAAAGATATGACTGGTTCCCAAATTCATCTCAGCCCGGCTCTCATTACATTAGATGAAATCTAGTGCCCCACCCTGAACAAGGAGGGATTACTAGAGATTATGGTCGCCATTGTGATTGTTATTTTAATGGGGATTTAATTGGTATTTTATTGTTTTAGAATTCTATGTGTAAACTGCCGCCAGGCTATGGAAAGCAGTGGTATAGAGATCGAATAACAAACAAACAAACAAATCTCCCTTGCACCTTGTTCCTTCCCCCCCACCTCCTATTCATCAGAACAGCCTTATTTTCTTTCCTCATCCAATGAGGAAAGGCATAATCAAATACTATTGTAAAGGTCTATTGAGAATCATACTAAAGTCCACTCAATGAAGCAGACTGTTAGAAGGGCTCTCTCAGCATTGTACTACATGGTGTAGTAGTGGTTAAGAGCAGCAGCAAAACAGATTTGATTCCCCGCTCCACATGCAGCCAGCTGGATGACCTTGGGCTTGTCACATCTCTGACAGTGCTGTTCTGACCAAGTAGTCCTACCTCACAGGATGTCTGATGTGGGGAGAGGACGGGAAGGCAGTTGTAAGCTGCTTTGAGACTCCTTCAGGCAATGAAAAGCGGGATATAAAATATAACATCGCCTCCTCCTGTTAATTCTATATACCTGCTCTGAAATAATAATTATACTTCGACCTCTGTATATTAGACAATCTTATTTTTGTGATTACATGATATCTTTTACATGATATCTTCTTTTCTTTTCTGGCCTATATGCAGTTTTGTGTTTCTTATCTAGTAACTGTGTGATTGATTTTGGCCCCTAAAAGTAAAACAACTTTTTAAAAAGCTGAAGTACCAAAGAAATAATGAATGTGCAGCTAACCACTCATATACAAGAACTACAATTTCACAAACATTTAAAACAAAAACTTTGTGAGGGTGTAAATGGCTGCTAGTGACAACACAAACCTAAACAGTTTGTAATGTGAAGGTATCTCCCTGAAGATCATTTTGCTCTGTTCTTCCTTGTAGTAAGTATTGTTGTTTCTTCTTCATAAATACTGTGGGCCATTTCGCACGGCTTCAAAGTAGCACAATGGTTGCTATTTGGAAACGCTACTAATTTGCCATAACCCACGACGTCGTAGACAATCTGCAACAATCCTGAAACCAATCAGCAAAAAGCGCTTCGTTGTGGTGCTTTCAGGGGAATCCAGAAAAGTGGATTCACCCTCCGGATAGCGATACACTCCTGCAACCAATCTGCAACAGTAGCGCTAAAGACCTGTGCGTTACCATTGTTGCTGGTTCTTCAAAGTCCCTCCCCCTGGCTCTCTCCTCCAAACTTCCGGCGAAGCGATCGACATTTTTTTTTCTCCGAGCGAGCGGGGATAAACGCACCGGCGAGCCTCTTTCTGTTTAGAGGCTTCCCTGGCTTCAGTCCTTCACCTTTAGTCACTAAGCACAAACCACTGAAAAGCCCGTTTGCTGAAATAAAGTCCCTTTATTTTTTACAAATAAATTCAGCCGAAAATCGGGACCGTGAGGGGGGGGGGATTTTTTTTTTTATAACTCGAGGCAGCGTGCAAACGATCATACAATCAAACGACAGCTCACATTAGGCAGCTGGATGGGTCTCTCCGTAGCAACGAATCTACCTAGATTCGTTGCTATGGGTCGTTTTTTTTTTTAAAAAACCTTTCTTAAAGGGAAAGGGGCTGTTTGGGAGCATGCTAACGGCTGCCCATTGGCTGCTTGACAGCCAGGGGCGGGACGAGCTTGGCAATAGCGCTTCCTTTCTAGCGATTTCTGCCGAGACCGGAAGCCTGTGGGAAACGCTAAAAAACGCAACTGATTCCACTACAAAGGCAGGTATGCATAACGACGAATTCCACTATTTTAAAAGGCGATTTTTCATTCCGCAAACAATTTGCTACAAAGATCCCTGTGCGAAAAGGCCCTGTCTCTAGTTGAGTGGCTTAGCAAAATAAAGACAGATGGCACAGGATTATCTCTAACACTTCTTGAGCAGCAGTGCAGTCCCTTAGATATTTCTAAGGTATTTGCTGGAGCCTTGTCCAACAGAATTTTGTTTGAACTAAGCCACAGTCCACTTAGAGAGTAGCAAACTAAAGGAAATGGTGATTTATGAGTTTTATTTTACTGGAAGCTGGATTCCTGCACAGGCTGGTCCTCATGAGTCTAAGGGTCAAACTCAATATGATTGTAACAGCCACATTGATTTCTGTGCCTGCCCCCATTCAGTTATACAGCTTCACCTTAACCCAGCTCCTTGCAATCCATCCTTTAGACACTTTTATCCCAGCTAAGGCTGCTGTGCCACTGTGATAACTGGGCTGGGAAAAAAGGATTCTTGCCAAGGTAAAGAAGGTGAGGCTTTCACCAGGCATTCCTTTTGATGTATACATTAGCCCTCCCTAATACTTTTTACATGAATGGAACAGACATGCAACTGAAAGATAGGGCTACCACTACTGCATGAAATGGAATGCTGAAAGCATCCTATTTTTCGTTCCCTGTTGCAATACATGGTGCAGAGTTTGCTTGGGCTGATACAACACATGACCCTAGAACCTCTTATGGTAGATAAGACAGAAGTTCTACTGGTTAGTAAGGCAGGTGTTTTTGAGGAATTGAATTTAACTTGTAGTAGAATTGGAATTTACAGAAGGTTAAGCTCTTGAGGTTATCCATGGACTCAACCTTGCTGCTAAAAATGTAGGCTGGTTGTAGTAGTCAGAAATGTCTCCTACCAAGCTACAACTTTCCCCTTGCTTACTCACCATGCTTTTGGAACATGGTGGTCGGACTGCTTTAAGGTACTCCTCATTAGGCTGCCTCTAAAGACAGCCCTGAATCATTAGACAGTTCAGAATTCAGCAGCCTATTATTGCTAGGGGCTAGAAAATGGGAACATGTATCTATCTTCTAACAGTTTATTTCCAACTACAATTCCAGGAGCTAGTTATGAACCTAATGTATTTTATGGCTTAAGACCCACATCTTTAAAGGACTACAACTTCCCTATATAACCTTGTTGGCAACTGCAGTCTTCAGGTTGCCACCTACTGGCTGTCTCGACACTTAAGCAACTTTATCAGGCATGCTTTTTCCATTGCAGCTTCCTTTATGTAATGACCTCCTAGAGGAGGTGAGAGGGCTCCATCTTTAGAAAAGTTCAGGAGATGCTACAAAGCCACTTCATTAGTCAGGTCTTTAAATGGAATATAGACTGCAAGCACTATTGGGGGGGGGGGGTTGTATGTTTTAGACTTGATATGTGAGCCTTCCAACCCATGTTGAAAGGAGAGACATCAATATTTTAAAGGTTTTCATAATTGATACACAAATTGCTATACATAACCTGCAAAAGCATCTTCTTGCTAGTGCAGAGCAAACATGTGCATTTCAGAATATTCGGTATATATGTATGCATATTATATATATACAAGGGCAAATATATACAACAGGCGCTAGTTTGGGGGGGCTGGAAATTCTGTGGAGGGCCGCTCCCCCCAGGATCCGGAAAGGTTTCAGATTACAGGGAACTCACTGGCAGGGGCAGCTCTCACGCGGCAGGGATCTGCAGCCTCCGAGCCTTGGAGAGAAGTGGAAGGAGAGGGGGTCGTCAGGTGTGGGGGACAGAAGGCAACTGAGTGGCCCCTGGGCAGACAGGCAAGCTGGTTGGAGGATGGGGTACTCAGGGCCAGGACAGTAGCCCTGAGTGCATGTTAAGCACTGAGTGGCACTTAAGCCATGAGACACGCTGCTCCTCCAAGCCCTTACCAGAAATATTAGGAGGAACAGATGTGTGTGTGTACATATTTGACATCATAAACCTGTGTATGCCATGGCTGAGACTCAAACTAACACGTGAAAGAATGAGAAGGAATTAGCTTTTCAAAATAAAAATCATTTACTTAATGGACAAGAAAATAAGCTTTAAGAGTTTAAGCAATTTGCGGAGGAAAAAGGCAGTTTACAGAATGAAAAAGCCAAGGTTTTAGTTCTGACCTTCAAGGCACTCCACGGTCTAAGTCCGACATATCTGAAGGACTGCCTTTCACCCTATGCCCCCCACTTTGCGCTCTGTGGGTACCTATTGGTCATTCCCAGCCCCAGGGAGGCATACCTGGCCTCAACCAGGCCCAGGGCATTTTCAGTCCTGGCCCCCACCTGGTGTAATGAGCTCCTGGGAGTGCTACGGGCCCTACGGGAGCTTTTGAGGTTCTGCAGGGCATGTAAGGTATTCCGCCAGGTATTTGGTTGAGAGCGGGTGGTTGATTCCTGGGGTATGAGATTGGGTCACACACCCTTCCCCCTTTTCTGGCTCCTGGGCTTGGTGGTAGACTGAGCCGGGAGTTGCTGGATGATCTATTCCTCTGATTTTTCTTTTCCCCATCCTTATTTGTATGATCATGCCCATATCAGATGTGGTGGCCCAGTCATTGGGGAGGAGTTTGTTCTTGTATTATTACCATGTAATGTGTAATTTGTTATTTATTGAATATAAATATTGAATATTGTATTTTTATTGTATGGGGTCTTAATATTGAGATTGTGCTGTTTGGTTTGTTTGTTTGTTTGTTTATTTATTTATATTTATATACCGCCCTCCCCCAAAGGCTTATCTGTTATTGTAAAATGCAGTGAGCCAGCTTGCTAGAAGCGGCCGTATATAAGTTTAATAAATAAATAATAAATATTCTTTTAGGTTTATTTTGACTCTCAGAGTGTCAACAATAATCATATGTTTGATCAACTGACAACAATTCATGGATGGAGTTATATTTCCATATCCAGATCCACCTGTGAGAGCATAACAGGGTTACTGTGCAGAACAATAACCTTTGTTTAGCAGGCTGCTGTCTGAACAGTCTATCTGTGCAGGTGTACAAGCCTCTGTGGATCCCACTCAAGGATACTTTGTGTGGTCTAATCCCTGATTGCTGGTTGGATGCTAAGCCAGAAGGAAAAGACCATTCAGACAGTCATGCGTCCCTTCTAATCTTACCTTATTAGATAGTGGTACTGGGAGATTATTATTGTTAGTCATATTTCTAGACAGTAAATACATTTCCAGCCAAACAGTAGTGATTTTTCATTTATATTTTACTAGGACTTTATAATCAACACACATGATTTACATACTTATATACATTGAATCCTATGTTACTTTAATTTTCTAATTTATATTTTTGGGCCACCATATTGTTGCCCAACTTATACTGTCTATATTCTTGCCTATCTACCCCTCCAATTATATCCATTGGTGAGATACTGTCTCTGTGAGAGCTGGATTTGTCTGGGTCCTCCTAATCAAATGGAAGTATTTTCAAACCTGACTCCTGCTTAATGATTAGACCTGTAGCTCATAGTTTGAATCTTTATTGCATAAGTCTTTTTTGGATCTAAGTGCAATTCTTACACTTCTTGTGAGAAGCACCAGGCACCTAAATACTGTCTAATCTTGCTGACTGATATGTTGACCATGGGCATTCTCAACAGAGCTGGGCACAGAGCCTGGATAACGTTGACAAGCAAACAATGGATTTAAACACGTCTACCTGATTGAGGGCAAAAGAAGAAGGGGACAACAGAGAATGAAGTGGCTGGCTGGAGTCACTGAAGCAGTTGGTGCAAACTTAAATGGACATCGAGGAATGGTAGAGGACAGGAAAGCCTGGAGGATAATTTTCCATGGGGTCACGATGGGTCGGACATGACTTCGCACCTAACAACAAAAACAACAACCTGAAAGACAGATCAACCCCTTTTAAACAATTTTAATATCAGGATCCTTCAAGCCACATCCCACCCCCTTAAATAATCCAAAAACACCATATAGAAATACTGAACAATTTCTAGAGCAGAGAATGCATCTGTTGAGATGGTCTGATTAAAAAAAATAATAACCTTGTATCATACCCTAGTATATCACATGCTATGCTCTTACAGTCCTTTTGTGCCAAAAAGCCAACTGTGAAATAGTAAAGCGTGCTCTTTAGACAGCTCACACTCACATTATCTTCCAAATGTCAAACAGTTTCATTTTCCCACATCATCGCCATCATCATGAGTCAATGAGTTAAGTCCCACTTTCCCATACAAGTAGAATCTGCCAGTGTATTTATCACTGTGTAGGCAGAGGGCAACCTTGTGTACAGCTCTTTGTAAGCATATTTGTAGCTTTGTGAATATGTGTCTGAATCAGAGAGATGAACACAAAGGCTGAGTTCTCCAGAGTGGCATTTCATTTCTATGACAGCACGTTTCCATTATTATTATATCTGATCCAAGCTGTTTATTCACTCCAGCTGAATATCTCAGAATCAAGTCAGAATCAAGTTCTAGTATGGCTCTTTTAAACTGATTACTATGATCTGTCCTATCCAAATGGCAAGAGATCACGCATTCATAAGGGAATAAAAGAATGATTCATTCTGATGATAAGTAGGAAGAACAATTACCTTTCCATAGAACATTTGTAGCAGGAAATTTTCCACCTCAAGTAAGCCCTACCCAGCCATGGACATGTGAAATTCCTCGTATTAATGAATTAAAGTTAAAAAAAATGTATATGCGTAGTGTCACCTACACAAGTCTATAGTGTCACCTATACATAGCCTGTTAAATACATGTGGCTATGACCTAGTTAATGTGTCCTTGTATATTTCAGCCAATATCTAAAAACCACATGTCCCATGGCATCATTAACCTATTAGATGTCCTATGTATTTTGTGCTCAATAATGGCATCCCAATCAAAGCTAGCTCCAGCACTACCCAAATCATTCATGACCACAATTAAAGGAAACTGATGCTATACATTTTTATAGGATTACACCAAATATCTGAGTGGCTGGGAAAGGAAATGAGGGGTGGACCTCCCCACTACTTGTTCACCTTACCTTCTCAGACTAGCTGGTCACCATCACCTCCAGACTGTTACAGCAACAGAAGTCACAAGATAAGTGGAATGGAAGATGGCAGGAGGAATTCTACTCTAGTTTATATAAAATCCAAGCCAGGTAAAAAAGTCAGGGTTGATGCTCACCTTTGTAATATGGTTGAGCTCTGAGAATATACATTGTCTAAATCATCCCTTGAGTAGGGATCAATCAGGGTGATCATCTTAGGCCCTACTTTCAGCCCCAACAATTGCCTGAGCAACAATGTCTGTTTTGGGCCCATTATGCACGGCCGTCGAAACGGCGATTTCGGGTCACATGGAAAACGTGGAGGGGGAAGACAAAACGCACACCGGTTATGCACGGGGCGGGGCACAATGGCGGCAAAACCCAGAGTAACCGATTATGCACGCGGCGATCCTGGCGCCACTTCTGGTTGCACCCCGGTCACCCGGAAGCTGCGCTTTCTTCCGTGTTTCGCGAACGCAGCTTTTTCGGCGGCATGCACCGAAGCTTCGGCCGGCACCGTGCGTTATCGGTGATTTTAGTCACCGTCATTCCACCCCGAATGTGCGTTATTCCCCCCGTGCATAATGGGTCTTTAAGGGGAAACCAGGTTGGAAAGTTGCATCAGCTTCCGGGGAGTTGGCCTTGGAACTGAAAGTACATGGTGATATAGCCCTCAGTTTTCTGATACAGCCCATGTGCCACCATGCACTTTCCTCTCCAGACACACTGTCAGTCATCTGGGTGTCATGGCCCTCTCTTTGATGGTCAGTCTGGCTTTCTTGGAAGTGTCAGGATACTCTGTCTTAAGTATCAATCTGTTGCTGTGACAACAGAAACCTTTAATAATGTGTAAGTCTCATGAAGATGGCAGAAGGTGTGAAAGGCTTTCCTGGCCCCCAGATCGCTGCAGCATGGTTCTGACTGGCTCTCATGAAGTTATCTATGGTCCTATGTTATATTTAATACTCAAAATATAAAATCCAAGAGAAAGATGTTATTCAAATACCAAAGAACTTTTCAGCTGGCCCACATACTCAAGGAAACACTGGTGTGTGCCTCAGTATGCCCATCACCACATAGTGAACCTCTACTGAAATTGAGGGGTTTCAAAAGCTGTGTGATATGGTACTAGACTGTAATCTACCATTCAAAGAAGAGTCAAAATTGCATGCCTAATTCCCTGAGCACTCTAAAGCAGCCCTTTGGATAACAACCAATGTCATGTTCTTTTCATTGACTGTTTATTTTTGGTTTTGGACAGAGGAGTAATTTAATGAGCTTGCAGTGGGCTTAAGTACAGCAATAGTAATTCTAACCTCAATTTCACACATGCTGCCCAACTGCTTCATGGCTGAATGAAGAATTTGGCCTTGGACCAGTAGGTCAAATTAAATATGCTTTAACTAAACATTTTATCAGAGCTGTGCTATGTAATCTAAATTGCTCTTGCTGCTTTTATGTCTAAGTAAGCAAACCAATGCCACAGAGCATTCACATAAATCTGCCCACCAAGGTCCTCGTTGGCAATTTCTGAAATAAATAGGAAATAGATGTCATCTATGAACTTACGCAGAAATAAGTGCAGTTTCTTATCAAAGTACATGTTGTTTTATGCATTTAAATTACAGAAGACAACATTGCATTTAGAGCACTTCTTTTGAGCACTTCTTTAGATACTAAAAGTGAGGAGAAGGGTTTGGAGCACCTCAGCAGGAGACAGGATATTTTATGCAAAGATGACTCTGTGTATATGAAGAAAATTGCAAGCATGATGGTGCTTTGGGGGAGTGATCAGGAAATGGAAATACCAAGGCCACATCCAACCATCGGAGGAATACCTGCTGTCTCCCTGTGTTACCAACCCAGGTTTGGCTGTGCTTTGGGAATATCTTTTGGAAGACAAGGAAAGACTTGCCACTGTTTATCATTCTCAAGATGACAATGCTTAGCTTCTTACTGAGACCAGAGATTGTACTGATTTTCCCCCAGTTATTATTTGTATTTGTACAAATAAATTTATATAGGCAGTCATGTAACTGTGGAAGTATCAGATGGAATATAACCCCACATCTGCTATAAATATCAGCCACACATTCAGATATTCAAAGGGGACGTATAGTAGTACCAATTTGTACCACCAGATCAGATCACTGGTACATCTCTTCAATCTGGTATGACCTTTCCACATCTGAAGCAGGAAAAGGGTCTTTTCCAACAAGTTACCTGAGTGCTAGGGACAGAATATGGGCCTTCTAAGTGTGAAACAAACACTCTGGTTGCTCATTAAGCTGCTAACATCTGTTCTTGCAGCCTAGCTACTGAATCTGATTTTGTATGTTAAGGCCAGAACAGTACAAGGCTGTACGGGAGTCAAGCTCATTTTGGTTTATCTATTTCCTTTGGTATATTTGTATTGTAATACACCTGTGTAGTGGTAAAGTTTCATACACTTCATTTGGCACCTGTTTGTAAAATAATCGCTGTGATGACCTCTGGGAAAGCAGCAAACGGCTCGGGACTGATGATGCCATGAACAATACATCTTGCACCCAAATCACCTATTGGGGATGAGTCAATAGAAAGTAATCAATAGGACTAATGACAGCAGGACAGTATCAATAGGCAGCTCCATAACTATTTGGTGATTAGCTTGAGAGAGGAACACACTTTCAGCAGAGTTGGGAAATAATCCGTTCTCACATAGAAGACTGCCAACATCCCAGTCGGAACTGGAAATCTCCCAGCATATCCACATGACAGAGATTAATCCGTTTAAAAATGGCTGCTTTGGAAGGTGGACTTGATGGCATTATATTCTGCTAAATGTCTCCCTGAGCTCCACCCACAAATCTCCAGGAATATCCCAACCTTAAGTTGGCAACTCTAATCCTACACACGGGAGTTGTTTTCAATTAAGTTTACTGCAGCAGGACTTGCAAAAACGACATCAACAGATTGTAGGCCTTCTAACAACAGAAATGGCTTCAAGACACAAACACCAACCCTTCTAGACAGATCAAGACAAGCAGCCATGTTACTCTGTCGGTAGCACTAGAAAGAAGTATAAGT
Source organism: Paroedura picta (assembly GCF_049243985.1). Classification (NCBI taxonomy): domain Eukaryota; kingdom Metazoa; phylum Chordata; class Lepidosauria; order Squamata; family Gekkonidae; genus Paroedura; species Paroedura picta. The sequence continues at coordinate 36,189,588 of NC_135377.1, read as the reverse complement.
CCAGTAGCAACTTAAAGACTGACAAAATTTGTGATGCTGCTGGATTTTTGCTCTTTTCTATTGACCCTTCTAAGCAGAGAAAAAGAACTTCAAGATGGCGCAGGAAGAATTACAAGAGAAGGATCCTGAAAAATAATGTACACTATAGCTCTTCCTGGAGTTCAAATTGACTAAACAGCCCCCATACCTGTATGTACATTAGCAGAAATGGCTAACATGCTGTTGCCACTCTAGCACTTACAAAGTTTCCTTAAACCAAATCAGACCTATCTTGCTCAGTATTGTGGGCCATTCTGCACTTCTGAAAATTTAGCGTTAAGCAACTGAAATTTCTTAACACTATTAAAAAACGCACCCCTCGCAATTTTCGCCTCCTCCCGTTTTCTCATGCTTCCTGGCACTCTGCACGGCTGAATAAAATGGCTGTGGAGAGGGACTCGCGATACCAGCAAGTCTCCCCCTGGTTGTCAATCATGGCAGCCAGCCAATCAGCTTTCTCTCAGTTTTAAAGGGAAAGCGATCTTTTGTGTTGTCCCTTGGGCTGTGTTTCCTGTGCCATTTGTCCTGAACAGGCTTTATTCTTTCATTCTTGGTGTGGGTGTGGGGATTATACAAGGAGGGGTGGCAGCAGGTGACCTGCCCCAGAATCAGCTCGACTGAGAGAATCAGGCAATTAAGGCAGGGAATGAGGCAAGGGGCTTTGCTCTTTCGGGCTGCTGAGGAGCTGTAATTTTGTATTCACCTACGTGGTGGAGAGGGAGGCGAGATGAGGCTAGGGGGCACTGGGAGGAAGTGTGCCATGGCATTGCCTCTCTGTAGCTGTTAAAAGCACATGCCCGGGGGGGGGACTTCAAAGGCGCTCTTTGGAGGAAGAGGGAGTCTTTCGGGCAGCAACTCTGGGCTTTCAGGTGCAGCTACTGAGGCGTAGCCTCCTGCCTATGCAAAAATATCCCCGAAGGCAAATCCACAAAGGCTGCCTCTCCAACTAGCCTGGAAGACAGCCTGACTGCAGTCTCGGGTGTTTTTTCTGTGGTTCCTCACAGGGAAGGGAACAACTCCTGTGGTGTAATGAAGGCAGCAGAGAGTCCCCATTTGGGTAGAAGGGAGAGGGAGGTGGGCTCAAGAGCGGGTGCTGGAGACAGAGATCGCACTGCTTTGCCCACGTTGGTTATGCACATGTCCTTGGTATGCGGCTTGCTGCTTGCTCTCCTCCCGCTAGCACTAGATGGTTGGATGAATCCATTTTTTGGGATTCCCCAACTACTGCTTTAAAATGGAAGATTTAGCTGCTGGTTAGCTGCTGGAACGCTGGGTGCAGATGACATCATGTAAAAGGTTTAAATAAAAGCATCTGCATAAGGTTAGGATTTCACATTTTAACTTGAGTGTGGAATGGCCCTGTGTTCCATTGAAGTATTCTCCAAGGACTCAGGTACAGAAGTCTTTCCCAGCAATAGGTACCTCAGATTCTTTAGGCTGAGAGACTCGGGGCAAATCTGGAATATCCTGCATGTGAAGCATGTACTCTACCATTGATCTATAGCAGCTAAGACTTAGAATGGCTTTAGGCTTGGTTGGTTTGATCTGTCACAGAGCCATATTTTACCACTGCCTCCCAAAGTTGCAAATCATTCCAACACTTTGGTGTAACTAGAATAAATACATTTCTGCTCTTCCATTCATTTGCCATATATCAAGAAGCAAGCTAATTATCTCGCCCCATTGTACATTAAAAACTCTACAATACTACTGCTTTTAAGTGAGCAGTTAATGATTTAACAATAAGGGTAATAAGACTCCTGTTGGTTGCTCTACTGCATTCCCATAGGACTTAAGTCATCACTATGTACACTCTATCTAAAGAGATTGTATACAGCAGTCTCACCTCAGTGATCTAACAGTTCATCTAACAGTGATCTCACTGGCACTCTTCAAGCAAAGGTTGGATACACACTTTTCTTGGATGCTTTAGGATGCTTTGGGCTGATCCTGGGTTGAACAGGGGGTTGGACTAGATGGCCTGTATGGCCCCTTCCAACTCTATGGTTCTATTATTCCTTTGCCCATCTTTCTAGCCTGTCTGCTTCCAAGATATTCTGCAGTAGGCACAGGGGGTTAGAAGATGTTTCTGATCTGTATGTTCTTCCATTTTTCCAACTCCTCCAGTTCAGCACCTGGAAACTTTACATATTATCGCAGGTGCCCAACCCTCAGTTCTCCCGTTTCTGCTTTCTGTAGCACATATTGCAAAGCTGCAAACAAAAACAGCTTTCTAATTGTCGTCTCAACATACACATATAGCCTCCCCTCCCCTTCTGAAATGTTCACTACAGGTACACCATCCACTAGCACTCAATCTTTCAAACCTACCATCCTTCAACATTCTTAATGAAGCATTAAATCAGGGGAAGGCAATTGGACATTCAATCCAGTGTCCTATGTATGCATTCGTTGTATAGAGCCCCAAGTGTGCATGACAGCCCCCTGCAGAGCTTTAGACTGTGGTACATATCTTTAACAGTCATGTTGAGGCTAGCACATTATGTGGAGGTTTATTCATAGCAACCTTGTCTCTCAAGTCTTCTATTCAGCAATCCAGTGTTCTGTTTAATACTATTAGCTTCCTTTGCTGTAACACAGAAGAGGTACACATGAAATGTTGGGTCACAGTCAAATTGTGTGAATTAGAATTTGCACAGACAGTGGCTCTTTATCTGCCATTTTCACATTAATCAATGGAAACAGTCTTTAGCATTTCAGTCAAGCCTGGAAACTCACAGCAGAAATAAGTACATAATGAAATGTAAGCAAACAGAATCCTTCATCCCTCCAGCTAATGTTTGACACATTTACATAAATTTCAGTTCAGAGTTGTATGAAGATTGCCAGGATTTTAAAGTATCTTTATAATATCAGTATTAAACACCTTAAAAATAGGAAGAGAGAGCATTTATGAAAATGTATTTTAAACATGAAAGGGTTATTACTGTGATGTGGAACCCGACATTTAGATGGGTCTGACATAAACCTTGTTCATTTCTTAATGTACCTCCTTAATGCTAGTTTTATAACAAGCTGGAGATTCAGTTTTTCCTGGGCCTGTAAGGCTCAGCAAAAACATAGTGCAAAACCAAAGTTTAATCAACTATGGTTAGTGTGATTACCTGTAAGCTGGCCACTCCATTAATTGTAGTCAGTTAGGGGTCAATCAAACCAGGTTTTGAAACCAGCAGCTTAAATTGGCTTATTCACCACCACTGTTATCTTTCCTTATGGTTTTGCTTGATTGCAAACATCCTGGCTGGTTCCTAGCAATGCATTTCTAGGCTTCAGAAAAAAGGCAACCAAACCAGTATTTCTTAAGGCTAAGCAGGATTTGTGTTATCATCAGTGAGCCAAATACAAACCAAAAACAGTTAAAATAAAGGAAGGTTTCAAACAAACTCTGAAATAAGCCTCAGACTTTACCAAAGAACTCTGAGAGTTCCTTTTCCCCCTACCCCTTGGAAGTGTAGCACCAGAGAATTCTGCACAAGCTATGAAGACTAGTGGATTGTTAGCCAAAGATCATTGCTGCTTCTGATTTCATAACTGAGGGTGGTCAATGAATAGGAAGAAGCCAGAATTAAAATGTTTGAGTGTAACTTGGACACAGTTGTTTTTGGTTAACCCTCATAGTTAATTGAAAACATTATGAATTCACTTTGCTTCTCTGCCATCAGCATATTTAAAATTCTTTCTCTCTTTCATCCAGATCATTGTCATTAAACATTTTCCTAACATTATATAGATCTACTTGTAGCTTTTGTTTACAAAGATTCCCCCCCCCAGCAATTGTTTAGTCAACTTACAGTAGCATTTCTAAATGTACATCTCTCTAGCTTTCTTAGAGTCAAAATAGATGCATTTTAAGATATGATCAAAAAATGGGGATTTGCTGGGGGGTGTTGTTGTTATTGAAAGGTTAAAACAGTTGCTACAGGATGTCCGTATATGGCCTGATTCTCTAGAGGGTACAATTTGTAAAGAATAATTTGTACAGGTTGACTGAAATCAGAAACAGCAGATGTGAAAATCTATCTTCACCTTCACTGGAATGGATTACATTATGCATTAGGAAAGATTTGTAGCTTGAAAGTACTATTAGATTTGTTGCTGACAGTGACCATGCTAATATTATGACAACTAGGTCTTTAACCAGATTTAGTAAAATCACCAGCTTTATATGTTAATTATACATTTGCTCCACTTATAGATTGCCTTTCTCCTTTTGGGAACCCAAAGCAGCTAACATCATTGCCCTCACCTCCATGCTACCCTTAGAGCAAACCTATGAGTTAGATTAGGCTGAGTGTCTGACTGTCCCAAAGTCATCCAGCAATGTTAGGTGTACGCCTGCCACCCATATTGTTAAATTTTCTATTTCTTTTGATGTTTGATTTTCCTAAAGTCATACAGTAAGCATTGATGGTCGGGTGGGGATTCAAATCTGAGTCTCCCAGATTCTAGCCTAACACTCTAACCACTATACAGCACTTTCTATCAAACTACCAGCTACACCAGTTCTTGGAAAAACAACACCTGGTGACTGTTATCAGTGTGCTCATCACTAGACTACCTCAAGTTCCTGGGGCTATTAATAAAGTACAGCTAGGAGGACAGAACATTGCAATAAGGTTGCTGATTGATACCCCTGCATAAGGGTGTTGAAGGACTTGCACTAGCTTCCGATTAATTTCTGAGTATAATTTGATGTGGTGGTGCTTACCTTCCAGACCAGAATATGCCTCAAGGGTTATCTTTTTATGTATGAAGCTACATCTGAGGTTTGTTGAAAAAATCTCTGTTTACTGATCAGTAGCCATAAGGAACATGCCATTTTTGATGGTGCCACTTTGCTAGGGAATGCACGATCTGCTAGTGCCCGTACGTTAGGCTCAAGTGGCAGATAAAAATATTTGAATTTTCCTGGCTCTTAGTGGTAAGTTTAGTACGTTAGGCAGCCTTGTTTTATCTTCTCATTCATTTGCTTGGGTTTTACTGTTCCTGAATTAATTTATGCTTTGAAGTTTGCAATGTGTTCATTAATTGTTTTTATTTGTGTACACTGACTTTTGGTCTTGAGATGCTATATAAGTACTGTAAACACATCAGTAGCTGCACAAGGTTGTCCTGTGGGATCAGCAGATTCTAAAAATAACAAACATTGCAACGGCATACAGAATTTAATAAATTGGATTTTCTGAAAGCTGTGATACTTTGTTGATGTACTTGCTATAAGATCTCATCTATTTTCTCTTCTAAAAAAGAATGAGTCACTTTGATAACGTTGCAGTCCTAAATAGAGTTATGGTTTCTGTGACCCTATGCAGAGGTATGCCAGTCTAATTTATCCCGTTTATTTATAATCTCAGTGATATGAATGTGTTTAAAATTGCACTGTCAGATATAGTCAGGTACACAGCTATACAGAATCTTCAGATGCTACATTCTATTGCAGCCTTTCTCAACTTTTTGACCATTGTGAAACATTCTTCAGGCTTCAAGAAACTCCAGAAACCCCATAAGTGGTACAATCATGGCTGGGAAGTATAGCTATGTACATGCCCTCCCAGAGCCCTGCCCCTTCCCACCCCATCCAGGCCTATCATTGGCCATTTTGGAAGGGGGGTGGGTGGTTCAACATTACTATATTTGGTTACATCATCCGATAAAAGTTTAATATCTTTAAAATACATAAATTAATTAAGTCCAACCCATTCGGGAAACTCTTCCAAGGCCAACAAGAAAATCCAGGGTTTCATAAAATCCTGGTTGAGAAAGCCTGCTCTATTATTTTGTAGGCAAATGTTAACAACAGCAAACTCAATTGACTTGTAAGGTTTGATACGAGATATAAAGCTATCTCTAACAAATGATATCTCAAACTGTAATCACAATGAGGAAGTCTCTAGTTGAAGATCACAAAATATTCATACAATTTGAACAGTGCCTATCTATAATAAAACATAACTGCTATTTCATTTGGATTCAAAGAGGTTTAATTTTATACACACACATCTGAATGGCTCATGGCACAGAAAAAAGGGTTAAAGGAATAGCCTGTCTTGAATGTGTTATAAGTTAAGAGGTCTATATATTTAGATTTTTTAAGGGCACCAACTTCCATCAGAATTCTTTAATTGGTTGATTAGTAGCAAACATATGAATGATTAAAAGGTGAGAGAACCGCTTTCTTCAATCCATGCCATAGGATACTTTGAAGTTTTAATACCATTCAAGTGTCAATATTACCATATGGCGAGAGAGTTGCTAGAATATATCAGGGGAATTGGTGCTTTGATATGAAGTTTATGATGCCTAGAAGGGTAACTAGTTATAAGCATGTTTTCTTGTAAACCATTCCCATTTGTGCTACAGTGGAGGAATGGACAGCTTTTATCTCAATGGGAATGTAGTAAGAAATATCCCTCATTTCCTACCATTCCACTAATGTTCAGTATTTATGACAAAACACAGTGCAATGTTTGTGTGTGTATGTGTAAATATACTTTCATGTCCCTTATAAATACCAACCCTGCTTAGTTTCTGGGATCTGACATGCTGCTTTCCTTTCCACAGTGGAATAGTTCTATTAGAGACCTATTAGAGAAATTAAAAATCAGTAAGTCTCCACAAGCTTATGACATACACCCAACAAGGAAAGCTGAAGCAAACTTGCTTTAGACCAGCCGTTCTCAACTTTTTTATCATTGAGAAACCTCTGAAACATTCTTCAAGCTTCAAGAAATCCCAGAAGTGGCATGATTGTGCAGAATGTGGTTGAGAAGCATAGTTGTGTACATGCTCACTCAAGGTTCCTCCCCTTCTCACTCCCCCTGGGCCCATCACTGGCCATTTTGGGAGGGGGAGGAAGTTGACATGATTATATTTAGTCATAGCATCCAATAAATATTTAACAAATTTTAAAAATATATTAAAATTAATTAACTCCCACCCATTCAGGAAACCCTTCCAGGGCCATCAAGAAACCCCATTTTTTAAAAATGAAACCCTGGTTGTGAAAGCTTGCTGAATCCTTCCCCTCCCCAGACCTCACCATCCCAAAGCTTCTCCTTCCCATCTCTAAGAATTTCTCAACCCAGAATTGGCATCCACACTCTATATATCTGGCTATGACAAAGATTCTTAGCTATCTAAATTACCCATCATGTTTCTGCAGGCCTGGGCCACTTTGAGGCTGTCCTTCATTCAAGACACCCCTGTTCCCTCATGTATACGAAACCCTTCTCTCCCTTCTTACAATAGGAAGCTTGGCTCTCACACTGTGGGCCATTTCGCACGGCTTCAAAGTAGCAGAATGGTTGCTATTTGGAAACGCTACTAATTTGCCATAACCCACGACGTCGTAGACAATCTGCAACAATCCTGAAACCAATCAGCAAAAAGCGCTTCGTTGTGGCGCTTTCAGGGGAATCCAGAAAAGTGGATTCACCCTCCGGATAGCGATACACTCCTGCAACCAATCTGCAACAGTAGCGCTAAAGACCTGTGCGTTACCATTGTTGCTGGTTCTTCCAAGTCCCTCCCCCTGGCTCTCTCCTCCAAACTTCCGGCGAAGCGATCGCCATTTTTTTTTCTCCGAGCGAGCGGGGATAAACGCACCGGCGAGCCTCTTTCTGTTTAGAGGCTTCCCTGGCTTCAGTCCTTCACCTTTAGTCACTAAGCACAAACCACTGAAAAGCCCGTTTGCTGAAATAAAGTCCCTTTATTTTTTACAAATAAATTCAGCCGAAAATCGGGCCCGTGAGGGGGGGGGGATTTTTTTTATCACTCGAGGCAGCGTGCAAACGATCATACAATCAAACGACAGCTCACATTAGGCAGCTGGATGGGTCTCTCCGTAGCAACGAATCTACCTAGATTCGTTGCTATGGGTCGTTTTTTTTTTTTTTTAAACCTTTCTTAAAGGGAAAGGGGCTGTTTGGGAGCATGCTAACGGCTGCCCATTGGCTGCTTGACGGCCAGGGGCGGGACGAGCTTGGCAATAGCGCTTCCTTTCTAGCGATTTCTGCCGAGACCGGAAGCCTGTGGGAAACGCTAAAAAACACAACTGATTCCACTACAAAGGCAGGTATGCATAACGACGAATTCCACTATTTTAAATGGCGATTTTTCATTCCGCAAACAATTTGCAACAAAGATCCCTGTGCGAAAAGGCCCTGTCTCTTCTCACTTTATCCCTCAGACCCCATCATCCTGGGAAACTGAGGCTTCATGGCTGACAGCACCCAGAACTTTAGTTCAGTGTCCTGGCTGGCCACGGATTCTGTTCTGGCTCTTTGGCATGCCCCGGAGTTTCTTGAATAGTTCATCCCAAAGATGGGCCGTATATTTCTGCAGCAGGTGATAAGTCCTTTACTCTTGCCAAATGAATTTACTTCACATTAGTTCCAAAATGTTAACTTCATTCCTCTAGGAAGTCTATTAGCCTGGAAATTTGAGAGCTCACAAGCAAGATCATAATTTTTTTAAAAAGTAGTAAGATTTGCAGTAGTAATATTTGCTTTTACCTTTTAAGCCAAGCAACAGTTTTTAATTTCATGGTGTGTTCATCATAATCTTGAGATTCTGAGATTTCCTACACCGCTGTTTGTATCTGAATAGTAAAGATTTATCATAGAATTAGAAGGATTATTAACAGAGTTTTTATGTTCTCTACCCAGACATATTAACAGCAGCTTTATGAGACATCTGTGCAATACACTCCAGATTAAATACAAACAAATACACACAAAGAAAGCTTCACTTTCGGAATATGTGACCCTCTCAGCAGTTCTCTGATTTAGCTCATTAAGCTGAGATAAGGAACGGAGTTAGCCAGCACAGAGTCCATAGGTGAGGAAGAATTTAAACTTCAGCTTTCAAGCTCCAATACTCCCTACATGGAGGTTCTTAGACATGACAGTAACACAGCTGCATATTGTTAAATTCCAGCATATCCAAAGGATCAGGGGCAGGGCAGAATTGCACTCAGGGAACTCATCCTTCCTGCTTCTCCATTCCTTCTGTAGTCCTCTGCAATCAACAGAAGGCGCTTATGGGCCTTCTTTGCCATGAGCAAAAGTGCCTTTCCTTTTGCAAACGAGAGCCTCCAGATCCAGTCTGCACTTCATCTTTATTTTGACAGATAGTTCCTGGAAACTGACTAGAACTCAAGCTAGTTTCAACAGTACCTTCTCATTTGATTCCTTGCTCATTTGATTCCAGGGGGGAAGGAATCTCTTTCAGACCTTCACTCTTATCCATACAATCATGACCATTACCTACAAAATGCCAAAGGATCATTCGTTTTAAAAAAGGTTGTTTTTAATTGAAGGAGCAACAATGGACCATTTCTCAAGCAAGACTAGGAGCAGTAGAGATGAAACAGGAATGAAACAGAGTGAAACAGAATGAAACAGAGATGACTTAGGGAGACATGCAGGATTTTACTAAAAGGAAATACATGCAAGTGGAAAAAAATAGACTAGGCATATTCATATTTGTAAGTGACTTTAGACTATTGCCTGAGGCAATGCTTTTGCTGCAGCAGATAGGAAGGTGGTTTCTCAGTGCCTCTTTGATAAATGTATCCCTGTTGTTCTGAATGAATGAAGCAAGGAACAGCTCAATGGCAACAGAGCTTGTCATCAAGAGTTGGAGAAGCAAAATGCTCTATAGGCTAAGAAGCAGCACTGCAAAGTGGGAAAGGGAACAGTGGCATCGCCTCACTACAAATTGGGGTGACAGAGTTCACAAAGAAGCACAGATGGAGGGAGCTAGTCAGACTTCTCAACAGGGATGTCTGGTGGGCATAACTCTAGGATGTGTGCAGCAGGCTCAGATGGCATTCACCGTTTGGTTAAATAGGCATATTATGGCTGCTCAGGAGGAGAGCACCATCTTCCTACTCCCAGGAAGTGATCATAAATTTTATTCAATGGTGCTTACTCCAAGGATTCTGAGGATCACAGCCTAACGTATCAAAATGATTGGAACAATTATTTTAAAGGATTTTTAAAGTGTTCTTACAGGCCACCATGTGGTTGGAGATAAACAATACCTTAGTAGTGTGCCAGAAGCAGATGATCTAAGCACACATTAAAAACCACCCCAAAAGCCATATGCAAGTATTTATTTACATTATTTTTAAATCTCCAAAAAGCACCAAACCTATGGAACAAAGGGAGCAATCCTAAGCAGGTATACTCAGAAGTAAGTACCATGAGGTATTAGGATCACTTTGAATATAAATACAATTATCCATTCAGCTACTTAAATTCTGAATAAAGCTAGAAACCTTCATACTATTTCAACTACTGCTCAGCCTTAAAATTGTCATGCCAACAATCAACTGTCTCAGAAGTAAGAATCAGAGCTTTGCAAAACAATTCTCAACATTTCCAAGGGAAAATGTTGACTGTTCCCCCAGGATTTTGCTTAGCACCCCAGATGTCATTAAAATGGTCTTAGTTTAACCAACGCTTCTTTACCAAATGGAAACAGAGATATTTTCCTGCTGTTCTGCTACAAATAAAACATACCACAAAGCACAACCCATGTGTGGGGGGGAGGGAACCACTGGACATGTTTCCCAAAGGCAAGTGAAACCAAACACTTAAACATTTGCTTTAAAGCAAATATTGTTTTACTGCTTGTAGCGGTAAAGTTACTGTGCTGCTCTATCTAATTGTGGCATTCTAAACTTTCATGAACAAATGAAAAAAAATCAGCTTCAGACTGATGCACAATGAATAAGGCTAACTGCATAGTTTCCTTGCTCTGTAGGAATACATGTGTGTGCACCTATGCATACACCTGTGAGACTTCCCAAGAAGAAAAGCTGGATTTCTACCTGAAGGCCACTCAAAGGATACTACTACCTGAAGGTCTCTCAAAGTGGCTTACAATTGCTCAGCCTGCCTCTCCCCACAACAGATACCCAGCGAGGTAGGTAAGATTGCAAGAGCTCTGAGAACAGTGACTGGATCAAGGTCACCCAGCTGGCTGCATATGGAGGAATAGGGAATCAAACCCAGTTCTCCAGATTAGAGGCCATTGCTCTTAATAACTACACCAAACAGGTTCATGGAGACAATCCAATCACCACCACATACACACACGAGGGTTGTCCTGGCTATTTGCTGCCTGCCCACTCTTCAGTTCTCACTCCTCCACTGTCCATCCACCTTCCTGCCCTGCCACCATCTCACAACAATATTGTTGTGGTTGCTAGGGATAGAGAGGGCAGTTTCTTGGAGCTAGAGCTGCTGCTTCTGTGTATGTGTGTGGGTTGTGTGTTAGTTTGCAGGAGTCTTAACTCAGCATTTTTTTTTAATCAGATTTTCCTGCAAACCAGGGTTTAGTTTTGTAGAAAGAACTGACATGCTTATTTACAGCTCCAGTCTCTGGATTTAAGTATCAACAGATTTGGCACGGAGAATTAGATATATTGATTTTTAATGTGAGACACATCTTCTGGCATGTCACGTAAGACGGAAATGTAGATAGACATGATGTCCGTAGTCCCATCCATGAAGCATGCCAGAAGGGCCCAGCCAGTGCCCATGCTGGTCCCTGTGACCTAGGAAGCTGCTGTGCGACCCACAGGGGCTGAAGCATCGTCTGCCCTGCACCTGTGGTCTTGGCAGCAGCCGTGCAGACCCCAGGGGCCTAGACAGCCGGTGCGCAACCCACAGGGGCTGAGGCAGTGGCAGAGGAGCAGGTAAGCAGGAGGAGGGAGTGTGTGTGTGTGTGTTTGCTAGGGAAGGAAGTTAGGAAACCAACAAGTAAATGGAGAAAAATGAGGGGGAGGGGAGGAGTCTGTGTGTGTGTGTTTGCCTGTGAGGGCAGGCAGGCAGGCAGGCAGGCAGAGGAACTGAGGAGGTTGGTAATCCAATAGGTAAGGGGGGAAGGGCAGAGAGTCTCTATGTGTGTTTATGTGTATGTGTGTTTTGGAGGGTGGGAGCCCTGACCAGGTAGCTCTAGAGTAGGTATTTGTCCCACATACCCTCTGAAAGTCAGATTGTCAGGATAATTTTTTTACAGGATTATACGTGTTCCATGATATTAATGACGTCATTAGAAACTCAAGGTGTCCTACAAGTTTCTAAGCCATCTGTGCCCTTCTTGATGCACATATGCATGTGCTCTCAAGTCATGGCTGACATGTCAGCCCCAGCAACTTTCAAGACAAGTTAGAAGCAAAAGTGGTTTGCCATTGAATGCTTCTGTGGATTCTTCCTTGGTGGTCTCACATCCAGGATATGACAAGACCAAACTATCCCATATACTTTCGTGATGTAAATTCTATTTGCTGGAAAAGGGACCAGCTGAGAAGCTCTATTAAAGCAGGAAGGTTCCAGCACAGTAGGCTTGAGGTGGTTGAGGAATACATTTAATTTGTATTTATCACAGCATGGAGACCCACAACCAATGTGGTGCATTGACTATGTCAAGAGGTCTATTTTGTTAATTTAAGTCCCACTGCGAAAGTGGACCTGAAAAAGCCCTTCTTCTCCTTGCAGTACTCAAGTATTTTGTAATGTGGCCCTGCAATTCACACTTCCCAGTAAGCCACGGGAACGACTGGGCCGCCGATTTCCCTCCGGTCCTTCACGCCGGCGATCCGCTCTTCCCCGGTCTCCAGCCGGCCCCCGATCCACAAAGGAGGAAGCGGAGAAAGGCCGCTTCTTCCAGCGCGTCTGCTCCGTTACCCCGAATCAAGCCTATTGTGTGAGAGAAGCATCCCCGCCCCGCCCCCTTCCCCATTTCAGCGCGGACCAAACCATGCCAGCTTAGCGGGGGCGGAGGGGCGAACGACGGCCGCCGAAGCCGGCGAGCGAGGCACGGGATCCCGCACGGCGAGGCCGGGGCGCGACGGGCAGCTCCTCCTTGCCCCCTGCGCCTCCTGGAAGGCCCCGGCGCCGGGGGAAAGGCCGCTCGGGCGGGGAGAAGACGCCGCGCCCCCGCCTCCCCCGTGTGTCGGCCGGGCAGTGGGAGGACGGAGCTGGGCGCCGGCGGCGGCGGCGGGGATAGCAGCGGCGTCTCGGCCGTGGGAGAGTTTCATTCAGCGCGTGGAGGAAGCCCCCGGGGGCCACGGGCAGCTGCCGCCCGGGCTCCTCTCCGCAACGGCGCCTCGCGCCTCCTCCCTCGCCAGCGACCTGGCTCGTGGCCCGGCCTTGAGCCTCCGGGAGGAGCGACGCGGGAAAGGGCGGCAAGGCAGGTAAGCGGAGAAGCCCGGGAGCGCCTCCAGACGGCGGCGGGGGCGGAACGAAGGCGCTTGTCGCTCGTCGCTCGTCTGGCCCCAGGGACTTCCAGCCCGCTCCTCCAGCGCTGGCGCGTTGAGCCCTCGGACCGGAGGGTCTGCCTTGGCTCGTAGCGCCAGGGTGGGCGACAGGCTGGCAGGCAGGCAGGCAGGCAGCGCTCGCCCCCCGCTCACAGGTACGGGCGTGTGTCTGGGGGGAGGGGGCGAAGAGGGAGCGGGCGCTTCGGCTTTGTGTTGGCGTCGGTGCCCTTCCCACCTGGCCCCCGGCGGGAGGCTGGGGCTCTGCTGCTGGGCTAAGCGAGGGCGAGGGGGGCCAGAAGCAGGAGGGGGGAGGTGGTCGTGCTTCGCTGGCAGCCCTGGACGATGCGAGGGGCTTTCGGAGATTACCAAGAAGGGGGCGGCCACTGGACGGCGACAGCGATTTTCTCCTTGCAGTAACCGGGGGGGGGGGTGGGAGTGTTGCCCTGCCTGGTCGGAAGGATCCGGGGGCACCTTCTGCATCCAAGAGGCCGCTGTCTGGACGCTTCCCGGGATCGAGGACTGCAGTCCGAAGCACGCTTAAGCACAGGGAGGGCAGCCTACATATGGAAGAGACGGAACGGAAGAGACGGAACGTGCGTTTTGTGCCCTGAAAACAAATGCTTCCAAGTGTCACTTTCGAATGGCATGTCGGTGTGCTCCGTCGATAGGACTAGTTTTAAACAGGCTACATTTCTTGGAAAGGTTTAAATAGGAGCTCTCTGGCATTTCAATGCCTTTTTGCCTTTTGTTTTTAAATGCTGTAATAGTCCTTAAAACTATTTTTGAAGTCCAAAGTCTTGGAGTTGGCAAGGATTCATAAGTGAATGGAAGTGCAAGCCCTTTATGGAAGTTCTTTTAATATCTAAAACATCCCTGACAGATGCCGGCCCAAATTCTTGTGACTCACTGTTTTTGCTTGTAGGCCCTTGTAATGGCAGCTTTAACTCCTTGTTTCTATCCCAGGCATGAACTGGGGTGATGTAATCAAGAAGATGCGCTTGACAGTTTGGGAAATGTTCTCATTACTTGAATCTCAGCTCTGCAATGGACTTTCCAGCTGACCTTAGCTGAGACACTCAACTTCTGTTAAAATATAGGTGTAATAATATTTCCCTATTCACTTTAAAGAATGTTATCAAGATATGAAATGTTTCGAACATTTTTGGGGGGGAATATATATATGTGTGTGTGTGTATGTATGTGTATATGTATATGTATATAAATTTTTTCTATCCCTTGCTATGAGCTCAGGTGTTTACAGATGGGCCTTAAACAGGTAGACAAATGTTTTCATGTGGTAGCCACATTTTGCAAGGGGTTAATAGTGGCTTATGTCAGTGTGATCATATGGAACTACAGTTTGCAGCTGTGTTCTGTGAGCCCTGGAATACTTATTGATAAGATCAGTAGTGGTGGACAGCCTTGGTCCAGAACAGGGGTAGTCAAACTGCGGCCCTCCAGATGTCCATGGACTACAATTCCCATGAGCCCCTGCCAGCATTCGCTGGCAGGGGCTCATGGGAATTGTAGTCCATGGACATCTGGAGGGCCGCAGTTTGACTACTCCTGGTCCAGAAGATGGCTTATCCCTGTTACTTATTATTCTTGTAATGATGCACAGCTATAGGGAAATGCTGAGGTTATTCTAGGCAGATTCAGTCTGCAGGTACTGACTCTTAGGTAGAGCTGTTTTTCCATTTTTTTAAATGTTTTGTGCAGATTTGTAGAGAGCAGGGGGGTGCCCATCTCTTGCCTCTTTTTGCTTGCCGGATGGCTGAGTGGACAGCCAGGTGGCAAAGCAGTGCCCCTTGGGGTGGAAAACTTGTTTTCGGTGCAGATACATTCAACTGTCCTCTCCTAATGGAAATTCCCCCTGGATTGTTCTGCCTGTCCCTCTCCTGGCCAAGCTGAGTCCATTGCATGTGCTTGCACAATGGAGCACTTCTCACTTGGTGATGTCATTACTCTGGCTTCTCCTCTGATGTCACATGCTTGGCAGTTTGGTGGGTCCTGTGCTGCTGTGGTAAAACAGACCAAGAACTCCATGTTGGACCCCCATTGAGGAGAAAGATGGAATATAAATGAAGTAAAAAAAACAATACAGCTGTCCAGTTATACTGACTTCCGGGTTTGGAAATGTTGCAGACCTATCTTCTATGCTGCTGTTTCACTGCGTATGAGACTTTATTTTATTTCATCAATAGCCTGCCTTTCTTGCTGAAACTCGAGGTGGATTGCAAAATATACAGAAAACAATTCAGTTACACAGTACATACCACATTCTTCAATGCAGTAAGACTAGGAATACAAAATTGGAAAACAATGCAAACTGTTGATGACATGATCCAGTATTCCGACCAGTGCCTGCATCTGTAGATTGTGGGTTCTACAACATGTTCAGGATCTTGTGTAATATGCTCATTTTCTGAAGCAGGAATTCCTGGGAGTTGATGTGACAAGAGTATTTTCTGGAGGGATAAAATTCAGAAACACTGCAGTACATATTCTCAAGACCGTGTTCCGTATCCCTACATAGAAGCAGTTTTCACTGTTCTATGTCCTGTCTGTAATGCTTGGCCTTTGTCTTTGTTTATTTTCTGTTAGTGATAATGGCAACAACAGTACTGGGGTATTTTTTCCCCTAGTTTCTTATTAGGAAATTACATGATGTAGGGCAGAGACCTTGACATTAATAAGCATTTTGTTATGTTGAGTGTAAGGGGACAAAATGTTGATGCAACACTGAATAAGCACAAAATATCAATCCAGGTTACTTATCCCTCACTAACGAGTGGCCGTTTGAAAGCTGTTTTTTTCATATATCCAAAGACTGGATTTAAATGACCGCACCTTGTAGGACAGCTGAAATAACTATTTATGATTCACTGAGGAGCAAATGTTTGCAGATATAATACCATCAGGTAGAAATATGACTTAGCCCTGGAGGTTCACCATAAGGGCCAGCAGTTTGTATATTTATGCTTTGATTTTGCGATGTACCTTTATTCTATCATTATGAAGAATGAATAAATGCAAGGCTCTTTCCTGTAGGCCAGGCTGCTGTCCTGTCCCAAATCTGGTTTCCATCTGTCACAACATTACATGAACTTGGGCTTGTATGACGCCAGCTTTTTCAGGGGTCTGCTCTCTGTTCAGATTTCAAAGGCAAGTTTTTTTTTTCTTGAGGAAGGAGAATATTATGTGGGCAAAATCGTACATAGATTTATTTCTGCATTTTCCATAACTGTAAATGATATTTTTATTAGTAATTGGATTCTAGTCATTTGGTTGCCTCTTGGACAGCACTAAAATATTCCATGGATACGAGAACATGGTTCCAGAAGTAGTAGTACAGGAGGCTGTGTGGATAACACAAGCACCCTTATTGTGTTTGAGTATCAGGGTCTGTACTGTCTTAATACAGCAACACAGCAAGTATTAAGTACATAATAATGTCACCCAGAAAAAAACAGTTACTAAAACCATGTGAAGTGTATTCCCCCTAGGCAAATCGAATTGGGCAGTTTGTGGAATCGCCTGATCACAATCTAGAAATAGACATATGACTTTCATTTCTGGGAAGCTGACATCCATATAGGTTCATTTAAAATATGAAATAATGACAAAGGAAGCATTGTCTCAGTATTATGGAGGAAGCATGAATATTGATGCAGTTAAAAGCTGGCTTGTCTTTAGTATAGTATGTATTTCATATTCCCCTTGTTTGACTCCTAACTTTTTGAATACAAGCTAATCAAGATTAAGCATATAGATCTGAAATGAATGCTGCTTCTTCCCCTGTTCATTCTTTACTTGGGCTCCCTTTTCTTTTGTGACCTTCACACCTTTGCTGCTTCTGTTAGACAGTAGAGCTTGCCATCTTTTACTCCAAAATGCCATGTCTTCTTGGTATACATTAAACTCTTCAGCTTTGTTGACTGAGTTCAGATCCGCATAACAGGCCATGATCTTACATATATGACATTTAATTCTGGGCACAAGCCTTCATGTGTGTTCACACTTCATCAGATATCTGGTGAGGTGTGCATGCACACGAAAGCTTATACCCAGAATTTAACTTTGTTGGTCTTAAAGGTGCCACTGGTACCTTTGGCCTGTTGCTTCAGATGAGCACAGTTACCCACCTGAATCTATGTATTAGGGGGACTAGTTTGAGTAAAAATGTGTAGGATTACATGTGTAGGGTAGGATCATGTGATGATTTCAACTGATAGCTTGAACTGGAATGTTACTTTTTTGTCTCCCCACCGCTGCTCCTGGAAGAAAGGGGCGCCCTGGGGTAGCATGGAGAAGAGCCAGAGGGCTGTGGTATATGTATGAAAACTGCTTCACTGTCCATGGAAATCTGCCATGAGATCTAACGTTTTAATAGTAATGTTTTAGAATTTAATTGTGTTTACTAACTTTGTTTATCTTTTTACGCCTTTTCTGCTATGTTGCTGCTTTAAGTATTCACCTGTTTTGTGCTATTATGTCTGTCTTGAAGTTTCCTGAATAAAGCAGGTATATCCTACCTAACATGGCACTACAAGAAAAACAGGAATGTAGTTCCATATAGATGCTACTGTAAAAATACAGATTAGTTTACTGAAGGCACACTTGAGTTTGGTTTGACATACATGACAGTGGTGACAAATTTGGATGTAAATGTCTGTGTACTCCCAGTGACAAGGTTTTGTGTGTTTTTCATAATTAATAAAGCTTTAGAAAGAAGGCTCAGTTTAATCCATTTTCTACACAGTGGATTGAAATGAGAATAAGAAATGCAATTAGTATTAGGATGATGTTTTGAAGATTTATCTACAGTTATGATAAAGCAGCAACTGTGTTTTTTTAATATTCTTAAGCCATTCTCAGTACATGGTCTCAGTACAGAAGCCAATATTTGCTTATAGACAAGATTCACTTCTAGATGGACAGTGTAGTTCTAAACATCTGTTCCACATAATATATTTCTGGTAAGGCCTTGGAGGAGGAGGAGTGTGTCTCATGGCTTAAGTGCCACTCAGCGCTTACCACCCACTCTGGGCGGCTGTCCAGCCCCTGAGTGGCTCCTCCTCCAACCAGTTTGCCTGTCCGTCCAGCAACCAGCCAATCACCTTCCATCCCCCATCCCTCTTCCATCCTTCCATCCCCCATCCCCCACTCCTCTTTCCACTTCCCTCAGAGGCTGCAGATCCCTGCTGCATGAGAGCTGTGGGTGAGTTTCCTGCTCAGGGGTCTCCCGCCTGCAGCCTTTCCAGGTCCTGGGGGGAGGGAGAGGCCATCTGCAGAGTTCTTCCACCCACCCACCCCCAATCCAGCACCCGTTGTATTCCTGAATGCAATGGGCTTGGCCCCTAGTAATGTCATAATTCTAAGATTCAAGTCTATTTGGGATTATACCAAAAAGGATGTGAAAGAATCAGGCCTTAACAGTACATATCTTCATGTTTAATTTTTAAATAAGTTGTTCCACATTCAGTTTAAAAAATGCATTTCTTGTACTTTTGTCCATACAGAATATTTTAATCATCCCTGTTAAAAATGCTTCCCTACAATACCAATTAAAATTATGTGACAATTTAAGGACACAGTGTAGATATTTAGTTTGGCATGTTGATTCTTTTGACCGTTTATATTAATAACTTTCTGCATCGTAATAGTTCTGTTTTTACCTTTTTTGTTTGGTCACATTTCATTGTTCTAGATCTTTTCATTTACATACTGTGGCAATTTCCAGTGTTTTTTAAAATCCAGTGTTTTTAAAATCCAGGATTGATGCAAAAATTGGAGGTTGAGGATTAAGGAGCACTGATTGCAGGGGAGCATGCAACAACTGTGCTTTTATATTGATACCTGGTTGGCTTCAGGTAGCTAATCCAGAAATCATACATGGTTTTATAGATTACCTCCCTCAGGTTCATACTTTTTCTCCGGAGGACCAGTGTAATTGTATGCCTTAGCA
Source organism: Paroedura picta (assembly GCF_049243985.1). NCBI lineage: Eukaryota > Metazoa > Chordata > Lepidosauria > Squamata > Gekkonidae > Paroedura > Paroedura picta. Next base: position 36,170,290 of record NC_135377.1, on the reverse strand, counting down.
CAGAAAGTGAGTATCGTGTTTAGAAGGCCTTTAACATCATTGTTAAAGAGTATGCACAGTGGCTAGATATGTTCTTTAAATAAAAGCAACAGTGTTCTAAATATCTTGTTTGTGGAATATATATCAAATAAAGAATGATGTAACGATAGGTTCCCTTTCCAGCAAAGGAAATGATGTGCATTATGTTCAAAGAAAGTAATTCATGCTTAGAAATAAATGTGCAGTGCAATCCCAAACAGAATTACAGTTTTCTTCATCCATTGTAGTTAGTGGCTTTAGAAGGGTGTAAACTCTTCTTAGATGCACTGGTAGTAACATTAATACTGATTATGAATAGGAACAATTAAGGTATTGAAGTTAATCTCCCAGGTGAGTTCAGTTGTCTATGCTATTCTAAGTATTCTTCTGCCGTGCACACACCATACCCCTTGCCTTTGTGCTTATTCTATTTCAATCTTGAAATAGGTGAAGAGTGCATGACTAGCCTAAGGTCACTCAGCAAGCTTCCATGGCAGAGTGGAGACAGGGGTCTCCCAGATCCTGAGCTAATTCTAATCTATCATGGCTTTTTAATTTTTTAAAAAAAGTGAACCTTCTTCCATCTCCCCCCCCCCCCTTTTCAGTATAAAGTAGGATTAGGTGCTTTGGAATCCAAAGGGGCTGTTTGCTCCTGAAGCAGCCCATGGCGCAGGGGGGAGGGGAAGCGTGGGCACCATCACTCCGGCCAGCACACCAGTGCCTGCTTTGGGCACGAACGGCCGCTTTGGACACCGAAGCACCCAACCCTAGTATAAACCTTTGTTGAACACCAGAGGGTCATTTGTAAGGAATTTAGAGCTTACTCTTGGGACATTTGAATCCTGAACTATTGTTGCACTGTCAGGAAATTATTTTCATGCAGATCTTGTCTTGGCATTTAAGTTCTTAAAAGTTTACCCATTTAATGCATTGTGTATACATTAAATAGGTGCTACCACAAAAAAAATATTAGGTACATCAATAAAATGTCTAGGTGCTATTGCAACCTGATGCTTGGGGTTTGTCAAACCTTTTTCCTAGCCAGTTTTCTGCTTTGGTAGATACTGTTTGTGTTGATAACAAGCTGCCATTACTCTAGGATGTGGTAGCCTTGTGGGGAACCTAACATGCTGTGTGTGCTGATATAATACATCATTAATGATAGGACTGCAGTCTTGTTCTTACTTGGGGCCTCAAAGCCATAATTATGCCTCCTTAAAAATACTTACTTAGAAGAAGAGTTGATTCTTATATGCCCCTTTTCTCTACCAGAAGGAGTATTAAAACAGCTTACAATTCCATTTTCTCTCCTCTCCCCACAACAGACTGCCTTTGAAGTAGGTGAGGCTGAGAGAGCCCTGGTATTACTGCTCGGTCAGAACAGCTTTATCAGTGCTGCGGCGAGCCCAAGGTCACCCAGTTGGTTGCATGTGGAGGAGTGGTGACCAGCTCACCAGATTAGGAGTGTGTGCTCCTAACCACTATACCAGTGGTCCCCAACCTTTTTATCACCGGGGACCACTCAACGCCGGGGACCACTCAACACCTTTTACTGAGGCCTGGTGGGGGGGGGTAGTTTACTCCTCTACTCTCAACCACTGCCCTAGCGCTCTCTGATTGCTATGGTAATGTTTAAACATCCCTTCAAAATAAGATACATGCATGCCACAACAACGAAGTGTGTTGTAAAGGTCTGGGGGGGATGAAGTAAAGGGCCGGGGGGGGGAGAGAAGGCGTCCTTCGGGGCCCACCTCCAATTAGTCGAAGGACCACATGTGGTCCGCTGCCCACAGGTTGGGGATCGCTACACTACACCACACTCGCTTCTTGTCTTCTTTAGAGGCTTGAAAAGCTCTTAATCATGGCCCCTTCCCCCACTGAACTTTTGTGGGTTTGTTTTGCTTTAGACAGACATCCAAGCAGTAAAAGTGAAACAAAATAATTTTTAGTCACAAAATGCATTATCTCATGCTATTTAGATAGTTAGTAAATGTTTTGATGATGAAGTTTGCTGTCATAGAATCATAGAGTTGGAAGGGGCCATACAGGCCATCTAGTCCAACCCCCTGCTCAACACAGGATCAGCCCTAACCATCCTAACTAACGGAACAGATTGAGGAATATTTTCAGGCATAAAGCAGGTGGTAGGACCATTCATGTTTTTAGTGAGGAGTACTGTTTGTTACAAAAGTATGCTGATTTGAAAGGAGCAAGCAGCTGAATAGCATTTCATTATCGCTTGTAATTTATTTATTTATTTGGACTTTTATACCACTCTTCCATTAACATGAAGATTATGTAGCTTTGTTAGTCTTAAAGGTGCCACTGGACTCTGATTTTATTGTGCTAGCTAGGACAATATCCCTTGAATGCATTTATTAAGAATTTTCTGAATGTATCTGGCTGCTTTACAGTCTCCCTTTTTCTTTGCTTAGTCTGAAAAAATGAGCCTGTATACAAGGAAGATAACTGTGGCAGGAAACCACTGTTCCTGGTATTTTGAAATGAATAACAATTATAAAATCATTTCTAAAAGTTACTGAGGAAAAAAATTCTTGCTAGTAAAACTTAAGGACAACTTAATTATAGTTACCTCTATATATCATCAGCAATTTAAAAGTATATTATTGTTTTAGTAGGATTTTTTAAATCTTTTTTTTAGTTCCAGAGATTCTTCTAGATCTATGTTTAGCTATGGGACAAGCTTGAGTTTTGAAGAATCATGGTGACATAGTCATTGTGGGAGTACCTCAGACCTAATGATACTGCGGGTGATCTGACTCTCATATCTCCTAGTGAAGACCTCTGTCTCTATCAAGAACAGATGCAGAAAATGGTGAAAGCCCATAATACAGATGTCTCCATTTCAGACAACTGTCTATAGGACAGGGATAGTTGTTTTTCTTATCTTGAAGTTTTATTATGGCAGAGACCAGCCTCCATCCGTCACATCTTGCAAGATCGAGGATTTATACAGAGTTAAATGGGGCTCCTACAAGTTCCTTCCCATGCACACACTACTGCCCTCATTGGTCATGGAGAACATGCAGCCATGCCAGCAACCTGGTGAACATTCATCCCCAGTGGACAGTGAAATCTGCCATCTGGACACTTTGGGGAAGAAGTTTTATGCTTCATGTGCTCCCAGTTTCTAAATAATAAATTTATGGGATGCTACCAACTTTTCCTCTGGGGGAGTCTTTCCAAATACTTAGAGAAAATGTTTGAAGAATTCAAATCCCTAGGTAAACTTATTCAGTCTGAGGCAATTAAACTCTCTAAACAGGAGATTGATGTGGACAGAAATGGTATGGATTTAGCTGCTAGATCTATGGCCTCTGACGTAGTTCTCCAGGGACACTCATGGTTATGCAATACTGTTCTACTTATAGAGACTCACCGTAAAGTTGAGGATCTCCCGTTTGAGGGATCAACTCTTTTTTTCACAATCCATTGCTGATTTCCTTTCCATTACAAAACCTATTGAGAAGCCAGATCGTTGAGTGTGTGCACCTCAGCTCCATCCCATAATCAATGACACTCTCAAAGACAACATGGCTTTGCTAACACCTTTTATAGGGGCTAGAGGCAGCACCACATTTGCACATCTTCAACACTGTTCCAATTGCCCCACGTCTCAAAAAGGAAGGGGTACCCCATGACTGAGAACTTCTCAACAGAACCCCCAAGGGAACAAGGCCAGTAGCCAGCAAAGTTTTGTTTGTTTAGTTATGGGTATTTCCAGGTTTAAGGGTAGATTGGCACAATTTGCAGAGGTTTCATGCCAGTTTACTTTGGGTAGGTTTTGTCAAGATGACTACAATTTTAGAGTGGTTATTCCAACCTCCTTGCCACCTGGATTCAACCACAATGAATAACCAACTAAAGGTACTTTTCAGGAAGGCTGCAATGTAACATGTCCAAGGTGGGCTTCACTCTTCCATTCTAGATATTTTTCCATTCCATAGAGTTTCCATTCTAGATATTTTTCTATTTGGTAAAAAGGATGGTGGGTGTGGGCCCATACTAGCTCTCTAAAAATTAAACCAATTCATTTCTGTCACATTCTTCTTCCATGTGGGATGGAAGGTTGAATGTGTAAATAAATAAATACACACACATATATATATATATATACTTCTCTACATATTTTATTATAAAAATAATTAAATTTAGAGGCAATGAATGACTCGTAAGCCCCAGTAAGTGCCATGCCTGAGTGGGGTTATGAATTGGGATTTCCATAGTTAGAGTCTAATTATGGGGCAAGTTGGCAGCCTGAGCTACTGCTTCCTACCCTATTCTTAACAAACACAGGTATAGAGAATGGTTCTAAGCCCGTTTATGCACTGGAGGTTTCATGTTGTGCTGCAGGCTGGAGCTTTAGTCGTGGCAGGTTGCTCACCTCTTCCTGCACCCACATGGGAGAGCATTTGGCCTGGTGCACCTCATCCGCCCCCTATTTGTGCTCCTGCACGGGAGCTGGGGCAGTGAAGTTCCCAGTGCATAAATTGAACATAAACTGAAGTTCCCAGTGTTTCTTCAGAAGTAAATCCAATTTTATTAATTGGAACTTATTCACATCAGCCTTCCATCCTTCCGAAGTTGGAAAATGAGTACCCAGCTTGCTACTGGGGGATAAAACGGTAATGACTGGGGAAGGCACTGGCAAGGCCACCCTGTATTGAGTCTACCATGAAAACACTGGAGGGCATCACCCCAAGGGTCATACATGACCTGGTGCTTGCATAGGGGATACCTTTACCTTTATCCACAGAAAAGTACTATTGGGATTGCACTGAAAGTTTAGCAAGAAGAATTCTATCTTCAGCTATTTTCAGCAATGGAAAAAGCTGTCCAGAGCTGCATGTGTGGAACAGCTTTTTCCTTTGAGAATTTTCAAAGCCAGTAAGAAAAGCATCTGCATGTGTGGTTTAGCCACAGAGAATCATCAATGTGGCTTAACTCTGACCCATTGATTTCCCATCAGTTCTGTGATTTGGAAACTGAGAGGGGAATAGTTCAATGTATAGAACATTTTTCATGTGGGCAGCCCCCATCACTAATATCTCAACTTGAATGATCTGAGCCTTTAAGGCAAGGCTGGGGAAAGTCTCTATCTGAGACTCTGGAGATCTGCTGCTGGTTCATGTAGGCAGTATTGTTTGAACAACTATGATTGTGTTTTAAAAGTCCTTTATAATATAGCCTTCACCCTTGAGTCATTGCCCTCTTTCAGCAGGTGAAAACTTTATTGGTTGAGTTTTTAATTCCCTCACTAACTCTCATTGGCCCTCCTTGTTTATGTGTCTGTGTTATTTACTTAGTAGTTTTAAAGTGTTTTGTATACATATGTATTATATATATGTGTGTGTGTGTGTGTTTTAATTGGGATCTTTGCTTGGATGGCAAGGCAGCGTAAAAATAGTTCGAATATAACACATTTGTTTAAAATAGTTATGCCCCACCATGCCACATTACCCAGGGTGGCATACAAAATGTAAGCATACACAGTGACAAAACACAGTTAAAACACCTAAACTAAAATATATCTAGTTAATACTAGCTCCCAGAAACAGTGATATTATTCTATTTCACAACTTGTATTGAACAAAAAAAAGCGTAGCGGCTTTCCGTAGCATATCTGACAAGCTATTCTAACATGTGGACATGCCCACTGAAAAAGAGTGGGCACTAGCCATAACTGACTGAACAGCCCAAACAGAGGGGAACTATCAAAAGTGAGGCATTTTAACTATTTCCACAGTATAGACATACCTCCTTGTTTCTGCGCATTGTTTATATTTCAATTCTGTAACAGCTGTATTTTTTTCTGTTATTTACCTGTTTGAACTTTCTGCATATTAGTTCCTGCTGCATATCAGTTTATTCAGAAAGAGAAAGGACATCCTCCCATCATGCCTCTCGATTTTCCCCCCTTGCGCATGCACAGTAGTGTAAGTTCATGATTGCATAGTCAGACTAATCCTCATTCTTTAAATGGGTTTCTGCTGACTTGTATTCTGGATTTATGCCACACCTCCATTTTGTTTTTTGACAACTGTGAGACTTGCCAATGGCTGCACCCAAACCCATAAGCCATATTTAAATTTTTTTAGTTAACATTAATCACATAACAACACAATTAGGAAGCAATGCAACAGGAAATTGGCAATGTGAGTAGGATGGAAGGAACTGTGAGTTGTGATCTGGGTATCACAGAATCACAGAATCATAGAGTTGGAAGGGGCCACACAGGCTCAACGCAGGATCAGCCCAAAGCATCCTAAAGCATCCAAGAAAAGTGTGTATCCAACCTTTGCTTGAAGACTGCCAGTGAGGGGGAGTTCACCACCTCCTTAGGCAACCTATTCCATTGCTGAACTACTCTGACTGTGAGAATTTTTCCCTGATATCTAGCCTAGTGGTCCCCAACCACCGGGCCGCGGCTCCCTCTCCCTGCCCCCCCCGTAGTAAAAAACTTCCCAGGCCGCAAGCTTGCGGCCCGGGAAGCTTCTTACTGCGGGAGAGGGAAGCAGCGCCGGGCACGCGCATTGTGCATGTGCGGCCAGGCAGCGCATGCGTGTATGCACCTGTGCGGCCGAAATCGCACATTCGCGGCATGCGCGGTCGGTCAATTGCCCTCCCTGCTGCTGCCGGTCCCCAGCCTAAAAAAGGTTGGGGACCACTGATCTAGCCTATATCGTTATACTTGTAGTTTAAATCCATTACTGTGCGTCCTTTCCTCTGCAGCCAACGAAAACAGCATCCTGCCCTCCTCCAAATGACAACCTTTCAAATATTTAAAGAGGGTAGCTGTAAACAAGGTTATCAGATCTTTATTGCTGCTCAGTGATACTTTAAAAGTCTCCTTATGTCTCCTTTACTTTGTGCCATTTGGTCCTCGATCTTTCTTGTGTGTTCATATCCTTATCAAGCATGCCTGAAATTCACCCAAGAAAGCATGGATGCCCCCATTAAACATACAAACATGGAATGCAGGATTATTGTGTTCCCACAGAGAGAGAATAAACAGGAATACATGTGATGAAATGCCTTTTATTACATCAACACAAGAAAAAAAACTGAATCTGTTATGTGACTTCCTTTTATCAACTAAACCAGCAGCAACACGAATCAAGCTCAGACATGTGTAAAAAAGTGTAGCCTGCCAGATATACACTAAATGATGCTCCCTCCTGGCCTGGGTGCCTGCTGGGCATTGATTCTGGCCTAGTGGCTGGGGGAACTTGTGATTGTTTACACTCCCTCTTCTCCCTTTCTCAATCCCTTGCCTGCTAGAATAGGATTATGGCTTGGGTGGTAGAGAGTAATCTGTCTTTCGATGTGGCCGTTCTGGGTGAGCTGAGGAATGCACTGACAATGGTGGTGGAGGAAGGGGCAGTCTCTGGGTGGTGTGAAAGAACACATGGACAATGGACAACAATAATTCAAATTCTCATTTTCCTCACTAATAAACATCATATTGATAATCAAAGAAATTTTAAGATTGTGACATCTGAGGATCTGGATACCATGAGTTAGGGGAGCATGGAATTCAGTTTTGACACATTTGGAATTTAGTGGGGAAATTTATGAGCACAAATACGCTAGTAAACAGCACTGCAGAAATGGTCCTTGATAACCTTAGTTGGCACACAGGCTCATAGAGGAATGGTGCTCTTGATATATGGGTTCTAGACTATGAAGGGTGTGTTGTGGTCTCCTATCAACTCATGCCTTCAGCTAATTGGCAACCTCAGTCACTCAGTTAATGTAGCACCTCTTTGCTTAATCTTGCACCTCTAGTTGTAGACACTAAACATTGCAAAATCTTGTTCAATCTTCTTCAATTAAAATGGGAAAGAACAGCCACATGAATTAATTCCAGATGTGATTATCAATCTAATCTTTATTTCTCTGGTTTTGGCTTTAGCCAGCTCCGTCTCCTTCATGCCTATCTTTGGCTAGCCTGTAGGAAATCGAGAAATACAGCTAGTGTGGGAAAAGACAAATTCTGAAGAAATGTTATATTAGTATGATTCTGGGAAACATAAGTGAGAAGCCCTAAAAAATTTTCTTGTTATGACTGGCAGACTCTCAATTTTTCGTTATCACGTTTCATGTTTAAATATCCATGATTGGTTGGAGGTCTAGGAAACTGCAGTAGTATTGAACTGTCAAAAGGATGAGGGAAAGAGGGGCTATAATCTAATTCTGGAAGTAGATTTTGTACATATACCTTTAGGTTAGACCTTTATATTGTGCTCTTGTGCAAATAGAAGCATATCCATTTGTATAAAGAGACTTCTGTGGATTGCCCATTTATGCTACAGACCACAATGTTCCCATGTCCATAAAAACATTTTTGGGTGGTGGGAGAGAAGTATGTGTGTTTTTCTTTTTCTTTGATCAGAAGAGAATCATCCACAGTACAATGTGGGAGTGGGGAGGAATTGTCAGAGATGTCTGCAAATATGTGGAGGGTTTATATGTATATAATCATTTATAAGTAATGTTATCCCTGTTATTTAAAATTTAAAAAACAACAACCAAAAACAGGGTTGACAGAGAATCTCATCTCAAGGGTGACATAAGAACATACTAGGATGGGGGCCTTCAATGCCCATCAGGGATGAAAAGGAAACCACAATGGAGAGCAAATGGATTATCCTTGGCTTGCTGGAGTCTCCCTTGCAAAGCTGATGTCACACAGAGTTGCAATGAGACTACCATAGGAACATCACAGTGATGTGAAAGCAGCCTAGAACTCTTTTGGCTTTAGCCAGCTCTGTCTCCTTCATGCCTATCTTTGGCCAGCCTAGAGGTAACCTATAATATTCTTTGGATGTAACCTATAATGTTTAGTACAATTTCAACCATGTATATGCACTTTTGATGTATGTGTACAAGAGAAATGCCATGAATCGCCGAAAGGAAGCTTTCGGTCCTAACTTTTTGAATGAGGGTGTGTAACATTGTTTCCTGGACCATAATTATAAGTAATAACAGGTAAAGGTTTCCCCTCAGCTTCATTTTTCTGTGGATGTTTGCTTGTTAAGTTGATGCAACATGTGTTGCTAAAGCCTTGTGCATGTATGGTCATATTAGCCTGGTAGTTTGGGTTGTTACTGGATACCAAATTGAAGTTGCAAAAAGCATGGATGCTGCAACCCCTTGGCTCCGACAGTCTAGCTTCTTGGTTGTTCATGAAATGCAGTATTGTTGTTTTATAAATTACATGCCCATTTAAACAGTTTGTGTGGCTTCACAGCTATCAGTGAAAGTGACTTTGAATGTCTTTGAAAATAAGAGCTTAAGAAGCTCCGTGCAGTTGTTTTTTTTTGGAGCATTTGGTCTGCTGAATGCTGGTTCGCCCATTAGCATTTCACGTTCTGGAGTAATTGGTTCTCATTTTGTAATGGAACTGAGCATTAAAGCTGTATAAGTTGAGGTTCTAAACCAGGTAATTGCAAACTGTAGTGCTGTGTCGAATTCAAAAACACAGTGGGTTCTTGGCCTTTCGCTCACAGGACAAAAACTATGCATATCCATTCCACTAGAAAATGGAAAGTGCAGTATTGTGCCACCTTAGGTTGCTTTTGGGCCTTGAAAGGATGGCATTTAACCCTTTGACATCTGCCTCCATGCCTGAGAGGAGACATATGGTGCATAATATCAGGATCTCAGTTAATTACTCTCAGCATTCCACAATTAGGATACATCTGCCCATTAATCTCCAATTTTGACATTTCTGTCACTATTACCCCTCTTCCTGAAACAAAACTGAAACAACTGATAACCTTATAAACTAAGTTTGTCATTCTTGTTTGGTTCTTCCTTCTATTAAACATATTCATTATATTATATTCTTTCTCAACTTTTTTATTGTTGAGAAACCCCTGAAGCATTCCTCAGGATGCAAGAAACCCCAGAAGTGGCACAGTTGTGCAGAATATGGTTGGGAAGCACAGCTGGATACATGCCCATCCAAGGAACCTCCCCTTCCCACCCCTCAAGGCCCATCGTTGGCCATTTTGGGAGGGGTGGGAGAGTCACATATGTGGTCATATTACCTGTTACCTGTTAAATATTCAACAAATGTAAAAATATATTTAAAAAATGAATTCCTACCCATTTGGGAAACCCAAAGCCATCAAAAACTGGGAGGACTGGCAAATACTCCAGAAGATAGAGACAGAGTTCAATGAGATCTGAACACAATGGGAAAATGGGCAAATGAGAACAAGATGCAATTTAATAAAGATAAGTGTAAAGTTCTGCATCTGGGTCAGAAAAATGAAAAGCATACCTACTGGATGGGGGATACACTTCTAGGTAACACTGTGAATGAACGAGACCTTGGGGTACTTGTGGGCTGTAAGCTAAACGTGAGCAGGCAGTGTGATGCAGCGGTAAAAAAGGCAAATGCCATTTTGGGCTGTATCAACAGGGGCATCACATCAAAATCACAAGATGTCATAGTCCCATTGTATACGGCACTGGTCAGACCACACCTGGAGTACTGTGTGCAGTTCTGGAGGCCTCACTTCAAGAAGGACGTAGATAAAATTGAAAGGGTACAGAGGAGAGCGACGAGGAGGATCTGGGGCCAAGGGACCAGTCCCTATGATGATAGGTTGAGGGACTTGGGAATGTTCAGCCTGGAGAAAAGGAGGTTGAGAGGGGACAAAGCCCTCTTTAAGTATTCGAAAGGTTGTCATTTGGAGGAGGGCAGGATGCTGTTCCCATTGGCTGCAGAGGAAAGGACATGCAGTAATGGGTTTAAACTACAAGTATAACGATATAGGCTAGATATCAGGAAAAAAAATTCACAGTCGTTCAGCAGTGGAATAGGCTGCCTAAGGAGGTGGTGAGCTCCCCCTCACTGGCAGTCTTCAAGTAAAGGTTAGATACACACTTTTCTTGGATGCTTTAGGATGTTTTGGGCTGATCCTGTGTTGAGCAGGGGGTTGGACTAGATGGCCTGTATGGCACCTTCCAACTCTATGAATTTATGATTCTATGAAACCACAGGATTTCTTGAAACCCTGGATGAGAAAGCCTGTTCTATGCTAACTTACTGCTCACTTTCAACTTACCGTATATGTATGGACTGGTAACTTCCATTTATTCTTGTCTGTTGCAGCAACAAAGTTCTGTTCTGTTTGGTGATTTCTATTTTGTTGTATTAGAGGGAATGTGTGTGTGTGCACACGAAAGCTCACCTGGAATAAAACTCTGTTGGTCTTAAAGTTGCCAATAGACTCAAATTTTGTACTTCAAATCACAGTTAAACTTCACAGCTTTTCTAGCAGGTCTGAATTGAACCCAAACTCTGCAAACTCTTGTTATGATTTAAGGCCGCAGAAATCTGTTGTACAAGAAGGTTGGAATAGTTGCTCTCTAATAAGCTGTTCCTAGTTCTTATGCTGTTGTTGTATGACTCAGTCCTGATTTTGTTTTGTGTGCTGAGTGCTTCATTGGGATTATAAGAATGCATTTTTAAAAACACTATTGCTCTGATTGTTTGCTAAGGCTGTGATAAATAAAAAAAAACGGGTATGTATATGGGGACACAAGTTAGAAATAGTGTGTTGGAGATTTCTGCATGTAGTTTTGATTAAAAGTTTTTATTACTACACAACTGGATACTAAATCGAATAGCAGTTTTAAAAACCAGTGTTTGTAGCTTTTGAGTTCAAAAGAACCCCAAATGTGTATAGCAGAAGAGTTCTTTTCCATCAGTGCAATCTAGAAGCTCTCAGGGTAGGTCGTCCTTTTAGCTTTATTTCTTAGTCTCTCTTTAATATAGTTCAGTGTGAGGTATAATATATTGCATTGAAAGAAAAGTAGAATCTTTTCCCTTCTTGAAGCTAGGGGAAAAAATCTAGGTCAAGAGATTCTGTCTTATTAATAACTTAGGGCTCTGTTCAACAGAAATTATTTTCAGCAGCTGCCTTCTCTCCCAGTTTCTTCTGTTCTGAAAAAAATACCGTTTCCTGACCTTCATTTTCTTTGGTCTCTGCAGACTTTGCAGTCAAGTAAATCCATCCATGTTGTTTATTTTGATTTTTATACAGCTGGTACTCGCAGTTCTATTAGCAGTATGCCCCAACATGACATACAGCTCTGCATGTGTTCTCAGAAGCCCTACTGTTTTCAGTGAGACTGGGGTCCATTCCAGCTCTGGAGGTCCTTCAGTGTGCTGTGATTCTTCACTTCAGGCTTGCACATGTGAACATTTTGAGTATGTGAATTGCGCTGATTGCATGGCTCTTGTGGAGTGGGCAGCTTTCCGGGTCTGAGGAAGAAGCTCACTACATGCTTTTGCATGCCTCTACCACATGAGATCATGTTGTGTTAAATGTGCTCCTTTCCTGTGGATGCATTGAGGGGATTTTAAATCCAGGTAAGCTTGCTTAAGATCGCAGCTCTGCACTGTTCCTGTTTGGAAAGAGGGTTTTTTATGTAAGTGTTTTATAAGATCATCTCAAGTGATATATCCAATGGTGATAGTATTTCAAAATATGATGGGAGTATGGTTGGGGCGTTTAGTGGGGAGAGACCTAGTTTAAGGGCGAAATAATGGAAGTATTAGCATACTGAATATATGTACTTTCACAAGCCGTGGTTTGTTTCCATTTAAGTAACTGGTATTGTTAACCAGGCTTAAAACTGGTTTCTGTATTTATTTTTGGTGTATTAGAAAGGAGAAAGGAGGGACTTGAATGCCAGAATTATGTCTGTCATGAGTAAACTGTTTGATAGTTTAATTAAGCCACTGGGTGAGTTGAATCTTTATGAACTAAATTGATCCCTCCTCCTAACCCCTCACCCGAAAAAAATTCAGCTTTTGCATAAAGCACTCTTTCTCCTTTAGATGCTTTTGAATATACAGTTCATGAAATGAGATAGGTGTATGTATTTCTTGAATGAATCGAAGCCTCTTAAGGTATAAATGTCTCCCCCTCCCCATATCTGCAATTGTGATTTGTAGTGACCTGTTACTGATACAGCTTAACAGCAGTGTTTGTTGGTATATAAAGAATATAAAAACTAGGCTGTCCTAAGCCAGAAGAATTCAGACTTTTGAAAACATTTAGATACTTATTTTGCAACATGATGTGATTCAGAACTTGTTTATGTTGTACAGAAAGAAATCATTTGACTCTTAGGGTGGCTTATGGCCTTAAATAACTCGTACGGAATTTGAAAAAAGTGGGTTGACCTGTGGTTCTTCTATATAAAACACACGTTAAAAATAACTAAACACATTTTGGTTCCAGTCCTAAATTTTGTTTTCTTTAAATATGTATAGCAGTGAAAATTTCCTCTGATAATCTTGTTGCAAGAAAGAACTATAAAAATACTGTGAGTCAGAAAACATTTTTGCTCATAATCACTGGGTACATAGCCTATGTAGTTTACTTTATTGAGGAATTTACATTTGTGGATCACTTGCTTCTAAGAGTGTTGTTTAGAGTATTTTAAAATGGAAATCTGATGTTCATGGGTAGATCAAAAGTTCATATTGTTTTTATGTTTATTCATTTTATCAGATCTGTATCTTGTACCAAGGTGAATCATATTAGAACATGACATCTGTGGTGAGCATTATGGTCTTATTTTGTTTATACGCAAACTGTCTCCTCAGTGGGAACACAAACCATGTGATACCATTATACTCTCTTCCATTTTATTCCCATAAGAATCCTGTGAGGTGTATAGCATGTCCATGGTTAGCCAGCAAGCATCCATGGCAGAATAGGCATTGGTACCTGGATTTCCCAGAGCATCTGGTATTCCAACCTCTATACCACACTGATTCTCATAGGGAAAAAATTAATTTTGCCAACTGTTTTGTCAGTTAATTGTTTAGATCTTGTATCAGTTTCGGAGGGGGGGGTCCATATAGATGGAGCCCAGCCATTGTTTGACTGGAGTATTATTGATGTTTATTGGCCCCAACCAAAATGCCTGGTGGAAGAACTCCATCTTACAAGCTCTGTGGAACTGACCCAGTTCCATCAGGGCCCTTAGCTCATTCCACCAGGTTGGGGCCAGGACAGACATTTCTTACGGTGACCAGCAACCATCTGCCCTAGCTGTTGTCCCTCAGTAGGTGGTATTCATTGTTTAATAAGCTGCTGATCTATTTTCTCTGGATTTGTATAGTCCCCTTTTAAAGCATTTAAGACAATCAACAACTTATACCAGTGAATTCCATAAATTAATTACTCAATGTGTGAAGAAATACTTCCTTTAGTGGGCCCTGGATAGGGATGGGCACAAACCATATTTCTGCAGTTTGTTTCAGCTTGTAGTATGTGGTTGAACCACAGACTGAATCACCAGAAGGTTGGTTTGCAAACCAAACCAATTCGTGACCCCAGATTTCTGTTCCCTGCCACTCACCTGTTTTTCTGTGAAAAGCCATGGGTACTTTAAATTTCTGCTTCCTGCTCTTACCACCACAAACAGTTTTAAAATTTATGAAAGTTCCTAGTGGGTCTTCAGTATGCCAGCTTTGATTTATGAATCATGAACTGACCAAAATTTATCATGTTCATGGGCCTGTTGGTGCCCATCTGTTGTCCTGGAATTGAATGCCAGTCAAATTCAGGAACTGAACCTGTGTTGCAGTTTCATAGAATGAGGAAGAAAATTTGTTTACTTGCTTTGTGTGTAACTCCACAAGTTTCTTTCATGCCCGTCCATCCCTTTTATGAATCTGTTGATGAAACTAAAAGGTGAAAATGTAAGTCATTTTTAGGAAAAATACTTCAACCCCTTGATCCTTTTATTTGTGCTTTTCTGCATCTTTTCTGAGTCTGATATACTTTTTTGAGATAAGGCAACTTTTTAAAGATAAATGTACCAGTATTTTCATTTGGCTGTATTGTAGGACTGTGCAAGGGGATGACAGTGTTTTATTCTCAATAGTATTCCCTAATATAGCTTTTTTCATTCTTATTGAGGTATCAGCCACAGTCCCAAGAGCCCTTCCTAGTTATTTAGCTACTCATTCGTAGCTTAAAGGTAAAGGTAAAGGTATCCCCTGTGCAAGCACCGAGTCATGTCTGACCCTTGGGGTGATGCTCTCTAGCGTTTTCATGGCAGACTCAATACGGGGTGGTTTGCCAGTGCCTTCCCCAGTCATGACCGTTTACCCCCCAGCAAGCTGGGTACTCATTTTACCGAACTCGGAAGGATGGAAGGCTGAGTCAACCTTGAGCTGGCTGCTGGGATTGAACTCCCAGCCTCATGGGCAAAGCTTTCAGACGGCTGCATTACCACTCTGCGCCACAAGAGGCTCAATTCATAGCTTACTAGTCCTTATTCTAAGTTAGTATTGTTTGGCTGCACTTTACATTTACCTTGAACATATGTAATTTACCATGTTTCTCATTCTCCTTGTTCAGTTTCAAAAAAAATTCCTAACTTGTGTCTGAATTTGGGAAATATGGATAGAATGCTTTTTGTTTTATCATATATACTGTAAGCTGGATATTGGTGTGTCTGAGCTTGGGAAACAGGGATGGAGCTTTAATCGTTTTAACATATATGCTTGTTATTTGTGGTATTTTATGATTTGCAGGTTTTTTTAATATTGCGTGGGCCTTTGGCCAAGGCTAGTAAATTGTACTGCTACTACATTCATCTTGTTTTGAAATATTTTGTGGAAATCTTCTCAATTGTAGCTGTTTTTCACTGTTTTGAAGGATCTGCTTTCACTTGCAAAACCTCAGTATTTCTTTGTTCATTTTAGATTTCAGGGTTAGACCATACTGACCTTGATGGGATCAGTGGTCTAAATCAATATAAAGTAGTTTCATATGGCCAGATAATTTCTAGAGAAAGTTAATGATGTCTTAATCCTTATAGTATTCATCTACCTATTTTCCACCATCGGTAAAAAAAGTGCCTCTGGAGGTTCACTGTGCAAGGCCTTCCCCCAATGTTGCTTTCTCACAGCCTTTTTCAGTCCTGTCTTTGGTTGCTCAGAGGAGGAAATTTGCTAATTTTGGTGCCACAATCAAGAAGGACGTTTTTAGGGTTGCCATGTGGTGTTATCCAAAGCAGGACCAAGCATTTGAGCTTGTTCTAAACACTTCGTATTAGTTACGAGGGCTAGGATCTGTTATTTATTTATTTAAATGCAGTTTATAATAGTACAATTCTTAGTTTAAATTCCTGTCCAAAATAATTTATTATAAAAGTGAAGATGACCAAAAAGTTTTTCAAGAACACTGAATTCTGTGCTCCTGAAAGATGAATACCTTCAAGGTTTCATAGAATAGAGCACACCTTTTCCAGATAATGTCTTTCAAAACAGTGAGGGAGGACCTATAGCTTAGTCTAGACACATACTTTGCATACAGTTGTCCAATTTAGATCTTGGCATGTCCAGATGGTGGATCTCTGATAGTATGGCTGCAGTGATCTGTACGTGCTATCCTCAAACCCCTTTGCCTATCACAATATGCAATGCTGGGTTTGATGGACCCTTGGTCTTGTCTCAGTATAAGGCACATTTGTATGTTAGTTATATCAGGAGTGTCAAACATATGGCCAGGGAGCCAGAACCAGCCTATCAAGGGCTCTTAGTTGGCCAGTGAGCAACTAATGTGAGGGAAGGAAGGTAGGAAGCTGCTGGGGGAAGGAGGACAGGCAAGTGGGCCCATGTGGTGAGGTGTGTGGTTGAAGGTGAGGAAAGAGAAGGCATAGTGTTTTTTCCTTCCTGCATACTCTAATCACAGATCTCTCTCAAGTCTTCCCCTCAGCTCCAGTGCTTTGGTGGGAAATGCAGGATGGATGAGAACTAGTGGGGGAGATCTGGGAGAGCTACGTTGAGACCTGTTCTCCTTCTTCTGAATCAGGAGCCTGTCATCTGGGTCACCTGGGGCCAGTTGTTCAGTCTGGACCACTTCACAGGGTTGTTGTTGGTAGGGATAGAGTGGAGGTGGGGAAAGTCCAGTGTGCCTACTTGAGATTCTTACAGGTAGGATCAGAGACATGAGGAAACAAAAAGCAAGAGAGGGATCATAGCTATGCTCGCCTGTTGGTTGCTGAAAATCTTTTGCAAGGAAGATAACTCATCTCTAAAAGAGCTATATTTTAAAAAGTAACTAATCTGTAAGGAAATGTAAGATACCTTGTACAATTTACAATGCAATAACACATACTTGACAGTTTCAGGTGTGCCAGATTAGCAGTGACAATGGCATTGGGAATATGGAATGCACTGAGGGTAAAAATTCAGCTGGGCCAAAATGAAGGGTATTGGGAGGAATTCTGTGGTGTAAACGTGGTTCACTGGCATGATGTCTCAGGTGTAATTCCCCACCGCTGGTTAGAGGTGTGCCCAAACTCTATTAGTTTGGAGATATACATTCCAAATTCACTGTTAGTTTTGACTCTCAAGGGATCAAGGTGGCAAATTGCTGTGGGATAAAATCCATGTAGTTGTAGTTTGTTCTCGAGACATTGCCCCAACCTTAGCGGTAAATTGCAAGGTTCCAGCTGCACGCCTCTAGTGACTCTATTCTCAGAATTGTGTTTTGTGCACAACAAGGGACAGCAAATATACTCCTTAAGAATTGGGACTGTATGGCTTCTAGCAGGCAGGTGTCTTAATCCGTGGGCCATACAGAAGTTTGGATAATACTTTGTCTTAAAAAAAGTAATGGCATACGGAATATGTAAGCTCTTCCTCTTTGAAATGAAAATCTTTGGGTATTCTCAGTGGCTTTCTATGAGCCTGTAGATTGGAATGCTATACTGAGATATGTGAAAATCTTCATCTTTTCTACTGCATGGGAAAGAAGGAAAATTTAAAGCTCTTGGGATACCTGGAGATGTATAGTTGTAGTTGAGCTCAGAACAGCCTGGTTAAGACATAGCATGGTGCTACTAAGTGGAAAATATTCTAAGCTATGGGTTCCAATCTTTTTGAGCCTGTGGGCACCTTTGTCACAAAATGGCTGCTGAAGGAGGCTAGTCTTAAAATGGCTATCACGGCTGACCTTGAGTCACAGATTGAAGATCTGCGTAGGCAGTCATAAGCCTTGTCTTACGGTTGCATTTTTTTGGTGCTAATGACAGAGATCTTTCACTTGTTCTTGTAGTAATGCATGCCTCTGGAGTAAGTGGTTGTTCACACTTTGCAACAGAGCCATCTCTCTTTTATATTCCTTGGCTGTGTTTGTATAGTAACACCAAATAGTTTCCTTGAGGTTTCTGGCAGCCTGTAGGAGAGCAATGGGAAAACTTTCCCCATCTGCTGTTGTAGAACTTCCTTGTATATATATATATATAAATCTGTTTCATATTAAGTGAAACACTAGAAGACACAAACATATGGCTTCTCCAAAAGTGTTAGATGTCAAATACACTCTCATAAGTAAGCAGTATAACAATACTAAATATGCAGTAATGGTTACAAGGTGATTAAACATTTGGTATATAACTCTTGTATAAATGTTTTTGCCTCTTCTAATATGGCTTCAAGGTTGCCTTAAGTCTATGACTTTTCAATAACTGAGTTGCACTAGTAGATGCCTCTTCAGAAAGCTCTCCCTCCCTTTCTGTTAACTATTACAACCCTTCATGAATGATTTTGCACCCTTTCACAAAGGCGCAAGTGTCAATAAGAACAGGAAATGCATATCTGCTGAGGAAGTTGGGACACTCTTTTGCCCTAATGTTGCTTGCAGGGTGGAAGAGGCGCTAGCCTCCCTAAAAGGCCCTGCTACTGGTAAGTTGTTCCATCCTCAGCCTCTTCTCACTCCCCATCTCCTCCGGGAAAGGGAAGGAAGCCAGCTGCTTCTTTGCCTCTTGTGTTGGTCTCAGGTTTCAGCTGTCTGCTGGAGGGAAGCACAGATGAGCTGCCAGGGAGGTAAAGAAAATCATTATTTTTAAAAAAATAAAATGCCAAGGGACAAAGAGAATGCAATTAATTTCTTAATTCAGTCCAGGGAGTCAAGAGTTCCTTCAAGCAGTCCAAGGGCATCAGCAGAAGGAACAGGTCACAGGTTGTGTCCACAACAAGCCCTCCCAGCCTCAAGTTAATATATGCTGGATGTAAGTAGGCTCTCAGTCCTCACTCTGTTATGACTAACCATTTTCTGCAGTCAGCAACTGTCTTGCTAACATAGTGACTTTTAGACTGGAGCTTTCTTCTACTACTTTGTGCTGTAAAACACGTCTGTTTGATTGCTTCATATTTTAATTTCTAAGGATATTTTAATGGTGAAATTGTAGAATACAATAGTCAGTGATAAAATAAAGACAAATTGATTTATCCTGTTGTCTTTATACAGCCTACTAGCTCTTTACATTTGTAATTGATAAACTTTTCAACTCAGTGTTTACAAATAGCGAAAGGAAAGTATAACGGCACTGGTACAGGCTTGTTCACTTCATACTTAGGACTTTCTCAAACAATTTTATTCTGAATTGAAATGTCAGCTTTAGTTGTAGCTCACAGTAATGCTTTGCTGAATTTTTCATGAGGTTCAATGTGAAAACTGCTGTTTGGGGGAGGGGAAAAAGGATTGGCCAAAATAAATCCCTCTTGCTCTCTGCAGATTAATGTTTTGTGGTAACAGTTTCCCTGATCTTGCTGTTTTAGTATGGTAATTTCCCCCTCAAGATAGGGCTTCTTTCCTGTCTGACCCAAACCTTGCATGGACCTCACAATGCCACATAACTAATCCTTTTGTGCTCAGGCAGCTAAGTGAATGTTCCTTACCTTTGCCACATAGCAGTGGTGTCAGTGCCTGGCAGTGTTGAGACATGAGACTTCTGGTCCTGACCAGCTCTAGTTGCATCATTAGAGGTGTCCAGTTGGAACACTCACTTAATGTATGCGCAAACCTTGACAGGAAATGCTGGGCCAGTTGCCTGATAGTAGGGATGCATTTCCTCTTTTCCCTTAACACCAGTACCTTGCAGATGGCTTCACGGTCTGTCACGAACAGATGTGAAAACTCCCTTCAAAGGGGAAATCTGGTTATACAGAAAACATAGCCACATTTAGGTCAGATATTAGTTTTCTTCCTTACAGAATAGTGGTAGAGGTTTCCATTCCACTAATAATTTGGTTTGTTATAAAGAGGTACATTAAAGTATAACCTGACAGGGTATACAGTTTAAAATGCAACATGTGCTGCATCATTAATTTTATACAGCCCATCTAGCTTGACAGTCATTAGCTGAAACATATCTTTGAATTTTCTGCATTCTCTGTGTATTTACATTTTTAGAACTTGGCATTCATTTATAATCAACTTGTAGCAATGATGGAGGGAATATGTTAAGTGGAACGTATGCAATTCAGTTTGGTTAGTTCCTTAACTTATAATTCATTTATGACGTGACATGGTTTAAATAACTTTAAATTCACTGTTGCATCTTTATTTGGACTTGGGCTATTTCTGCCAAGGTGCTATATATACTTTAAAGAATAGTGATTCAGCCTGCCTGTCTCCACAAACTGAAATTGTATATTCTACAGGCTTATTTGTTTTGTCATAATGTCCACTGGCAAACAGCTTCTGTTTCCAATTCCTACACCTTCTCTGTTTTGTTGAAGAATAGCATTCTGCATCCTAGTTTCATGGTACAATGGAGCTGAAAGATTCCTCTTGGAATAGACTGCCATGTGTCAGTTGGACAGCTAAGATAGAACTCTGTAGCTGTTTAGTCGGACTTGCAGTTTGTGTCCCCCCTGCGTCCCCTGGATTTCATTAGTATTTTTATTCTCTATCACAGTAAAAAATTGTATTGTAGCTCTAATATGTTCTGTCTAGTATCAAGCTAGTTATCATTAATGGTCTTTGATACCTTGTTTTGTATAGATATGAATGAATGTAGCAACTTGGGAATGTTCAAATGACAGATGAATCCAATTGTGGACTGTTCCAAACTAACCTTGGCTTGTTTTGGGAACTTAGTACTGTATACTTTCACAAGCAGTGGAATGTATACACAGAGTAAGAGGAGGTCAGAAGATGTCAGATGGGCAAACTCAGTGTAAACAGAACTGATATCCTAGCACTGAAAGATTGGGGCAATGTGTTTTTGAATTGCCATAACTAAAAGTGTAGTGGATGTGCCTCAAAGAGAAAAACCATAATGAAACTGGCGCATACAATGTATCATTCCAAAGACAAATTTCAAAGAAGAGAATGCTACATATATTGGCTGAAGAAAGAGGGTATTGTAGAGTTAATTGGAATTTGTGCTGCTTCATTAGAAATGTAGGGCTTTGAAAATGTCCCCTGAAATAGTGAGTGTGTGCCTTTTTATGGGTTCATAACTATGTCCCTGGGAAGAGAATTACTTTGCCACAGTGTCAGAAGTCCTGATTAAGATTTGTGGAGACCAGGACAAAGTCTCAAATATGGTCACACATGTCTTATCAGTGTTAAGGGCTATCATTTGAGACAATCCTAAACAGATTATAAAGCCATTAAAACCAATTGGTTTGGAAGGATACACCTCTGTTTAGGATTGTACTTCCTAGACGTTCTTGGTGGAGGCCCATTCAAATTACAATTGCATATGCTGCGTCATGCCCTCTGTGGCAATTCTGGATGTTCAACAGCTGTGAGAAAATTATTCCTAAACCTAAGTGAACATTAATGTGAGATGCATGTACCTTTTAAAATGTGCTTGGTAGTTTCTAATGTTGCTTGATCAGGCACCTCTTTGCTATCTCTTGCCAAGTGCTGGTATGGCATCTTCTGTTAATATTGAAAAGGGTTCACAAAGCCACTTCTGTGCTCTAAAGAGCAAGAAACATTTATTTAGGAGAGCTTAGGCACTGACTGCAAATGTGATTAGGCCATGTTAAAAACAACCACCATCATTTAGCTTGAAATTATGTGGTTCATGTACCTTTTAGTAGCCTTTTCACCCCTTTCATACAGTAGCTGTAATGTTTTGTGGTAAAGGCCGCATGCATCAATAGCGCCTTTCATTTGGAACAAAATTTCTATGGGTGACTTGTTCAGCATTGCATATTTGCTTATGATATAAGATTTTATACCATGTTGAATAATATTTTTCATACCCTTTGTAATGACCATTTTCTACATACATTATCTGATCATTTAATATCCAGGAAAAGGCTATTCCAAACTTTCTCCATAAAACAGTTACAAAACTTTTGGAAAGCAAGGCACATTTTGAGTACCAGTGATTCTTAGTGGAAGATATTTAAGTATCACCACAATGCTCAATTAAAAATGAGTCCAGTTTAACTAGATTTCCCGAAGTTTTATCAGGTTAAATAACTTCTACATAGGTGGAATTCTGATTAGTGTTTTATTATGGTTTCCTACCTTCCCCCCTTTTGAGAGACTGTGAACTAGCTGACTAACACCTGGTCTTTTAAAGGGCTGTATATGTGGTGAAACAGAAGCGAAGTAATAAATTTTCAGTCACCCAGTCTTTTTTTAAAAAAATTGTTCCCCTTTTCCTTAGTCTGTCATTCCAGTTTAAACCAGGCCACTGAAAATGGCTAAACACCTAGAATCATAGAGCAAGGTACCTTAGAAGGGATCTCCTGGGTCATCTAGTCCGACCCCCCCACATACACACACACAATGCAGAACACTCACAGCCCTATTGCTCAGATATTGTAACCTG
Organism: Paroedura picta; assembly: GCF_049243985.1. NCBI lineage: Eukaryota > Metazoa > Chordata > Lepidosauria > Squamata > Gekkonidae > Paroedura > Paroedura picta. Next base: position 36,147,613 of record NC_135377.1, on the reverse strand, counting down.
CCACCCCCTTGAATCTTAACAGAATTAGCCTCTCTGTCAGCCTGTTCCACTGACAAACCGCTCTAACTGTCAGGAACTTTTTTCAGATATTTAGACAGGATTTCTTTGAATTAATTTCATCCCATTGGTTCTGGTCCATCCCTCAAGGGCAAAAGAGAACAATTCTTCTCCTTCCTTTGCCTTTTAAATACTTGAAGATGGTTATCAGATCCCCTCTCAGTCCTCTCCTCTCCAGGCTATACCAAGCTCCCCCAATCTTTCCTCATATGTCTTGGTCTCCAAATCTCGCTCCATCTTTGTTGCCCTCTTCTGGACATACTCCAGCTTGTCTATATCCCTCTTTGGTGTCCAAAACTGAACACAATACTCCAAGTGAGGCTGAACTAGAGCAGAATACAGCGGTAGCATCACCTCCCGTGATCTGATGATACTCTTGTTTGATACAGTCCAAAATCCCATTTGCCTTTTTAGCCACCAAGTCACACTGCTGACTCATGTTCAGTGTATGGCCTACTAAGACTCCTAAATCCTTTTTGCACATACTATTGCCTAGATAAGTCTTCCTCATCCTATATTGGCGTGTATGTTTTTTTCTACCTAAGACCCATTATGCACGGGGGTTTTAGCGCACATTCGGGGTGGAATGGCGGCGACTAAAATCACAGATAACGCACGGAGCCGGCTGCAACCGGCTGCAGCTTCGGTGCATGCCGCCGAAAAAGCCGCGTCAGTGAAACGCGGAAGAAAGCGCAGCTTCCGGGTGAGCGGGGCGCAACCAGACGCGGCGCCCGGATCGGCGCGTGCATAATCGGTTACTCTGGGTTTTGCCGCCGTCGCGCCCCGCCCCGTGTATAACCGGTATGCGTCGCGTCTTCCCCCTCCGCGTTTTCCATGTGACCTGAAATCGCCGTTTCGGCGGCCGTGCATAATGGGCCTAAATGAAGAATTTTATACTTGTCCCTATTGAATTTCATTTTATTCAGTTTAGCCCACTTCTTGAGCCTATCAAGATCATCCTGTATCCTGATTCTATCTTCTGTTGTGTTTACTACCCCTACCAGTTTAGTGTCATCAGCAAATTTAATAAGTACCCCCTCTAATCCCTCATCCAAATCATTTATAAATATGTTGAACAACACAGGCCCCAGGAAGATTCCTGGGGCACTCCACGTGTCACTCTTCTCCAAGAGGATGCTGAACCATTAACAAGTACCCTTTGGATATGATCTGTCAACCAGTTACTAATCCACCTGACAGAATTAGGATCCATACCGCATTTTACCAACTTGTCAACAAGAATATCATGTGGAACCTTATTAGAATCTTTACTGAAATCCAGATAAACTATGTCCACAGCATTCCTTGATCCAGCATAGTAGTCACTTCTTTGAAAAAATAGATAAGGTTGGTCTGACATGACTTGTTCTTGCGAAACCCATGCTGAGTTTTAGAAATCGCAGCTTTCTGTTCTAGCTGCTCAAGGACCGACTGATGATTTGTTCTAAAATTTTGCCAGCTACAGATGTCAAGCTGATGGGTCGGTAGTTATCCGGATCCTCCTTTTTCCCTTTCTTGATGGGGACAACATTTGCCCACCTCCAGTCATCTGACACCTCACCTGTTCTCCCAGAGAAAATAATGGACAGAGATTCAAGTTCTTTTAGTACCCTCTGCTGTTTCTTATCAAGACAAATGGTTTGATAAGTACTTGGATATATTTTATGGGTTTTAAAAATGTGTCCCTATCATTTGGCCAGTCCGATTTACTAGCTGTGGTTCTAGGCATTGCGGGAAGTTTCCTGGAATTACTAACTGAAGAGTGCTGTCTTAAGGTCACAGATAGAAAAAGACTCAGTATTGGAAATAGATCCAAGTATTCATGTTGGTCTGAAGCAGCAGAACAAATTTAGAGTACAGTGGCACGTTTAAGACCAAAAAAGATATATTCAAGGTATGAGCTTTTGTGTACATGCACACTTCCTCAGATACAATGTAATGAAATGGAAGTAATCAGTTCCTACTTGTTGGCAAAATGTGATAATAAATTAACATACAGCATAATGAAAATGGTTAACAGATTCCAGAGATAAATAGGAAAAAAGCAGCAATTTGGATTTGTTTGGATTCACTTGAATTGCATGGGAAACATCTTGGGTTCAATAAATATGTCCACACTAAGAGAATAATAGGCAACTAGATAATCAGTTGCTGGCAGCAATTAGCTGAGACCTTGCCCTTACAATCTACTTGCCCTTACAATCTACTTGTTCAAATCAATTATTCAAATTAAGAGATTAATTAAAATACAGAGGTCATTTGGCCCTTCTGAGGAATTGTTAAGAATGTAGGTTAGCATATGTAGTGAGGCAAGAAACCAATATCTTTCTTACAGTACAATCTACTTGGGATGTTTTGGGAAGTTTACTTACATGTAGAAACTGTTTTTGGCAAAACCAAAGCTTGATCTATGTGGTGAGATATTCTAGTAGGTATTTGACACCATAGGGTATTATACCCAGTTCTATAGGTTTCTTGCTGCCTAGGCTTAGTTCTCACTGAAGTGCTAAACCAGTCTCATACTACTTCAGTGTGCATGTAAGGGCAAACATATTTTAAAATTTCACTTATACCCCATATTTATGCCCAAAGTGGCTTACAGAATTGTTTTCCAGTCTTCCATTTTATCCCCAAAACAACAATCCTGTGATCCTAGCAATTCCAACTTCCTGGTGATCCCTGGCCCCACGCTTGGCCTCAACCAGGGCCAGAGTTTTCTCCATCCTGGCCACCACCTGGTGGAACGAGCTCCCAAAGGAGATCAAGACCCTGATGGAACTTCAACAGTTCCGCAGGGCCTGCAAAAGGGAGCTCCTCCACCAGGCATTTGGTTGAGGTCAACCTGTACCATCACTTCCCAAGGGCCCTCCTCCTGAGCTTCCTCCTACAGCTCCCACTGCAGTTCTGCCCAACCCACTGGGCTATCAGTATGAGTTACTTTAATTTTTCTATGGTTCCATGTTGCCTGTTGTTTCATTTCATTCATCATTGTTAATCTAAGTTATCTGTACTGTTTCTGTTCTGTTTCATGTGAACCGCCCTGAGCCTTCGGAGAGGGCAGTATACAAATATAATAAATATATTAAATAAATAAATAAAATGTGTTAATCTGAGAGGGAATTAGAGGCCCAAGTTCTCACAGCAAGTTTCCATGACAAAATGGGAGTTCGCACCAGATTTTTCCCAGATAGTAATATGACACTATAGCTGCTATATGCTAAAGGCTGGGCTATGACCCTTCTCTGTCAAACTTGCGTTGTTATTTTGAGGGGATTTTTTTCTAAATAAGAGAATATTCAATCATGCAAGTCTCCCATTTGCAGTCTGTAATGGCACAGTACAGGGACAGACTTATTGCTTCAATGAGAGAGTGTAAATCTTACTAAAATAAAAATAATGGTTCATGGAGAAGGAGGTTGTAATTAGGAGGCAAGAACTTTCTCTTCATTTGGGTTTATGGTTTATATTCTAGGGAAGCACCTGTGGACTTTGTGTTGTGCTGGTGCCAATGGTAATTTGTTTTGGTGGTGGTGGTGGTGTTAATCCCTAGGAACTGGATAGCACTTTAGAGAAATAAAGGATAATTCCACATGGTATTTTGTTACCCTTACAGCAATGTAAACATTACCTTCCCATTACAGACAGCTGAGGCTGTCAGTATAACTTTGATTCATATGTTAGGGTCTTTCATTGGACCTTCTGACTTGTCTCAGCTTAGAGGTGGGCCTGTATGATGGAACACTAGGAAATCCCCCTTCCCATGTATCACTATCCTACCAATCGAACTAGAAAATAGTACAGGGGAAAGGGTTTAACCCCCTCCCTCTGCTATGACCCTGCTCCAGATCTGGTGCCTCATGGATGTTTTTTGAGGTTAAAGCATGCAATGGGAAATAAGATAATGGGTTTTGGATGTAGCATGTACCTTGGCCTTCAGGTTCACAACTAATATGCTATCAGTTCTCTTGTAACTACAATGAATTACTTCAGCATGTTTTGCAAAAGGAACAATGACATTGTAAATTTGTTTTCCTAGTGCTTTCTTAACATTTTTTCATAATTTTATTTCCAAAAAACTCCCACAAGTAGACCAAAATAGATGCTATATGGAAATAGCTATCTGTAGTTGGGACCCGAAACAGAAAAGACACAGTCTGCCCGACCTCTCAGGAGGTGCATCTTGAGATGATCTCAGGTGTATTTAGGAGAAGGCTGTTAGGATCTTTATAGGCTGAAACCTGCACTTTGATTTGCATAACTCAGGTAGGAATCAATGGCACTTCCCTTCACACTGAATAAACTCAGATAATAGAAATGTGAATAGTTGTAAAGATCACAGAAGATTGTGAACTAGCCTCCATGATTTATTGTGTGCTTACAGCTTCTTTATATTACATAGTTCCATGTGCTATCATCATAGAGGCTCTCACTACCCTTTCCTTGCTTTGGACCAATCAGTTATTGTTCCAGCTCTCACTATTGCTTCTCTTGGCGATGCTTTCATCCTAATCAGTCATGTTGCTATGGTTTTCCAAAAAACACAACCAACTTCAGTTTGCCTCTCTGTAGTTAGCTTTAAAGGCCTCTCGCATGCTATATTTCTAGGAATTTTCAAACTACCTTTGTATTATTTTTTAGTAACTAGTTGCTAATGGATTTTTTTCTGCCATTTCAGACAGATCCAGCTTTTGCTGCTAGCGGAATTTATTTACCTGTTCATACACACCTCCTTGCATCAGATTAGTAACACATGGTTGAGTCACTTTTGAGGGAAACTGCTTTCTTCTGTTTTCTATCCCATTTTTGAATCTCTTTTGTGTGCTGTTTGAAATATCCATAGCACTTTCTACAGTATCACTCCCTTCGCTGCTCTTCTTCACTGTGTAATCTTCCACAGACATTTTTGGTAACATTCTAAGTTGGGCACTGTAGCATTAAGGCAATATAGCTCTTCAATGCCATAGGGGCACCATTGAGATCCCTTGACTCTGGATTTAAGGCATCTCAATAGCATCTCTATGGCACTGAATAGTCTGGAGTCAAGGCATTGCAATGGTGCCCATATATAGTAGCACTAAAGGCCGGGGTGGGAGTGGGGGTGGGAGAAGCGCTGTTTGAAATGACTTTAGTGCTTTAGAGATGGCTCATTAATGGAAGGAAAAGCACTGTAGAACCCCCCTTCCCTGTAGTAGTAGAAGAAGAATTGGTTTTTATATGATGCTTTTCTCTACCAGACGGCGTCTCAAAGTAGCTTGCAGTCACCTTCCCTTTCCTCTCCCCACAACAGACACCCTGTGAGGGTGGTGAGGCTGAGAGAGCCCTGATATTAGCTTGGTCAGAACAGCTTTATCAGTGCTGTGGTGAGTCCAAGGTCACCCAGCTGGGTTCATGTGGAGGAGGAGTGGGGAATCAAACCTGGCTCACCAGATTAGAAGTCAGCATTCCTAATCACTACACTTAGCTGGCTCTCTATTACTTTACACAAAATTGGGCCCACAATGAATTACATCTGATTTAGAATATGTGAAAATGTTTTTTTTTCTTCATTCATTCTTACAATAAGATATCTGAAAGATATTTAATAAACCTTATAGGATGATGCCAGTTTTGGTTACAGACAGGAACTCTTTTGTGCTGTAATAATGATGTGCAGTAACATTCACCGCGATGGTTTTCAAATTAGTGTTTGTTACTGGTTATCAGCAATCCCTCAGTCTTAAAACTTGTTTCAACTGAAGGCTCCATGCTGGCTTACACACTTCTGTGAAAGAGAGAAGTGGGGGTAAGGAAGCAACTAGAAAAGAGGTAGTCAGCCTGTGGTCCTCCAGATGTCCATGGCCTACAATTCTCATGAGCCCCTGCCAGCATTTGCTGGCAGGGGTTCATGGTAATTGTAAAGGTATCCCCTGTGCAAGCACTGGGTCATGTCTGACACTTGGGGTGACGCCCTCTAGCGTTTTCATGGCTCAATATGGAGTGTTTGCCAGTGCCTTCCCCAGTCATTACCGTTTACCCCCCAGCAAGCTGGGTACTCATTTTACCGACCTCGGAAGGATGGAAGGCTGAGTCAACCTTGAGCCGGCTGCTGGGATTGAACGCCCAGCCTCATGGGCAAAGCTTTCAGACAGCTGCCTTACCACTCTGCGCCACAAGAGGCTCATGGTAATTGTAGTCCATGAATGTCTGGAGGACCATAGGTTGTCTACCCCTGAACTAGAGGACACATTTTTTAACCTAAAAATGACATAGGGTGTTGGGAGTAGAAGGCTGAGAACTTGAGTTTTCAAGTGTCCTTTCCCCATTGTGATTTCATGTCTCCAGTGATCATTTCTGTTTTAATGATGGCTCTAATCTTCTTTGATCGTGGTGGGATCCCAAGTAGCTGTCTAAGCAGTTTAGCTACTTATACTGGCCTTGGACGATTCTGCATACCAGCATATTGAGGAACATTTGGATTTAAGCCAGTCTTGTAACACTTTGGTTTGTAGCCTGCTGTATGTATTTGACTGGCAGTAGGAATGACTAGAGTGACCTACAGTAACACAGTTCATCAAAGTTAAACGTAGGCAATTTTAAAAGGAATGTTGCCAGCTTAGCACTTACAGAATGAATAATTGAATAAATGAATTTCATTCTTCTGAATGGAATTGTGTGTGTGTGTTTGTTTTTAAGTCATCAATTTAAAAACATCCATTGAATGATGCAAGGAGTTTGACTGTTAGCTGTTCTTAAAACTCTGATGTGTAGCAAGTATTCAGTGCTAGATATCTGGTACATTGAGAAACTGAAGTAGCATGACACTTTTCTTGATCAGCATTGAAATATCCTCTTTCTGGATTTCCTTCTTTGTACATTCTTAAACCTGAGAATGCATTGCAGCCTTAAAGACCATGGTTGAAAATAAGCCTGTAGTGCATAATTTGTTGAAACGAAATTAAAATATAATATTCTTAAAAGGAAGGAAAACTTGATAACATGACTAACTGCTACAGGCAAATTGTGTAAAAGATGTTTCCCCTATGAAAGGGATTTTCTCCACACAGTGCAATCTCTACTATGTTTACTCAAAGGTTTCATTAGTACTGAGTTGAGGGGACTTAACAATATCATAATTTTAAGTCACTAGTAAGGTGAAAAGGCACTTGAGGAAGCAATGGTAGGATGGAGAAATTTAAGACATTATTCCTCTTTGGAGCAAATGAATTTGGCTACTCTCCCCTGGCCTGCAAAAATGCAAGGAGGATACTAATGAAAAACACATGAAATAAAACAATTGCCAGACATTCAAGGAAAATGAAAGATTCCACTCTAAAGCTGTCAAGGCAAGGCTTGCCCTAGTTTATTTCTCTTCACTGAAGCAAGCGTTAACTGTTGCTGCATATTTTATGAATAATTGATCAAGGGTTTTTTGCTTGTTACCTGAAATGAAATTCTAGTTTCTTATTGCTCAGAGCAGTACTTCAGTGTTTGTATCTCATCCCCACTCATGTGTTTGTGATTTTCCCCCTGATCTTTCATTCCCCAGAGGAAATGCTGGATTTTGCTTCAATTTCCTTCTATGATTTAAATGAAAACTTCAAAAATCAACAGCACATTTTTTACGGAAAAAAAATCACAGTCCTGGGAACTCTGTAGTATGAAATGTTTTCTCATAAGCATGAATTTACTGCCTTTACACATATTAAACGTGAAAGACTGGCACGCAGCATTCTGTAACTGGAAACTCCAAGAGAAATGAAAACAGATTTGTGTGTCTCCCTGTTTGTTACTAACGGAAGACATTTAATTTGCCTTCTCCAGCCAATCTCTAGAAATGATGCAGTTCTGCTGAAGCAGATTTCTGGAGCCTTTTCCTCCAGAAATCAATACAGCTTGGGGGGGCTGTCATGGGAACTGGCTGACTGAGATCCAGCTGTTTTCAAATATAAACTTATACACCACAAACCCAAAGTAATGACTCTTGGTTTTGGGGGGCGGGGTTAGTCAGCACTTTTAGCTCTAAGACATTATGGGCTAAGCTTTAATTGACTGCTTTGTTTCCATTAGGAACTTATTGAAAGTTTGCTTTTGTACATTCAGCAAGTAAAGGTATCAAAGATGTTACTTGTGTTATGGGTTATGGTTTGTAAGAATTTAAGGAGGTGCCTTGCAGGGGAGATGAAGGTAGTGTTTGGTGGAGTATTTGGTATGTGAGAGTTGCCGCCTTTTGAGAATGTTATGAGAACAGCTCGTTGTGGGTACTGTTGACATGGAACAGCTGCTCACATAGCATAGCTTTTCCCCCCTTATTATTGTAATAATTGTCTTTCCTGTACAAATGTGTCTCAAAGGCATGTTTCTGCTATTTTATAGCTGCCACCAGATTTAGCACGAAAAAGGAAGAAAGGTTCAAAACATATATACAGAGAAAAACAGAACCTTTCCAAGGCAATTGGTACAATAAATTTTATATATCAGTAATTTTTTAAGGACCAACCAAAACGGTTTCTAGATATACTCCGTTTTCACAATTTTTCTTCAGTGGTTGATTCCTTATACTCTTATCAAACAATGTGTGATTTAGCACAACGATTAGATTTTCATTGTCTATCATTATGTTGGGTTTTCCTTCTACCACTCCTTATTTTAAGGAAGTTTTAAGGAAGTGAAAAGATTTTAAATAGTTTAAGAATGCATACATTGTATGGATATTTAAGGAAATTCTAGCACTGATTTGTTACCACAGATTTAAGATTCTAAATCCATAATGCAGGGTCAAACTTTCTTCCAGAAAACATATCCCTAAAATAAGCCTGTCCTTCCAACACAGATGATTCCAAAAGATACTTCTGTTATTCTAGATCAGGCTTTCTAAACTAGGGTTTTGGGAAAATCTAGGGTTTCTTAAAGACTCTGGAAGGGTTTACCATATGGGTAGAAGTTATTAATATTTTATATATATTTTAAATTAAATTTGTTAAACATTTATCGGGTGATATGACCATATATGATAATGTCAATCTGCCCCCCCCAATAGCCAATGATGGACGTGGAGGGGGTAAGAAGGGCACTGGGTTGGGTGTGTACACAGCTATGCTTCCCAACCATATTCTGAATGATCACATCACTTCTGGGGTTTCTTGAAGCATGAAGAATGTTTCAGGGGTTTCTCAGCGGTAAAAAAGTTGAGAAAGGCTGTTCTAGGCAATGCTTGAATTCTTAGAGATTGCTGTTGAAGACTGTGTGAAATGTATTTCTTGCTTAGCAAAGAACTTTTATTTTTATTTATAGTCAGACTTTTGCATTGAGACAAGAGGCAGATTACAAAATTTAAGAATGCAATAGTAACAGTATAAAATGCATAATCTTAACACCGCCCGCGGCGCCGCGGGCACTGCGGACTAAATAATTCCGTAAGGCCTTCAGGGGCGGGATGTGTCTGGGATGAGGAAGGGTCCGGATTGGACCCTTCCCCCGGACAGACAATCGGAGGGACCAATCGGCAGGCGCGAAGTATTTGGTATTAGGCACTCTACAGAAAAGGCCTACAATACCAGCCATAAGAAGTCTGCCTGAAGAAATTAAACCAGGACATGGGATTGTTCTGAGGGATGAAGTCTACTAAATATGAGGGCCTAAGAGCACTAAGTTCAGTGTAAATGATATGCTACCTTGAAGCCCTTCATTCCCACCCCTAAAGTATGAAGATGTTTCAGAGACAGAAGTTCAGTTCCAATTGACAGAGAAATAAAGTAAGCTTGAAGGTTTGGGTTTGATTTGTCTTTCCGCTTTTCATGCAATTATATTGTTTTCACATAATTTGAATCACAACAAGATCATTTCTACAAAGGAATTACTGAAGCTTCTAGGAGCTTGGCCTATTGATCAGGCGTGTAATGAGGAAGTGATATGTGCAGGAAAGACAATCAAGAAGTATTTTCTTTATGTTCTTGTTTTATAAGATGAACTGAACTGCAGTTGTATTTAAGGCTAGTTTTATCCAAAAGCATGTTGTTGTTGTCAGCTATTCAGTCGAGTCTCACTCTTGGCAATCCAATGGTGCAGCTGCCGCTAAGATCTCCGATCCTGCATCGCTTCCCTCAGCAATGCAGTGTTCAGGCCGGTGTCCATCCCAGTTATGTCCAACCACTGCTCCCTCTGTCAGCCTACACCAAAATTGTTTAGGATGAAATAAAGCTGATCATGGTAGACTTTTACTAGAGCTGAGATCCAATGCAAACTGCATCTAGTCTAAGTGAGTCAAAAAAGATCCCTTCCGCTTCTCATATATATGCTTTTGAAACTAAGGATATACTCAAAACTAGTTGTGCATCTGGTTTTCAAAAGCTAAAAGTCCCACAAGCTTTCCACTGGGCCTGTCTTAACTCTTGAAGATACCTAAAGAAGTTCTTTGGACCATGCTTGTAAGTTCATACAAACATCTATGAAAAAGATATTTTCCATTGTCTTTATGCTTTTACGACGACTTTAGCTAAATGTGTACACATGTATAATTCGTTTCTTTAATTTAATACACAAAGTAGGTTAATGTTTAGCTTCAAAAGAAAATTATTTTATTAATCAATAGAGAAGTCCACTTTTAGGAAAACACATTTTGAATGATTGGAATCTATTGTTCTAAAATGAATAGCATTGCTATATTATTGCTTCTAATTTGGAAGCTATGTATACAGAAGGCAGATAAAGCAGGATCTGATTGGTTTAAGAAGTGCTTATACTAGAGAAATCTAGATAGATAATTACCAACATGTCCATGTTTTCTAATGGATCCTCTAATTTTCTTAGGAAATAAAAACATTACTAATAAACGGGTTATTCAAAGGAACAAATTGTGTCTGTTTAGAAGTTCCTTCAAAATATAAACTGATGAGTACTGAAATGGCGCCATAGTTGGACAGATGTGGGGGTAAAAAAAAACCCCTTGATTGAGCACAGAAGTAGCTTTGCACAATAAGCTTCATAAGAACTAAAATTTATGCAAATTAAAGGCAACAAATTGAACTTTCTGAACTACAAAAGGCACAAGTATTTTGCCAAATTCTAGCCTTGATACACCGAGGACAGTGAAATATTTTGGGAACATTTATTTGTGGAAGTGTTTAGTAATAGGATAAAGATGTGACCATCACATGGATTACCGTGGCCAGGTGTTCCAGGGCCAGGTAGGGCACTAGTAGCTCGGCTTGGCAAAGATGGCAAAACGCCGGCTTTGCTGTTTTCGTGACTTTGAACCTCCATAGACAAAAAATTACACCCACATTGCTGGCAGCATGTACAGTTGTTAACTGCACCCCATCCAGACGAAGGAGACTCATTTCCTGCTCTGGGCCTTTTCTCTCTAATCATAGTACCTCTGTCTTCAAAGGGTTCCGCTTCAGATGACTACTCTTGAGCCACCTCACCACAGACTCTTGAGCCACCTCACCACAGCCAATGAGTCTGGAGGGATATCTGGTTGGTTATCCATTAGGAGATAGAGCTAGGTGACATCTGTGTATTGGTGGGATCCAAGCCTATAGCTGTAGATCAGCCAGGCAAGAGGGCACATAAAGATCCTAAATTATGCCGAGGAGATGACCACACCCTGCAGAACTCCACACTGGAGTTGGCAGAGATGCTCTTGATTCTCAATGATTACTACCCTCTGTCCTCAACCATGGAGAAAGGAGGTAACCTGCTGATGGGCTATTCCCTGTAAGCAGTCTTTCTCAGGTTTTATTGAGAGTCTCAGTCTTAGCCTATTTTTAAAATGTTGAATTTTAAAGTAACTTAATAAAAATGCAGTTCTCCTGTTGTTTGATTTTAAACTTTCCCTGTTAGTGTTTGTGGTTGTTGTTGTTTGAAAAATGTGCTATTAGAAAAAAGGCATTCCATTCTTTGTAATTGTAGCTAACTATGGAATCCTAACTAAAAAGGTATTCATTATTTATTTGAAAAAAATGGTAGTTACACTTCTAGTGATGTTCAGTTTGGGGGATATCTTTGCTGAAATTGAACGGTTAAAAATCATATCAACTCTGCACAAGTTTTTCACTGTCTCAGTAAAACAGCATGCAGTTACTAACATTTCATAGGTTAATTTAGTTTTTTTTTGCTGCAGGTGTCTTTATATCGGTTACTCAAAGAAATTGCAACTCTAATTTTTGATTCCATAGCATAACTAGTGCTACAGTAAGATAAAAATTAAAATTGCATGCGTGAAGTAGAAAAGTATCTCTTGGTTTAGTGTATATTGATAACAAAATCGGGGGAAAGCCCCTCTAGTTCAGGCACTAATCATCTAGCTTGTTCATCCATTTAATTTTAAATTCATGTCTGCACATAAAATAGAGGCAGCTTACCATTTTAATCATTATTTAGTGAATAACAGCCACTTTAGATCTGCTGATCTTGGTGAACAGGCACTGGAAGAATTTCATTCAGGCTAATTTGAGAATTTATGCATGTCTATTTGATCAGTTGACCAGTGACACAACCCCTGCTATTATTTGATCGCAGTCAGAATGCAGAAGGTTGGAGAATCTAAACAAGCAGGTGCTTAGAAGGACTTTTGTCTTGTGATACCTTGGAGAAATATTGCCACTCAGAGCAGACAGCGTAATGTGCTTGAGGACTATTGAAATAAATTGTACTCCAATGTGCTTAATTTCTCTGCATTGTAGTGAGTGGGTTCAATCCAGTACAAAAATAAGCATGCTTATATCTGATTGATTTTGGTGGAACTTGAATTTGTTAAACAGTATGTAGGATTAGACACATGACTATAATAATACATGGAAATATATAATATTTATAATTAATGCAGAAATCTGTTAATGTGCTATCTCTTTAATTTGGGTTATGGGTGATTCAATAGTGAGAAAACTAAATTTAGAAACTTGGGTTCAAACCCTAAATTTATCATGGAATGGATGCCATTTTTGCCTTGTATAGTCTTGTATACTCTTAACTGGTAGTAGCTTACCAAGGTTTCCCTTAGAGGCTTTTCGTATCATCTACTTCCAAATCCGTTAAAATGGAGTTACTGAGGAAATGAACCTGGGACCTTTTGCAGGTGAATCTGGTACTCTGCTACTGAATCATGGCCTCTCCACTCCAAAATATGGGCATTGATCCCGTTGCCTTGCATGCTAAGTGAGCAATATATCATTTGAGCTAATTGCTCCTTGCAAAATATAAAACAGCCAACTCTTGTGTGTGCCATCACTACCACTAAACCCCTCCTTTCCAATGGAAACTGGAAACAAGAGGGAATCTCTTTTATCCTATTTTTCTGATGTAACCTCCTAAGCCTGTATACAGCAATGAATACTGTCCCTTCAGTTGACCTACAGGGATATGGACAGGGAGAAAGAATGAAGCTTGGTGTATTGATTTGAGAGGGAACCTAAGTTGCATCCAAGACATTACCAGCTTTCCACTGCTATACTTTTGGTTCTGTGGCTAAAAAAGAAAACTTCCCCCAGAATCTGGTGAGCCTTCTCCCTCACCCTTCAGTTATTGTATTGTCCATCTATGCTCTTCCACTAAGTTTCTTGCATGCACCCAAGTGCTTCGAAGGTGGCAGGTTTAATTTCTTATTCGCAACAAGGACTAATTTTTCTCCTCTGAGTTCTCTTCAATTGTTCTGGATAGGGTTGGCAATCTGAGCCAGACCTCTAGCTTCTGGAAAAATTATTTCTAAGTTCATAATCATAACAAAAGGAAAAATTAAACTGAAGTTGTTTAGCAGTTTTAACTCTGTGAAAATACTCAAGCAATATAGTTCAAGTAGCCTAATTAACTTCTTCTGGAGTAGCCATGTACTAAAAGTTTGTACATATTTTCTGATTCCATTGAAGAACTGAATCAGAATTAGAATTATTCAGTCTGTGTTAACTGCAGAGCCGAGGAAAATGGTCGCACTACATATAAATGTAGAAAGGTTGAGGCTTAAATGTTAGATTGGAAAGATTTTGAAATTGCCCGCTATTTCAGATACCAAGAATATTTAAATAAATTGAATAAAATTGAATGTTGCATTTAAATTCTTAAAACAAAAACCTCAAAACACTTTCCTTTTTTGCATCTACCTTCTTTGTGATGTTTGATTTTTTTTTTCCTTCTTGGTCATGTGCTCTGCTTTCATAGTACTGTGCTAGCAAACTGCTATAATTAGATTAGCAGCCGGCTAAACAGCAGTGACAGTATCCGAGCTTCAGAGAGCATGTGCTAGATTCTGCATGTGCCTCTCTCCCATTGGCTGCTGGCGCTGCACTTGCCAATTTGATAGGTTTCCACAGTTATCTTTATGCTGCATTAGAGACATAGATACAGAGGTACAGTGTTCATGCAACGGTGGAAGAGCTCTGCTTCTCCTGTAGCATAAAAGAAAAGCCCACAGACAAGAGGCATTGCTCTTTGTTATAAACCTATCAGCTCTTAACAACTGCTGGCTGCAAGCAGAGGTCAGTGAAGGAGTTTCAGTTCATGGTAATTACTTTCAAGTCTTTATCTCCCCCCATAAAACACGTTCATGCATGAAATGAATACAGTTAATCATGTCATCTGTTTAATTTGATCTTGCTTTTGTTGATATCGTGTCTAGTCCGGAGAGATAGTCATCACATTACAGAACACATCATTATAGTAAAGATTTAGCCTGGAAATATAATGTACATTGCATGAGGAAATTGCTCTCATGTGAAATCAGGAGCCTGGCATGTAAATAACTGCCCTCAATTCTCTTTTTGTTGTGGTGAAAGCAGCGCATTAATTTTGGGGCGGGCAGGGGGGAGTCTGAACAATTGAATTGGAGCATGTATGACGCTTCCTCTTAATGGAAAGGGGGGGGGGAATCTAGATAATAAGCAGTTACAGTCTGAGAGATGCTTTTTAATTTGGCCAGAGAATTAACTGCTTGCATATTTCTACACCGAAAGAGGAATTTAGATTAATACGCTCCATTGTCTGGCTTGAAGGCTTCATATTTGGATGGATTCTTTGTTCGATTCTTTGAATTTGCTATTAAAAGCAACAACCATTATCCCCTCTCTATTGCAGGATACCCATCGTTGCACACTCATTGTTCCAAAAGAGGCAAATAGTGGGCTCTAATGTCTTTGTTTTTAAAGAATTTGCCCTACCTACAGTGGAATGAATGATATATACGATGCATGAATACCTTGGACAAACCTTGGAGGGGGGGAAGGGGATGATGGGTCTGTGAAATGTTTTCAGAACTGGATGTTTCTGTTTTGCTCTCTTTACCTTCTCAGATTCACATAGCATCTGATCTGAACTTATTCAAAACTGTGCTGTTAAGGGCATATTTGCTGTTCAAGTTGATGATTAAAAGAACAGGAAAAGCATGAAGCTGCTGCACAGAGCTCTGCCTTGATGATTCCCACACTTGGTGAAGGATGTGTCTGGGAGCAATACAGGGGGATCTCCTCTTGCATGAAGTGCATGGGAACTTTTACATGTTGATGTTTATGTCAATGGAGCTCTTCCAGAAGGGGTTCTGTTGTGCAGTTGGTTTGTTTGGACTGTTAAGGGGTATATAAACATCCATTAGGTTACTGGTTGTCTAGCTGGCACAAAGCCACCATGCGTCTAGGTGATGGGAAGCTTGCTTCCCTTGAGTGGTAATGGGAGTGATAGATTTTGATTACTTTAGTTTCACGTGTTTTCTCTTCTAATCTGTCGCTTTCCCCCTTTAATGAAGTTCTGAGTAGCAATCACAAAGTAAAATTTTATGGAAGCATTGCTAACTGCCTTAAATCCTTACAACTGGATTTTGGTTGTTTTGTGAACTTTGCACATTTCAAATAACGATTACTGAGCAAATAGAAAGGAACAAGAGCAAATAGCTATTTATCAAATAAATCTCCAGCTTTTTCTTTCACCCTTGGTTTATTTTCTATAAACGGTATTGATACTTGTGATGTTTAAAGAACCAGTGGCTCACATGGCATCCAAATGTGAGATTGAATCTCTGGCCAGTTATGAACTTTAGGCTTTAGATTCTCACCCCAACCCACATTCTCCCAACTCCAAAATACAACATAGATATCTACTGCTGTTTACGCTGTATGGTTATTAAAAGACTGCTGCCATAGTGCTTAGAACATGTAGGGGAAATGCTACATAAATATTTCAGGTATGTACCTAGTTGTCTTAAAGAAATTTCAACCATGTATTTCCAGAACTTATTTGCTTTGCCAGTGCAGACCTGAGATATGAACCTGTGCACAATGGGAAATGCTTGTGTGAGTCTGCTTGAAGTTGTAGTCATAGAAGATTCTTCCTGCATAGCAACAGTTGAATCTAGGACAGTGATGAATGGAGAGAATGGGAGCAGAGTCACAATCATGCAAGCTTTGCCATCCAGCTATAAGCAGTGATAATTGACCATATTTTTAATTTGCAAAATAAGCCTATTTCTATTGTCTCTGTTGAAGGAAAACAGAACCTTGTGCTCTCCTTTCTGCTGTGGCAGTATACTGCAGGTGTTTAGGGGATGTTAACCGCTGCTCATATGAAAACTCTAGGTGGTTTAATTCAAGACCTGACCAGGATAGCCCAGGTGAAATCTCATCAGATCTCAGCTGAGAAGCAGGGTTGACCCTGACTAGAATTTGAATGGGAGACCTTCAGTGAACACTAAGGTCATGACGCGGAGAGAGTTAATGGCAAACCACCTTCAAATGTCTCTTGCCTGACTGCAAAACAATCCTAGGATAGCCTGACTATACTATATACATTCCATATGATAAATAAATAATAATTTTTAAATAACCTCTGCTCAAGCAGTAGTTTTGTGTGATCAGATCTAGACTTCGAAGCATATAATTCCAGCTTCATAAAGTATAAGGTGCTTTGAGTGACTCATATTAAGGGTCTTATGACCCACTTTCCCGTTAGGGCATCTTCTAAAAGGAAGCATACAAGAGCTCATAATATATCAAGGTTTTGTAATTAACATATTTTGCTGAAAAAGAGCTCTTTTGTTCTTCTGTAAACTTATAAATACAGCTAATAGTTTCTGACAAAAATATCTGTTTTAAAAATTTTGACTTAAAGTAAATTTTCCTACATCTTTCCTTAAATTGCATATTAAATCAGAATGTACCCACAAATGAAAGCTTTATATTACACTGTTGTCCTAATATCATAAAACATATATGCTTGACTATTGCAAAATTGTTTTACTGGCGCTGGTCAGATATTGTCCTTGTGACAGTGACCCTAGGTTAAGACAAAGTGTGTCCTGTGTTCCCAGTGTTGGCAATATAAAGAACACTATGTCTGGTAGTGCTTGTTCTCATCCAAGGTCTGGCTGAATGAAAAACAGCTAGTCGAGACCTGTACTGCAAGGACTGCAAAGGGAGAAGAGGTAAACAAGATAGTTAAAGAATGCTTCATGTCAGGTCTTGGGTGCTACATGGACCTTAACATGATGGTACCAGACTTGGAGTAGTCTGTACTTCTAAAAGTCATCACAACTCCAGAGTGTTCCATAATTTTTTTTTTTTAGTTGTTTCAATTCACTTACCTATTATGACTGTTGAATGTTGTTTGTCATTGGTTGGTTTTATGAAAAGTACAGCTAAATTGAAGCAGGTATTTTGTAGGCAGGCTTGGATTTGTCCAACAATATTTTTTACAGTTTTGCTTAAAAAAGCAAGATTTGCAACTACTGTTGCTTTGTCTTCATGTGTGTGTTTTACCCCCTTTCCTTTAAAAAAAGAAATCTTATTAATGGCTGTATTTTAAGTCTTTTCCCACTCTGTTTTTTGCAAGAAATTTTGAAAAAAAAATTTAAGTGAGGGAATTATTACAGGTCTAAAAAAGGGAGTTTATGCTTCAGTTTTCTTTTATTCCAGTAATGAGAAATGTTATATGTAAGGGAGCAGCCATGGCATCTCCCATTGAAACAATCAGGTCATGTTGTTGTTGTTAGTTGCAAAGTTGTGTCTGAACCATCGCGACCCCATGGACAATGATCCTCCAGGTTATGGGTGATGTGAAAGACCTCCACCTGAGACCCTGGAGAGCTGCTGCCAATCCAAGTAGACAATACTGACCTTGATGGAACAATAGGCTGATGCAGTATAAGGATTTGTGTAAAAGTGAAAATAATCACAAAGACTTAAGAAATTACTAAAGCATTTGTGTTATGGGATTCACTTAAGACAAATGCGCTGGAGTTTTTGTTTTCCTCTTCCAAATGTGACATATGTTTGATTGAATTGTAAAATGCCAACTTGTGTCCACAGAAGTTAATTTGAAACCTGCTATCCCCACCCCCCGTTAAGATTCTTTGCCCCTCAGGTGTTTGAAGACTGTTAATATATGAAATGCCTTGCTTTTTAACTTGAAGCACTATGGAGAAGTTCAATAACTTTGTGGTTTGCACAACATGATTGCATATGCAGTTCTGACTTCTGCTTGCTTGGCCTATCCCCTCTCATACCAAAAAACAACCCACAAATCCCCCACAACTAATTTCCTAATACTTTTATTATTAGGACCTTCCAAAATAATACAAAACATCAGTCACTTATCTCTTAAAACCCTCTGCTTCAAGGTTGATCTCTTTGGCAGTAGTAGTGGCATTATTGTTAAGGTCTATAGCTGTCATCTGAATAACAGTGAATAATATAGAATCCTCATCAGCAGTGTACATACCTTGAGGAAAGGAATGCATCACTTTGATGCCTAACTATAATCCTCATTCATCATTGCTTTCAGTAAAAACTCTGTGATTTTAGATTTTGCATAGTCTGAGAAAATGTGGTATAAAAATTGAACTATTTGACTTCCTCTTCTGTTTCCGGTGTTGCTAAGAGAGCTTCTATGTATGGGAAGAAAACAGTGCTGTAATTGTTGTTGTTGTTATGTGCGAAGTCGTGTCCGACCCATTGCGACCCCATGGACAATGATCCTCCAGGCCTTCCTGTCCTCTACCATTCCCCGGAGTCCATTTAAGTTTGCACCTACTGCTTCAGTGACTCCATCCATCCACCTCATTCTCTGTCGTCCCCTTCTTCTTTTGCCCTCGATCTCTCCCAGCATTAGGCTCTTCTCCAGGGAGTCCTTCCTTCTCATGAGGTGGCCAAAATATTTGAGTTTCATCTTCAGGATCTGGCCTTCTAAAGAGCAGTCAGGGCTGATCTCCTCGAGGACTGACTGGTTTGTTCGCCTTGCAGTCCAAGGGACTCGCAAGAGTCTTCTCCAGCACCAGAGTTCAAAAGCCTCAATTCTTTGACGCTCGGCCTTCCTTATGGTCCAACTTTCGCAGCCATACATTACAACTGGGAAGACCATAGCCTTGACTAAACGCACTTTTGTTGGCAGGGTGATGTCTCTGCTTTTTAGGATGCTGTCTAGATTTGCCATAGCTTTCCTCCCCAGGAGCAAGCGTCTTTTAATTTCTTTGCTGCAGTCCCCATCTGCAGTGATCTTGGAGCCCAGGAAAATAAAATCTGTCACTATCTCCATTTCTTCCCCTTCTATTTGCCAGGAATTGAGAGGGCCGGATGCCATGATCTTTGTTTTCTTGATGTTGAGTTTCAAGCCAACTTTTGCACTCTCCTCCTTCACCCGCATCAACAGGCTCTTTAGTTCCTCTTCACATTCTGCCATTAGAGTGGTATCATCTGCATATCTGAGGTTGTTGATATTTCTCCCTGAAATCTTGATCCCAATTTGTGACTCCTCTAATCCCGCATTTCTCATGATGTGCTCTGCATACAAGTTAAATAGGCAAGGCGACAGTATACAGCCTTGCCGAACTCCTTTCTCAATTTTGAACCAGTCAGTGATTCCATGTTCAGTTCTCACTGTTGCTTCTTGACCTGCATATAAATTTCTCAAGAGACAAATAAGATGCTCTGGTATTCCCATCTCTTTAAGAACTTGCCACAATTTGTTGTGCTCCACACAATCAAAGGCTTTAGCATAGTCAATGAAGCAGAAGTAGACGTTCTTCTGGTACTCCCTAGCTTTCTCCATGATCCAGCGTATGTTGGCAATTTGATCTCTAGTTCCTCTGCCTCTTCGAAATCCTGCCTGTACTTCTGGAAGTTCTCGGTCCACATATTGCTGGAGCCTAGCTTGTAGGATTTTGAGCATAACTTTGCTAGCATGAGAAATTAGTGCAATGGTGCGGTAGTTTGAACATTCTTTGGCATTGCCCTTCTTTGGGATTGGAATGTAAACTGACCTTTTCCAATCCTGTGGCCATTGTTGAGTTTTCCAAATTTGCTGGCATATTGAGTGTAGCACTTTTACTGCATCGTCCTTTAAGATTTTGAATAGTTCAACTGGAATGCTGTCACTACCACTAGCTTTATTGTTGCTCAGACTTCCTAAGGCCCATTTGACTTCACATTCCAGGATGTCTGGCTCCAGGTCAGTAACTACCCCATTGTGGTCATCAGGGATGTTAAGCTCGCTCTTGTATAGTTCTTCTGTATAATTTTGCCACCTTTGTTTGATCTCTTCTGCTTCTGTGAGGTCCCTACCATTTTGGTCCCTTATCATACCCATCTTTGCATGAAACGTTCTCTTCATATCTCCAATTTTCTTGAAAAGATCTTTGGTCCTCCCCATTCTATTGTTTTCTTCTATTTGCTTGCACTGTTCATTTAAGAAGGCATTCTTATCTCTTCTAGCTTTTCTCTGGAATTCTGCATTCAATTGGGTGTATCTTTCTCTTTCTCCCTTGCCTTTCACTTCCCTTCTCTCCTTAGCTATTTGTAAAGCTTCCTCAGACAGCCATTTTGATTTCTTGCATTTCTTTTTCTTTGGGATGGTTTTAGTTGCTACCTCTTGTACAATGTTGCGAACCTCCGTCCATAGTTCTTCAGGCACTCTGTCTATCAGATCTAATTCCTTAAATCTATTTGTCACCTCCACTGTGTATTCGTCGGGGATATGATTTAGTTCATACCTGAGTGGCCTAGTGCTTTTCCCTACTTTCTTCAATTTAAGCCTAAATTTTGCAACAAGAAGCTCATGATCTGAACCACAATCAGCTCCTGGTCTTGTTTTTATTGACTGGATAGAACTTTTCCATCTTTGGCTGCAGAGCACATAGTCAATCTGATTTCTGTGTTGACCATCTGGTGATGTCCATGTGTAGAGTCGTCTCTTGGGTTGCTGGAAAAGAGTGTTTGCTATGACCATTGTATTCTCTTGACAAAATTCTACCAGCCTGTGCCCTGCTTCATTTTGTACTCCAAGGCCAAACTTGCCTGTTATCCCGGTTATCTTTTGGCTTCCTACTTTAGCATTCCAATCCCCCATGATGATAAGCACATCATTTTTGGGCGTTGCTTCTAGAAGGTGTTGTAGGGCTTCATAGAACTGATCAACTTCATCCTCTTCAGCAGCAGTGGTTGGGGCGTAGACCTGGATCACTGTGATGTTGAATGGTTTGCCTTGGATTCGTAATGAGATCATTCTGTCATTTTGGGGATTGTATCCCAAGACTGCTTTTCCTACTCTCTTATTGATTATGAAGGCTACTCCATTTCTTCTGCGAGATTCTTGTCCACAGTAGTATACCTGATGGTCATCTGAATTAAATTCACCCATTCCTGTCCATTTTAGTTCACTGATTCCTAAAATGTCGATGTTCAGTCTTCTCATTTCTTGTTTAACCACGTCCAGCTTGCCTTGATTCATGGATCTGACGTTCCAGGTTCCTATGGAATAAAAATCTTTACAGCATCGGACTGTCTTTTCGCCACCAGTTACTTCCACAACTGAGCGTCCTTTCGGCTTTGGCCCAGCCGCTTCATTCATTCTGGCGCTACTCGTACTAGCCGTCTGCTCATCCCCAGTAGCATATTGGACACCTTCCGACCTGAGGGGCTCATCTTCCGGCGTCATATCGTTATGCCTATTGGAACTGTCCATAGAGTTTTCATGGCAAAGATACTGGAGTGGTTTGCCATTTCCTTCTCCAGTGGATCACCTTTTGTCAGAGCTCTCAGCTATGACCTGTCCGTCTTGGGTGGCCCTGCACGGCATAGCTCATAGCTTCACTGAACTACGCAAGCCCCCTTGCCACAACAAGGCAGCGATCCTTGAAGGGGGGCTGTAATTGTAGGTGCTGTTATTTACCCATGTAGTAGCTTTTTCTGGAGTGTTTGCAAATAATGAAATGCTTTGGGTGTCTGAGTGTGAGCTTTGTGGCTTACTCTGAGTTATCCTACTTCTCTGGCAGTATGGTATGACAGAAGCAATCAAATATGTCATATGCTGTCCATTTTATAAGAACATTTGGAATATTTATAGTATGCCAAATACTTGGGCAAATCCAATTATTTTTATTTAACTACCTTAAAAGTAGCAAGGTTTTGCATATTGGTGTGCCCAATAAGGAAACAATCAATAATTCTTTTATTTTTATCATTAGCTGTAGGCATTCTGTATTGAATACCTGCTTATGAATCCAATCTGTGTTGTTGTTTTTTATGCCAGATTCTGGATTGTAATAAATTATGTATGACAAAGTTTGAGTCCAGTGGCACCTTTAAGACCAACAAAGTTTTATTCAAGGTAGTTTTATTCAAGGTATCTCGCAATTCATCTTGACTCACACTGAATATCCTTGTGTTGTGTTGGCAGCTACTACCAAAGCAATATTTTTAAGAAATCTGTAGAATCAATCAGAAGCCTTGCAGGCCAAAAGACCCATTGGCCCCCACCTTCTTCCTGAAACTACTTAGCAGGCAACCAGAAAAGGTGTTAGTGGACACCATGTTGAGAACTCCTGAGCGATACAGCTAAATTTAAATGAAGTAGAAGCAAAAACTAAAAACAACATCCATTGTAATATTGCCAGAACCAAAACAACAAGAAGGATGGGATAAGGATTCAACCATCAGCTTAAAACTGGAAAGCAGTAAAAAAAAATGTGTTAGTGTCACACAGAAAGCATCCAACAAATTTATTTATGTATATTATAATCCATATTTCTCACAGAGACTCAAGGTAGATTACATAACGCCATATGAAAATAGCATGGGTGGGAGACAGGAATCCCTACCCTCATGGGACAGTGCTAAGCAGGATTGGGCTATGCAGCATTTTTAAAACAACAGAAATCCTGAAGTAAAATGGCTATTGCAGCCATGGATTGTGTCCAGCAACACAGTATCATCCTGGGAGCACTCTACCATGGAAGTTTACTTGTTCACCTTGGGCCAGTGATACATTCTCAGATGAATCAATCACACAAGTTGTTGTGAGGATAAAATGGAGCATGTAAGCTGCTTTGGATCACCACAGGAGTGGAAGCTTAAAATTATATTTCTTTTATTGTGTACAATTTCTAAAAACAACTTTAGGAATTAAAAACATCTATCCAGCTCATAGGCAAACCAGCATTCTGTGCACTATGCGAACCAATAGACGGATGCATTTCGGCCCTTATAGGGCCGTATTCAAAGTATAGCAGCCAATAAAAGCTCAAAAATAAGAACTGTAAGAGATTTTAAAATATACAGTCATTCTACACAATACAGGCTAATACGTACCAGAAGAAATTGTAAAGTCATAAAATTTATTGGAAAGTATCAGTCATTTAATGAAAGATGTCTAGCTATCGGTCATTAGCTCTCTGTAAAAAATCAATTATGGAAAATTTAATCAAACTGTTAACAACTTATAACAAAAAGGGGAAAAATGGAATTAAAATAACCTTCCAACGGCTGCCCAAAATTTAAAATGGGGTGTTTCCTTATTATTGCATGTATTGCAATGAATGCACCGCCCAAAATATTTGAAATATAACAGAGTTTAGCCACTCTCCCCACCAGCTGAAAGAATTCAGTGGCTTCTAGGTCTTAAGGGAATAGAACTGTAGTTACAGTTTTAACTTATCTTAAATGTTTTAATTATTTAATTTTAGACATGTTAAATTTTGATTATGTTTTATCAGTGATTATATTATACTGTTGTATTATGATGTAAACTGCCCTGAGCCTTTTGGAAGTGCAGTATAAGAATTAAATAAATACATACATAATTATTTTAATAAAGTAGACAGTAGGGAATGAGTCTTAATAGTTTTTGGATTCTACGTCACTTTTGGTGTGTGCTTTTCTTTTTCCAGAGACTATAGCTTTCTGGAGCTTACCCAACTTCCCTTGATATTTGGGGGTGTTTAGTTCTCAGGCAATTAAGCAATCATTGGCAGACTAGGACTAAGAGTGGATTTCAGATAACTTTAAAATATAGTTCCTTTAAAAAAAAAATGAGCCGTAGCCATTTTTCACCGATTACGTTGTACAACAAGCCTCCCACATTTTTGGTCCATAATTTAGAATGTATCCAGTGATATGGAAAGCAGTTTCAGGGAAGCAAAGAGGCTGAAGAAGAAGAAGAGCTGGTTCTCACGTCACTTTTCTCTAACAGAGGGAGTCTCAAAGTAGCTTACAATTGCGTTCTCTTTCCTCTCCTCACACCAGACTCCCTGTGAGGTAGGTGAGGCTGAGAGAGCCCTGATATTACTGCTTGGTCAGAACAGTTTTATCAGTGCTGTGGCGAACCCAAGGTCACCTAGCTGGCTGCATGTGGGGGAGTGGGGAATCAAACCTGTCTCACCAGATTAGAAGTCTACGCTCCTAACCAGACTGGCTCCGATCACTAGGATTTCTGGATCTTGGGTGCTTTCAGTACATTTCCTAAGACCTAATATCATTTCAATGTGGAAGAATTATAAGAAACAATCTCTTAATTAAAAGTGTGATGGGTTTGGATACTTATTACTGTGGATAACTGCCCAGCATTCCAAGATGTGTTTTAAAGATTGTAGATACCAGCTCACATGGCCTTAAGTTGCAGGAAGTGGTTCTGGTCAAGTGTTCATCAGCCCTCTCTGTCCCCCCAAATCCCTGGCTGAAGGAAGGGCCTGCTAGATCTCTGCCAGAATTGAAACTCTACTGACTTTTCATACTGACAGGGAGAAGCAAACAATTACCTGGCAATTTTAAAGGAAGCAAATTCTTCAAAAATGGGAGCATCCAGTGTTGTTGTTTTTTCTTCCCTGTGACAGAATGAGAATTTTTTCCCATGATTTGTCTTCCTTAAAATAGTAATTAGACTAGATTTTCCCCTCCCTAAAAAGTCACGTAGGGCTAGGCATGCTGCAAACTTAAATGCTAACAAGATTGCTGACAAGAGTACTTTCTTTAGACTCCCACCATTTGTATACAAGGCAAGTCACTGACCACATCCCCTCAGCGTTCTCTGGTTAAGTCCACCTCAAGCTTAACAACTTGCCAAGCAGTTCTGTGTGATTGCTGCCTTCTCACTACAGCTTATGGATATTTTTGTCTCACCTAAGAATTTCAGCTTATTTGCCAGTGTAGAGGCAGTATTCCGTTTCAGTCGTGGCTATAATTTGTGAAAATCTTAGAACTGCTTTCTGTTATTTTCATTTTACCTCCCGTAAAATGGGGGGGGGGGGTAGTGCCTCTGCTTTTGGTATCTGGCCATGTAACTGGCTAATCCTGCAATCACTTGTGTAGGCACAAAAAGCAGACACTATAATCTGTCTGAGGCTGATCATTTAAATGCTTTATCAAACTGTACAACAATATCAGTTTCTCCACTCTGAGTACAGCCAATTGAGCCGGTAGAAGACCAGTGCATGCTCATGACCAAAATACAAACAGTGTGAGGAGTCTGTAATGGGAAAGAGAAATCTGCAGAAATTACCACTTTCTTATAAATCTTTGGATTTGGGTATAGGGAGTTGTACCATCTGTTTTTGCTACGTTAACTTTTCTTGCTTGAAGCAGTAGCTGTATAACTATCTTCCGCTATTAATAAATACTGTCAGTAAGTATATCATGTTTCAAAGTGCAGTGGCATTTTCTTTTCAGATGTATTTATTTGCATTTTTAAATGGTTCAATATTTTGTTTTCTGTGAAAATAGCCACTCTTTATTTTTCACCCCACCAGTAAACACTGCCAGAACCATCACCCTACTTACACTTGCTCTCACTCACTCATTCTGTCAATGCTGATGCCAGTGCTGCTTCTGCGTCTTTTGTTAATTGTTCAACCATTCTCTAGTGCTTGTTCATCCCTAGTGAAGTGGTACGTGGGTCAAGAAGGCCACGACATTTTCCCCTCCCTGAGTAAGCCATTGCTTACTCACTATTTCTGGAATAGATTCATATAAGAGAAGGTGTTCCTTAAGGCAGGGGTAGTCAACCTGTGGTCCTCCAGATGTCCATGGACTACAATTCCCATGAGCCCCTGCCAACATTTGCTGGCAGGGGCTCATGGGAATTGTAGTCCATGGACATCTGGAGGACCACAGTTTGACCACCCCTGCCTTAAGGTATTCTGTCCCAAAGCCACATAGAGTCAATACAAGCAGAAGGGGAGCCAGTGTAGATGGAACAAGACTGGAATATATGGTCATTATAATCCACTCCAATCAACTTTCTGGCTGCACTGTTTTGTAGCAACTATAGCTTCTAGACCAGTGGTTCTCAACCGCTCTGATGCCATGACCCCAACTGCAGTGGGGTCGGCAGCATGCTCAGGCACGCGGGCAGTATATGCTCACACATGCGCACAATGGTCGGGCAGAGAAAAATGGCATATAAGAACCAACTTTTCTTTATTAAACTGATGATCATAGTACTGATTTATTTCCCTCCCCCTTCAGTCTAGAAATGTGTACTTATTAGCAAGAAACAGCAATTTAGTCCAAGAGAGCATTTCAGATGAAGTTGTGCTACCTATGGCAGTTCCTTTACAGAACAGTGTCCATCATGATGTACTCATATGTAAGTTGTCGGGAGTTGGGTGCCTGCGTAATGCATTTGCCAAAAATGCATTTTCTTTCCATACACAGCCTGGTTGCTTCCTGTACAAATATGAGAGATGATTTCACTTTGTTAACATGATGTTACCATAGAAACACTCTTACCCATTTGAAAAACCCTTCAGGCTATTATTCCTATGTCTGTATTCAAAGAAGATGCTAAAGAACCTGTGTCTTAAGTGACTGTTAAATGGTTTACTAAAAAACATGCACATATAACAGAAGTCATCTTGCAACACAATGAAAAAGTGTTAAGAGTGTCTATGGAATTTCTTCTTTGGAGTAAAATGCCCAGCCTTAAGGCCAGTCAAGCTTTCCTAGTTGAGGAACTAGAACATTCTCATACTAAAACCAAATCCCACCAGACATATCAAACGTGGAAGACCAGCCTAACGCTCTAAATCAAGCCCCAAGTCTGATTCTAGTCCCTGGCCATCTTTAACCTTAACCCTTGCTGCCACACTCTGCCTTTTATGGAACCAAAAATGCTCTTTTGGGAAGAGGAATTATTTTTAGAGTTACAACAGATGTCCTGGATAACTTGCCAGGGTACAACCCAATTTTCCCATCCCCCCCCTTCCGTCATGTGGGAGAGCAACTAGCTGGGCGTGAAATATTTTTGTCTAACCAGTTAGAGCTACCAGTCCAGTAAAGAAGTGACTTGTAAACATAGGTGAGGGGCATGGCTTCAGAAACATAAAAATGTTAAAGGTATATGGCTCAGGGAACACATGTCCTGAGGTAGTTCAACCAGCCAAAGGTCCGGAAGGACTGAATGATCTCACCTTTGCAGGGCCTGATACAACCTTGCAAGACTGAACTTGAAGGTCCAGCAAAGCAGAAGAAGCCAAGTGCTGTGAGGAGGGGCTGATTTTCTGTTGTGACCATTGTTAGTTGAAGTGCCATTCCTTTGGGTCTACAGAGGGCTTAGGAACACTGGGAGGGGGGGGGGCACATCCATAAGTTGGGGAGGACCCAAAAGGAAAGTGGTCCAAAGGGGTATGGGACAATTGGAGGCACTGGATGCAGAGCTAGGAGTGAAGGAACTCTCCAAGAACCAGACCTCACAGACAGTGTGCCCAACCCACAAATTGGGGAGAAACGTTGCTTACTGGTCACTTGCTGTTTCAGGAGTTTGGGTGCCACTTTACCAATACCTGCTATACATGCTGCTACTGCGCATGCCTTGGAACTGCTCCTTCCCACCTACAAGCAACTATCAGAAATACAGATTCTTAGTAGAGTCAGAAGGGCATTTTAAATACATGGTAGAAAGTAGAAACATCCCTTAAAGAAAAATATCCCAGTTAGAAAGATTTTTTTTTTTGCTGTACATGTCCCTTTTAAAAGAGGACAATGCCTCATGGCCTGTGTTTAGCATCTCTGTCATAGATCCTTAAAAATAGAAATGGTGCCCAGTTCTTGGAAAGACACTACTTTTCTTGGCTATCATAGTCAAGCAGTTGTGGATGAATCATTGCAAAGACATTAATTTCCACTAGTGTGTATGCTGAAAGAGATAGGCATGTGTGCAGTCTGGTCTTATGTTTTATAACAAATATTTTGTAGTACTGAGACCAGCTCTTTCCATTTTTTGCAGTTTAGTGCCAAGTACAGATATTTCTCTTTTTTCTGCATTAATCTAGATCAACAATCACTAGTTTTGTCCTAGCAGGGATGGCCCAGGCTACCCTGACCTTATCAGATCTTGGAAGCTAAGCAAGGTCAACTGTGGTAAGTAATTGGATGAGAGACAACCAGGGAAGTCCGGGTTTACTATACAATGGCAGGCAATGGTAAACCAACCTCTCTTGCCTTAAGAAGCCTATGGCATTGCCATAAATCAACTACAACTTGACAACACTTTCTACCACCACCTGTTTTTTACATATCTGAATCCTCATTTGTCTAATAAACATATTAACATCCTGATTCTAGATACAGCAAAGAACCATTGAAACATTAAGGGGCAACCAAGCATATTGAGTGATAATGAATATGTATGTTTTCAACTGGATCAGAAGAATGGGAATATCAGTTTCAAACTACATGTTCTTCATAATTTTATGAAATTCTGTTGCTTGGGCTTCAATTTAAAGGTGAATAGCAGCACAATGGGCAAGGCGATAGATACTTGACCTGATACACATATGTAAATTTTCTACATCAGAGGTAAAAAAATGCCTTCTAGTAGTACTTATCAGGAAAATGGCACAAGTCCTTCCCATGTGTTATTTCTCTCCCCCTTTAAATTGCAGCAGTATCAGCTGCATGACATATATTATTTAAAGGATCACAGAGTAGTGCATAACATGTAATGCTACTCTAAATTGTAGCCTGTTCTTCCTAATGTTTTCTAAGACCAAATGCTACATATCACCAAGAAAGGTGAGAGGCTGAGTGTTTTCTTTGCTTTCTTTCATCATAAGACTGCTTTCCTTGTGGGTCCGTTCACCTTTGCAAGTTGCATATAGCTTTTATGAGAGCTGGAAGTGATACGGCAGTGCTACTCTTGCCCTTCCATACACAAAGATTTATGAACATTTAAAGTTGCTTTGTATGATCAGATATTGGTCCTTCAAGCCTAACACTGGTTACTCTGACTGGTATGACACAATTGTAATTAATTCATTTAAACTAGTTTCCTGGAGGTTATGGCTTCATGTTTCTATTTGCAAAATAACCTGTCAATCTGCTACTGCTTTATGATTTCTGATGATGATTTCTTAATAGTACTACCAATAGTACTACTTAATAGTACTACCAATGGCAATAGTTGCTACCATTGCCATTTACTGTATTTATTCTTTGTGAGTGTGTATTTTCTACGTATATGTGATATTTTTCCTGGATTATTTGGGCATTGTTAATAACAATACTAGCAAAGGCAAAATGGTCTTATCATTATAAATTTGCTACTTCCCTAACAACCTGTTTAAAATCAGTCCAGTTATACTGAAACAGTAATGAATTTAGATTCCCTACTTCAAAGGGGGTACTATTTCAATATTTTTTAATCAATACAATTCATCACTCAGTGGAATTCAGATATAAATATATGTTTGTAATCTCTGCTAGGGAGATCTGATCACCATTTATTCCAGCCTGGTCTAATAACCTGATAAGCTCTCTACAGTTTATTGATCACAGCTTTCAAAGTGTAAAAATTATACCACAATAAACTTTGACTAATATTGGTAAATTGTTATATGCCCTACTGCATTGTTATTTTGTGAGTAATCAGATATATTGCAAATTTGTCACCTCTTCTAATTGGATTGCCTCTGACTGATGCTTCCATATTTTCCAGCTAAAAAAAGATTGTTAACTACTGCAGGTTTTTGGATTTTATCACCACTGAAAAATCTGGACATGACAAATACACTGCATCTCATTAAGGTTTAGCTTTGACTTCCTAGGAAATGAATGAATGTTAGGTTTCTGCCCTAGTAGGTTTGATCCTTTTCCTCAGTAGACATTATATTTACTTAAAATCTAATCATTGAAGTGTTATAGACCAGTGGCTAGGACAGAACATATGATATTTGGGGCTATATCTGCGATGTGGATAAAGTGCTGTTTGTTGGATGCGAAAGAGAAACAGAAGATATTAATCTCACTGAAGATTCATTCTTTTAGCATTAGTTTACCAGCCAATCTATTTTGCTATATAGTTGTTGATTTGAACACGCACTGCCATATGCCATCTTGATGCTAAATAGAACTCACTGAAATCCAAAGCTGAACCAGATATGGAAGCATGTCTTTCTTCTTCCACATTTTTATATTAACTACTCTGTGTTTATAGAACCACAAAGATACTAGAAATCCTTGTTTGTTCTTGTCAATTATTTAGAGTAATTACTTAGAGTAATGTTTTTCAGTTTCCTCAAACTTCAGGTAACCTAAAGAACAAGAATCATTTTGCCAAATAACATTTTTCTATCACTGATATATTTTGTTAATATAAATAGCAAGCATCTTTGCAGAAGAACCAAAATAGATGCAGCTGCCTCTATTTTCTCTTCTATGCTTCACTGAACCTCTTATCTCATTTGTCTTCCCACTGTTACTGGGGAACTTTGTCTTCCTATGTTGGTTCTGGTGTTGCAGTGTGTATAGTTCTTTCTCCTGTATAACGAGAAACAGAAACCAGGTAGCAATAATTGGAACTGTTGCTTGCTTTGCAGCAGGAGAACATCCCACTAATTAGCACGGGTGCTAGAATTTGTATTAGAATGTATGCATGCTTATGCAATTGTTCCAGCACTTTCTGACCTTTTCAGGTAGTCCTCATAAGAAATTCAGGCTTAACAATTTTATATATGTTGTCAATGTCAATATAAAGTTGGTGTTATAGTCCAGTGGTCCCCAAGCTTTTTATCACTGGGGACCGGTCAACGCTTGACAATTTTATTGAGGCCCACTGCCACCTGAGCCCCTACTCCACTTGCTTTCCTGACGGTGCCCTTGACTTCCTGCCACCCGCGGGGGGACACTGCCAGCAGCAGTTGCGCAGTGCCACACCAAGGGGGAGACCCAGCAATGGCGGCCGCTGGACAGCACCAAAGGTGAGCTGGTGGCAGATTGGCAGGGCAGCCCCCGAGGCAGCAGCCAGGGAGGAGGACGAGGAGGAGCCGTGGCCCAGTACTGACCGATCCAAGGACCGGGACCAGTTCCCGGACCGGGGGTTGGGGACCACTGTTATAGTCAATGTGTATATTGTGTTCAGATGGAATGTTGATACTAGTCATATCTTAGCGTTTACTGCGGTATAAAAAAAATATGGTGTGAGTGCTGATGTTTATCAGATGTCTTACTTATATTGTGGCTTAATCAATGTAAGCCATTCAACACCCTAACATCAGTTAATACAAATTTAAACATTTCAGATGCTTTTATTCATCTATCCTCTACTGGATCCTCTGTCTTTGTCATTCATATTGCAATCTGACTTTTATGCATGCTAACAGTGTTCTTGCTATTTTGAATTTCTAATTGATTTTGCCATGTGTGTTACATAGTAAAGAAAGAGAATAAAAGTAATCACAAGCCTTTCTGTTTGCCACAGTGGAAGAGTTTTATCAAAGCAATCAAGTAGCCCTCGCATATCATCTAATTTGGTAGTTTTCAAATAGTGCTTCAGGAAATCTTTGGATTCCTTTGTGGAAAAGATTAGCAACAATGCATTAGGTTCCTTGAAAGCCAGGGATTGTAAAGCCATGACAGATGTTGGTGGTGTGCACTATTGATACACATAGAGGAAGCGTAATGCTCAGCCAGTCTGACTTGGGTCTCTAATGAACTAAGCACATGGAGTCCAAGCAAAGGGATGAAAGCTCCCCTTCCCATTGGTAAAAGTGGGGTGGGAGAATAACTGGAAGCTGCTTCTCATTCGTCACCGTGCTGAGCAAACAAATGCTTCTCAAAGCAAGTTCCCCAACATGTACATCAGAAATGTTTTCACTTGCAACTTGACACGTGCCGGGCTTATTTCTTAGTGATACCCTCAATGTATGCCCACAGACTTGAAAGACTGCCTGGCGCCTTATGCCCAGTACAGTGGGGATTGTTTTTAGGTGTTTTATGTATTAGGGGTTTTATGGGGGTTTTACATGTTGTTACCCGCCGCGATCCTCAGGGGAGCGGCGGGTTAGAAATCCAGTAGTAGTAGTAGTAGTAGTAGTAAAACATGATCCCAGATATTCTGCAGTGTGTGCTGGGATTCTGTGAAAGACATGAAGGGTACCCTGGAATATAGATCACTGCTGAAAAGGTTCCCCTGAAGGTAGGATCTCCAAGAACTGCTAAGCTCAAAAGTTGCCTACATTTTCTCAACTGCATTTGAGTGTAGTGTAGTTTTCAGTTATGTAAAAGGTAACTTCTCTCCTTCACTATAGTACTCTTGGTTCATTTGGAACATTTGTATCCTGTCCACCAAATCTGCAAGGTGCCTATCAAATGATTAACATCTATAATAGTGTAACTGTAACTGAAAACCTAAATGTAAACAATCTGAGCAGCATTGAAAGCACAAAACTTGTCAACCAGCAGGAAAATTAGTTGTGACTGATTGTGGTACACAATATTTTAGAGATCTGCTTAGAACCTTCTATTATTTGGGTGGACGGATGAATGGATTTATAGCCCATCCCTATTGGACCTGCCATCTCAGGGCGGTTTGCAACATTCAATAGTACAACAGTTTGAACATAATTGAAACATTTTAAAACAATTGGACAGCCAACTATTGGTGACATCTCCATTGTTGGGAGAGCACATGCGGATTGCAGCGGGGGAGGCCCTTAGTGTTGGTATCCTCAATTGTCCAAGCAGACTTCAAGAACTCCATCTTACAGGCCCTATGAAACTATCAGCTCTGACAGGGCCTGTAGCTCTTCTGGGAGCTCATTCTACCAGACTGAAACGGCCATATCTTGGATAAAGCATAAAGGATAAAGCGTGTATGATTCTCAATCAATCCTTTTCCCCTAGGGGCCAAACTCAACATCCTGGTTTCCTCATGGCTGCCATGAAGGCACTGCCATCATTTAAAAGATTTTAAAATGCCGCAAGAGCCCAGTCCTGATTGGGACTATAGTTCCTCCCCTCTGCTCCTGTCCTGTGACTGTTTCAGTATTTTAAATGTGATGGGGAGGAGAACAAGAGTACTGTGCCTTAAGCCTTTTAACATGGAAGCAGCAGCTCATGGTGGCAAGAAGTGTTGGTTCTTATATGCTGCTTTTCTCTACCTGAAAGAGTGTCAAAGCGGCTTACATTCGCCTTCCCTTTACTCTCCCCACAACAGACACCCTGTAAGGTAGGTGAAGCGGAGAGAGCCCTGATATTACTGCTTGGTCAGAACAGCTTTACCAGTGCTGTGGTGAGCCCAAGGTCACCCAGCTGGTTGCATGTGGGGGAATCAATCCCATCTCACCAGATTAGAAGTCTGCGGCCCTAACCAGTATACCAGGATGGCTCTCAGACTCCATCTGTGGACTCAATCTTGCTTAATTTGGCACTTAGACTGTTTTGTATTTAAATAATATTTAAATACAAATATTTAAATACAAAACTGCCACTTTTTGCCACCTGCTTTTTTTAGGCTTCAACGTACAAGATCCAAGACTACTTGCCAGCACCAGCCCATACATATACGACAGTGTTCAATTGCAGAAAGGTAAAATAGAGTGAATCATAGAGAATGTAGGCTGAGAACGTAGGCTATGTGATGTGGTCTTAATGT
Source organism: Paroedura picta (assembly GCF_049243985.1). Classification (NCBI taxonomy): domain Eukaryota; kingdom Metazoa; phylum Chordata; class Lepidosauria; order Squamata; family Gekkonidae; genus Paroedura; species Paroedura picta. Next base: position 36,113,467 of record NC_135377.1, on the reverse strand, counting down.
TCAGTTGTGGCTCAGTTAAAAGTTAGGCCAAATTCTTATCACTAGAATCTTTCCAGCAAACCCCCCCCCCACCTTCCCAGAATCTGTTAATGTTTTATAAAGATCTATTTGAAGTAATGTTATTACCAAATCAAATTATGTACAGTCATACAATCAACCAAACACATACAAATCCATAAAAGAATAAATTTACTCCTTGAAATATTTTGGGAATGTATGTCTGCTATCTTAAGCTTCTAACTCAGAAATATTTCTGAGTGAGTCACCATCTTGTTCATTGTTTTAATGATGGCTTTTTTACAGTTTAAAATGTGAGTTTATTGTGTATGTTTTAATTTGTTAGCCACCTTGGTGGCCTGTGTGAAGAAAGAAATATGGGATATATTTTTTTAAATAAATTAAACATAGTTTATCAGCAACACATCTTTGTAAACAAGTTTTCTTTGATACTGTATATTGAATGCTGAGATTCAGTTCTACTAAGAGCAGGTAAAGTGGTTTACTTTTGGTGCATTGTGCCAATTTAGAATATAAATAGGAGAAGCTCATATGATAGACAGTTCCTCCATATCAGTATCCTACCATAAGGAAACTGTATATGAGGAAAGAAAGCTCTAGTCTAGCATTTTCCCTGACATGCTCACTTTCTACGTTAATTATTTTTTGTTTTAATAGGAAACATTTGTTCACATGACCTGCAGACTCAAATGGTACAATAAACATATTTACCTATTAGGTTTATCTTTGTACATAGTCCCATCATAAACCCTGTGGACATAGGAAGATTTGTTATACCAAGTCAAACCACTGGTCATTTTAACTCAGTATTGACTGACAGAAGCTCTCCAGAGTCTAACTTAAAAAAAAAAAGGTTTCCTAATACCTGCCACCTGAGGGCCTTAGCTGAAGAAATCAGGGACTGAATGTGGACCTTCTCCATGCAGTTGTTCTACTGTTCTTCTGAGGCATTTGGTTGAGGCCAGAATAGTGACTCAGTGTCATCCTGGGGCCCTTCTCAAAGCCTTGAAACTTTTAAATCAAAATTCCCTCTGCTGCTAGAGAGAATACCGACCTGGTTGCAGACTGTTAGTAATTCTGTTGAGATGTATTTTATAGTATTATACTATTGGGTTATTTTAACGTTTTACTGCAATTTACTGCAATTATATTGCAATTTTAAACTGTTGTAAGCTTCCACATGCCGGCATTGACGGGATTAGGAGGATAGAAATCGAAACAAATGTGTGGATACAGTCTGCCATGAAGCACAACTTTCTTGGCTCCCCCCTTCCTATGGCATCCTAAAATGGCCCTCAAAATTCTGCTTTAGGCTGCCTCATGTAGGGGCAACAGAGAAAGTTGCTCTACATGATCCCAGAAGCATACCGTTGGATCTAACCCCCTCTCTCCTTCTGTTATAAATTCCAAGAAATTTCTTATATTATTGTTAGTATTATTTAAAAGAATTTCATTTTGAACTCAATAACTGTAACTGTTAAATGCAGACTTCATTAGTTTCCAAATCAATTGTCATACTGACAGGGAAATGAATAACAGGCAACAAGAAAGAAGAGCATATACGTTTCTCTCCCTCAGGCCGCTCTTCTTCATGTTTTTCTGTCAGATAAAAACAGAATCAACAAAGCCAGATACTGTGACACAGAAATGGAGAGGTAAATGTCATCTGCATCTTAGCTTCAAAAGGAAGCAAGTGGCTGCTCACACTTTAAAGAAAATAATGTTCTGATGGTATAAATCACCATAAACAAATAAACACATTCAGATTTTGTACTAGTTGTATTCATGAAATTCTTATTGTCTCAGATTCTGAGGTAACCATAGTAAACAGAAAGAGCTTGACCACAACTGGAGAACCCCATCTAAATATCATACTTGCGATTCATAAAGTAAAGTAGACATGTTATTCTCTTGGCGAGAGGCAACAAATGTTTTTAAACATTAATTATTCATAACATTGTCTATAGGAAATAATTGCAATGGTATTAGGATGGCTTGTCAGATCACTCTCCTTCAGTTCTGCTCAGATTTCATGTCCATTAACTGATTAGTATTTTGGATAACCCTGCTTCCCAAGTAGTCATTCCTGGGGGAAAACGGCCATCCTGTATGGATGCTGAGGATGAATATCAGTGGTCTTTGCACTGGTGCCAAATTCCTTTAAAGGCCTAAACCAGGGGTAGTCAAACTGCGGCCCTCCAGATATCCATGGACTACAATTCTCAGGAGCCCCCTGCCAGCATTTGCTGGCCAGGGTCTCCTGGGAATTGTAGTCCATGGACATCTGGAGGGCCGCAGTTTGACTACCCCTGGCCTAAACTATAGAGTGATCTTAAGTTCTGACCTCTGGAAATTTTTTTGTTAGCCTAAAAATTGTACAAATTCTTGAACTAGTGTTAACATCCACCCAGTAATAATGGGTGTGGGTTTAGATAGCACTTTATAAATTGAGTGATGGTTTTTTTCTTGGTTTCCAGATTTAGCTGGTGAAAAACTACTGATGCCATGCCAACGAATAGAGGAAAATGGTTGCAAAATCTGCATAACAATTTAGTTATTAGAAAACTGTTTGCTGATTCTTAGAATTGCTTCTTGTTTCCGAGATATCATTATATTTCAGTATATATCCTAGGTCATCTGAAGCAAAAATTCTCAAATATGGAAGAAGTAGAAATCATTTAAATTTCAACACAAAATGTTGAGGTTTCATATATATCCAACTGACTGTCCAAAATTAATTATTCAGCAATAAGAATTTAATTTTAGTATGCCACATAAAATAGCAGTTTGTTTTGTATTATATCTTAATACAGCCCGTGGCGCTGCGGGCGCCGCAGACTAAATAAAGCCGTAAGGGCTGTGTGGGAGGAGTTAGGGCGGGCTCGGTCCGGGATGAGGAAGGGTGCTGATTGGCCCCTTCCTCTGGACAGATCATCGGCCGAGCCAATCGGCAGGCGCAAAGCGCCTGCCGATTGGCTCGGCCGATTCCCACCCTACTCACAAGGAAGCAACTGCGAGCCGCGCTGTGCGTGGCTCGCAGTTGCTTCCTTGCTGGCGGCCTGACGCGACGGAGGTGCAAAGCGCCTCTCGCCGCGTCAAGCTGCAGCACAAGGGAGCCCCCGGCATCGGAGTTCACGCCGCCTACATCAAGAAAATGGCCACCAGCAGAAGACGCCGTCCGGGAGCCCGCCCGCTCACCAGTAAGCCACCTTTTACTCTGCCCCAGCCTGCTAGTGCCCATTGTATTTCGGATACAATGGGCTTTTTTACTAGTTATAAAATAAAATCAGTGATTTGATTTCATTTAATTCTTAATCTTTTGCATATTTTTGCAAATATAAGTTACATTGGGCCACAAGAAAAGATGAGGCATGAATGTTTTAATAAATAAATAAATGTAAGCCTCTCGGTTTTCAGACAGATTTTGATAACTGAGCATGGAATTGCAGCCTTTTTCTTAATAGAATTATAATAAAGCTATAAATATAGAAATCTCTGCACTTTCTTAACCAAGCTTTATATGTAACCTATACAGAGACAATGCCTTTGCTTATTTATTTACTTGATTTATACTCTGCCTTTCATGCAGATAGTCAGGGTAGATTACAAAAAGCATTACAGTAAAATAATGCAGTAAAATTATCCAGAAAATGGACAGAACCATCAAAACTACATAAAATGCCCTTTTGAACTTTTCTGTGCTATGTATTCTGTGGAATGATAGAAGCAAGGAAGCTACCTGACCTAATCAGGCAGACCATTACACCAGCTGGGGGGGGGGTGCACAACAAAAATCACTAAGATACACACAGTGGACCCCAAGGAAGTATGCCTGGCCTCAACCTTTTTTTTGTCCTGGCCCAGACCTGATGACATGAGCTTCTGGGAGAACTGAGGGCCCTGGCGGAGCTGTCACAGTTCCGCAGAGCCTGCAAGATGGAACTCTTCAGGCAGGTCTTTGGTTGAGACCAGGTCTAAGACTAAGAACAACATGGTTCCTCTAAAGATTTTCAGACTGAGTGTTGCACCAGTATACCCCATTCCCTGAGAGGGGGTCTGGTTAGGGGTAGGGTTTTAACTGCCAATCTTGGATTTTATTGGGAGTTGTATGGCCTTGAGGCCAAAGGAGTTTTAATGGTTTTTTTAATGTATGTAAGCTGCCGTGAGTCTTTGGAAAATGGCAGCATATAAATCAAATTATTATTAACAACAACAACAACATGAGGCAAGCTTGCACCTTGGAAATATTCATTTTTCCCCTTGAATCTCACTGCCTTCTCTGTATATATTGTCCTGTTTCCTTCATATTAGCGAAACAGACATATCTGTATCTGCTTTTCATGCATGGTTCCAGGTTCAGTCTTCAGCATCTCTAGTTAAAAAGATCAAGTGATGTGAATGACGGTTAACTGAGATGCTGAAAAATTAATGCTAGTCAAAGTTGACAGTACTGTCCTTGGTGGACCATATATATATTATAAATGTGTCCATTCTTGGGTAGGTTTAGGTGTCTTGTACATTTTTTTCTTACAGTCCTCATTATTTCCTTACTATATGATAGAACAGATCAGTCATCTGAATTGTCCATTTCAATGCATTGCTTGTTCTACTGAGTTTTTACTCATTCGTTTAATATATATGCCACCTCTCTGGAGACCCAGCTTGAAGCAACTCACGAGTATTGTCGATAAGCTGTAGATAAAAACAGAATCATAAATTATTGATATGAAAAGGAAGACATTAGACACAATCTAGAGGCATAAAACAACTATTGAACTATCTAAATATTTCCTATTCATCGAGTTAGAAGCAGACCAGAAAGCAGCCAAAAAAGATAAAATGCCTTGGTTAAAAGTCTGATTTAAAAAAAATGGCTAGGCATCTAAAAGACTGTAAAGTAGGTGCCAAGTAAGCCACAAGGGGGAGAACATTCCAAAGGCAAGAGGCCTTCACCGAAAAAGCTGTGTCCCTGGTTGTTACCAGTTTTGCACAAGTTCCATACAAGTGGACACACCGACTGAGAATGATTATCTGTACCAGGACACAGAGAACAGATCTTAACTGGCAGACTGACTGTACAGAAGGTTTAACTCTCAAGAGAGTCTTCAGAATAGTTTGCTTTTCTTATTTTATCAAGTCTTAGAAATGACAGACAGAACCATCGAGGGATCAGCAGGAATGGCCCAAGTCAAGTGGTCATCACAGCCTAAGGATAGGGCCTGAGAGATTAAGTCATTGTCAGCTACACACATACCTATCCCCTTAAAGGGATCTAGACCCCTTCCAAGTGCCAGAGACCAGGCAGCAGGGCAGGAGTCCCATCATTCCCCCCAACTCCTGAGGGAGAGATGGACCTTCTGGACAACCAGGATGGGGGGAGGGGTCCAGAAGGCTGCTCACACAGAATAAATACTGCCCAAATCCCATAAGGGGGAGGAATAGTTCTTGACATCAGTAGGTGTCCTCCACTCACCAGGGCCACACCGTCCAGCAGGTCATCCATGCTGCCTAGGGTGCCATCAGCATCAACCATCATGCTAGCTATGCTGGAGGTGGAACAATACATAGTCCAGCAGGATGTGTAGAGTTCCCAAAAGGTCTCTGAAATGTTATCCAGCAGCCTCTTGATGTATACTTGTCCCTTCCTATGAAGCACTGGGGGGTATTTGCATTCCAGTGATAATGACCACCTATGGCTTATCCCAACATTTTGACGGCACATCTTGGTGCCTGTTTTGGGGGACATTCCAACACTGGAACCCCTTAGGAGGCCACCTAACTGCAGCCATGGGAACACTCACATGGATGCCAGCACACAACCGCAGAACTGCGCTGGTACAAGAGGCCTGTGCAGCAGTGTTAGTGTCCTGCATTGTTGCAATTGGTCCTTGCATGGTCATATCTCAGAATTATGCCAGTATAAGAATCAATTGGCTTCCAGAGCCAGTTTGCCCCCTTAGGATTCCTGTGTTAGTCAAGTCATATAAATGGGAAGTTTTCCGATTGCAGCAAATTACTGTAAAGAGGAACATAAATTATATACTGATAATACTGCACTAAATTGAGATGTTCACAGATTAAACAGAAATGCAGAGACATTACAGGTTAGAGATGTTAACCTTATACTCTGCATTTTACTGAACTGCTGAAAGATAAGTGGTGTAGTGGACATCTTAGACCAAAAAGATCCCACCATCACCTCCATCCATCAGGTTGTCCTAGACACACCCTTCTTTTGTGGGGGCAGGGTAGGCGAAGGCTGGCCTGGGAGTTACTTGGAGCAAGCCTGTTTTGGTGCCCCTGTGCCCGATCCCTACCTTCTGACACTCTAGATCTGTCTAATGGGCAGACTGGTATAATTTTATATTCCTACATTATATTTTCTTGATGAAGTTCATAGTTAGCAGCTTTTATGGACTAGGAATGATAATAACTTTTCTATACTTAAGGTAGTTTATTTTCCAGTTGACTGAGCTTTCCACAGGCTGAGTGAAAATGCCATTGTCAATGGAACAAAAGCAATTCGATCCAAACCTGACTGATATAAGAATAAACCCTTCTTTCCCAAATACCTAAACACATTGACTGATCTTACAAGTCACTCAGGAAAACAAAGTTTGTATTACCTCGCCTCTTGGAGTTTTGACATTTAAACATTTACCTTTCTTGAAATTCTTTTGTAAGTTCGTGTGTAACCTGCATGTAAAGCTGTTGCCCGGTGTGGACAGATCCAATTGCCAAGGAGCTCCAAAGGCTTGGAAATAACCAGGGCCAGGATTCAGAGCTCTGCTGTGGAGGGTCACAATCAGCACCTTGGTCAGTTCACTGTGAAGGTCAGAAAAGATACTAGAATAATTTACAGGGCCCTAATCAGACTAGTCTTAATTAAAAGTCTTACATAGATTGTGTCCTTGTTCAGAGAGCCAGTTACTGTAGTGTTACTTCAGGGCTAAAATACTCTGGCGGGCAGAAGTATGTTCTGGACCCTGCTTCCCTGGAAATTTCGTTCCTGTACTGCGTGAATTCTGTTCCTGTGATGTGGACTGTCATAGGCTGTCATCGTTTTAGTTGGTGGGTGAGATGACCAGAGCCAAGATAGTTTCTGCCTACTTCTGATTATATCATGAATGAAACTCCTCAGCAGTAAAGAATGGGTGGATCTTATCATTCCTCCGGGTTATCTGCAGAACTTTTTGACAGAGAAGGGGTTTCAGTGTTTGCTTACTAATCAAGGGAGATGCTCTGTCTTTCACAGGTTTCCACAACTTTTTTATTAATGTAGAAGTGTCTGTGACCAGGTGCAGAATCAGGTATCATGAGTGTCAGCAGTTGTTGTATATCAGGAAACTTATTTTAATTTTACAGATATTTAGTCTGGCTAAAAATTACAGGTTAGCATTGCATTAGATGGTATTCATGAGTCATCTTGAGGGCTGGAGTGGGCCAGAGGGTGTGACATATAAATATAATAATGAATAAAAATGTCATGATACTGTCAGATCTGTGTAGTATGAAAAACTGCGCATGACTCAAGCCGCAGCAAGAGAACAAGGGTGCCATGTTTCCTCCTGTTAGAACTAATTGTAGTGTAGCACCAGCCTCTTGAAAATAAACTGTAAGCAAGTATTCTACTACAATAAAATATTCCAGGTGTCTTGTTTTCTCCCTTCCACTTGTCTTTCCTTCTCCCACGTATCTGTGCAGGTACAAACATATCCCTTCCTGATGGAAAAGGGGGGGGGGGGAGGTTGATAAATGCCTAGCTGCTGTTCAGTGGCTTCCGTTCAGTCACTGATTATGCACGTTGTTCCCTGTCATTTGTAAACAAAGTGTTGGATCATGAAAGGAGAGAAGGCCTTTTTGTGTAAAAACTCCTTGATCTGAGAGCCATGTCAAGCTCTCTGTGAATTTTTTTCTAAAGAGAGAAAACAGTTTGCTCAGGAACCGTTTGTTGAGACAAAATGAAAAACAAAGATGACCTATTTGAGTTACTATATATGGAGTCTGATCAATTCAAATACTCTTAAAAAGTGATTTCTGGCTTTCACTGGTCTCCTTTATTGCTAAATAATACTGGCTGTGCTTAAAAAAAATCTAGAAACAAACATTTAACAATTATGACTTTCTTTGTAAATGGCATTAGTCTACGGTACATGTTTTATGAGACTTCATACGTTCCTTTATTTTCTACAAAAAAAAACATCTCCCCAACATTTTAATCTTGCATTGTAAAAATAATCCCAAATCATGAATACCGTCATTTCAGATGTAGTGCTTCCAATAGCTGTGAGCTTATGAATCAGTGGCTAAAATATATTTATAAACTCAATTAGGATAGCCCTGCTTGAGGTTTGCTGTTCTTTTCACTGTTTTCAGTATTGTTGGGATTCTATCAAGAGCATACACATGGGAGGGAACGTTGTCTTTGTGCACGACTTTCCACAGAACTGCAAAGGTCATACTTTATTTATACCATATTAATTTGATGCTGAATCCTTAACATAGAATGCATTAATGTTAATATTCCAAGCATAGGTAAGGTTTTAAAAGGACTTGGATCCTATTGACACCAGTACATCTTGGTGCTAAACATCTTGCTACCCCCATGCCGCCCTCATAAGGGTTTGTCTTATGAGACTATAGTTGCCATATGTGGACATTTTGTATTGTTGTATTTTAGAAATTGGGGTTTTAATGGGATTCTTAAGGGATTTTATTGTATTATATTGTATGGATTGTTTGCCACGAGCTGGTTCCCAAGAGCAGCGAGCCATAAATCCAACAAATAAATAAGACATTTTTTCATATTTCTCTCCAGCTGCTGTGATGGTTTTCCTCTGCTGTGCTGCTCATTTTCTCTGTGGCTAATACTTCCATGGACAATTCCTTACACGGAAGACATAGTGGGTGAGGAAGCATGAACTGCAGTGGAAAAAAGCCTCTGTGGTGGTTGCATAGAAGTTTGAGAGAGAACAACGTCATATGTTCCAAGCCATGTACTTTTTAACGTTGGTGGTTATTTCCCTTTACAGAAGTGGAAGGCACCCATGCTTAGATTGCTGACTTGCAGTTGACAGGCACTGTGTCGAATAACAAAGTGGTTGGTGTATGTTCCAGTCCCCAAATGATGGGTGAACTCTGGCACCAGCTGGATAGGGGCAGGTCGGCCATCCTCGTTATGTTAAATCTGTCAGCTGCCTTTGATGTGGTCGACCATGAGTTGTTGGCCCACCGGCTCACCGGGATGGGGATAAGAGGCACAGCCCCTAGTTGGCTATTCTCCTTTCTCCATAACTGGTCACAGAGGTTGCTGAGGCAGCTGCATTGGTTGCTGCTTGTGGCCTGGATCAGGTTCAAGGTTTTGATTTTGACCTTAAAGGCCCTTTGCAGTCTGAGACCCACGTATCTGAGGGAGCATTTGTCACCCTATGCCCCCTGCAGGGCTTTGTGCTCTGCGGGTTCAAACTTGTTGGTCATTCCTGACCCCAGAGAAGTACACCTGGCCTTAACCAGGGCCAGGGCCTTTTCGGTTCTGGCCCCTACCTGGTGGAATGAGCTCCCAGAGGAGCTATGGGCCCTGGGAGAGCTCTCAGTTTTCCACAGGGCCTGCAAAATGGACCTCTTCTGCCAGGTCTATGGTTGAGGTCAGTGCAAGTGCTAGTAGAAGATCAGATGGGGCTCCCCCCTGGAAGATATGCTTTCACACCAGTCCATTGGCATGGTTGGTTGTCACACCCCTCTCCTAGCCACCCCAGCTGTTAGTGGGGGCTGTCTGCCATTCGGTTTTTGTACTTTCTGTTATTTTACGGAGTTTTAATTGTGGTTTTAATTGGGGATTGTTACTGTTCTGAGTGTCTGTATGTATCTCGCCACAAGCCAGCCTGTCTGGGATTGGCAGGTAATAAATCTGCTGCTGCTGCTGTTGATGATAACAACAATAATAATAATAGCAGGAAAATCAGGCCTATCTCAGACAAGATGATAGAGAGTCCTCAGCAACTCCTCTGCTTTGCAAAAAAGAGAGAGGCTTACTGTAAATTAACCAAATGAAAACAGAAATGCCCTCTAAAAATAGCCAAAATATGAAGGGGCCAAAATATGAAGAAAAGCCAAGAATCAATTACAAAGGAGAAAAGACAATTCTTAAACATCTGAGAGCACATTGAATCCTGGAGATGGGAATTTCTAAATCCCCCTCCTGTGATTCCTCCCAAGCTTCATATTATAAAATAATTTACAGTTCTGGTGTCAAAACAGATCAAGAAGCCCAGTGGTCCCCAACATAGCGCCCTGGTGCCCAATGGTGCCTGCCAACATTTTCCCTGGTGCCCACTCTTTAGAAAATGGACAGGGCCAGATGGGGTTTTTGCCTGTCAGGGGTTCTGATTGGCTGTGCAGCTTTTCACTTTGGCAGCAGCTGCCACCACAGCATAAAGATTTTCATTGCATTACCGAAGATAACTTGCATGTATGCAAGAAAATACATTCTTTTTTAAAAGGCATTCTGTTAAACAGAGCTTATGCCTAAAATGCTTGGAACTCTGTTGTAGTCCCTAGTCTACTTGTCATCTGTGTATTCCTTTTAGCTTTATGCTGCCACATTTACAAAAATTAAACAAGCATATTTATTATGGGATGAATAGCAAAGAAAACCAAATACTCTTAAATATTCACTGACCAAACTTGTCCTGTGTTCTTTGTTTGCCTTGGTTTTCTGTTTTTTAGTTACTTTAATAAAAAAAATTAGTATTTGTGGCATGCACAACTGTCTCTGGTATTCTTGTCTGAATCCTCATACTCTTTGCTGAATTGTAGCACTATAAGGTACCACTGTGGATATGATGGATTCTGGATCAAAATGTTCTAAATTGCTATTCTTCTTAGCCTAAAGAGATACAATTCTCTAACTCAGCATTATCAGCTACTTTCAAATGCTTTGCAGACAGTGACTTGTTTGTAGAATTTCAAGAGCTCTTATGCAGATGCCATATATTCAGCTTGCAAAATCTAGGCACAGAATAACAGGGGGAAATGCAGTTGGAGACTGGCTTGGTGCCCAGAAACCGGTTTTAACCTTTTCAAAGGCAAGTGTGTGTGTGCATATTTATGTATATTTAAACCATGCTCTCTGTTAAGGGAGGATTCCTAATGTTTTCTCCTTAAAAGCTAAATGACTGTTTTTTGGATTTCATCCTTGTTGATTAACATTAGAGTCAGCCCTCCAAATATGCACCTTGGGCCACTTAACCCTATATTGACTTACTGTAATACTAGGTGGACTGGGGGTATCTTATCAGGGCTCTCTCAGCCTCACCCACCCCACAGGGTGTCTGTTGTGGGGAGAGGAATGGGAAGGCGACTGTAAGCCGCTTTGAGCCTCCTTCGGGTAGGGAAAAGTGGCATATAAGAACCAACTCTTCTTCTTCTTCTTCTTCTTCTTGTATTTCCAAAGGGGTCTTGCTTCATTATTTGAAAGATGATGAAAACTTCTCTGACTGGGAATTTAGTGATGAATGTTTAAAATTTGTATTGTCTCATATTGGAGGGATCCTTCTTTGACAGAGTGGCTTTGAAGAGCTTGGTCAAATGTTTTAATGTCTAAATTGAGGTGCTGGAAAATATGTAAAATCCGAATTGGTTGATAAGTTTATAGAAAAATGGATTTTATTTATTGACTCTAAGAATGAGATTTCAGAATAATATTCAACTATTTGTTTTCTTTTAGCTATTTCCATATCATATATGGAAAATCCATATACAACTGGAGATCCACACGAACTTGTTGAGGATGGATGTTCATTTCTCCTTATCCTACTATTTCATCTTTCCCTTCTCTGAAAGCATCTATTGCATCTCCCTTTTTCTTGTCTCCTTCTCTCCAGTTCATCCACCATCCTCTCTTCACCCACCAGTCTTCAATTTTCCTTCCTTTCCTATCCAGGGTTCCCTCTCTGGGAATACTCTGCCCAAATTGTCAGGCCTAGTTGCATGGTGGGAACTTGTAAAGAATTTTGTAGGATGCCTCATTTTCTCCTGTGTACCTTTACCCATGTTATTTCCTCTATGGTAACTCACATATCCTCATCTATCCTTGCTTCCTTTTCACTCACAAACCAATCTACCTTTTTCTGTCCCACATTATAAGCTACTTTTCTTATTTAGTTACTTCATTCCCTACCTTTCTGTATAACGGAGACCCCAAATGGCATACATTATTCTTCCCTCTTCCAATTTGTCTTCACAAAAACCATTAAGTAGATTATGGAGAGGAGGGCTGTCCTAAGGTTTGATGCCAGACTGGGGATTTGAACCTGGATCTTCCATATCTTAGTCTGAAAGTCTGTCTCAGCCTTTCTCAACGTTTTTACTGTTGAGAAACCCCCGAAACATTTGTCAGGCTTTGAGAAACCCAAGAAGTGATTCAATCATGCAGAATATGGTTGGGAAGCATAGCTGTGTACATGTACATCATTGGCCATTTTGGGAGGGGGGATGGGTGACCATATGTGATCATATCACCCAATAAATGTTTAACACATTTTAAAAATATGTAAAAAATAATTCTCACCCATTTGGGAAACCCTTCTAGGGCAGTCAAGAAACCCCTGGTTTTCACAAAACCCTGGTTGAGAAAGCCTGGTCTAACCACTATACCATCCTAGCTTCAATAGGTTGACTATTGTTGAACAGCCGCAAGCAGCCATGCCTTGTGTTGAAAGAAACAAAGGTTTCAGCTGGCAATAATGTTACAGTTTCCTAGCAGCAGTGAAAAAGGCTGTTGTTAGTTAAAACTACATGTGCTGTTTCGATTATTATGGAGTCTTTAACTCATATATTTCAGGTATATCTACTAACATGATGCTTTTCTTAGGCTTACAGGAAGATCTCATTGTCCATGTATGGTTCCAGTCTCTAGATTTATCTACAGACATGGTCACATCTATACACTGTTAGCCATCTGTGGCTATAATCTCTGGATATCTAAATTTTTGGTTCAAGGCCACATGGAGACGAAAGAGATCTGTCTGGACACTCAAGGGACTCCAACAGTTTAAATGTTTAAAACATACACAGATTTAAATTTCACCCAAAAGTAAAGCAGCAATCTCCACTCAAGCTGGGCCTGGCAGCAACATGGCACACTGGGAACAATACAGTGCCTGGCAGCACAGCATCCCAGGAACCACTCTGGGTCCAGCGCTGGAGTCACAGCAAACCGAGCTGGGTGAGCCACAGAGAGTGGTGGGAAGGGAGTTCTGCTGGCTTGCTTGGAGCAGCTCCAGCTAAGCCAGTAGAGGCTCCCACCACCACTACCACTCTCTGTGGCTTCTCCAGTGCAGTTATGGGTAGGCCAGCACAATCCCCCCCCCTCCAGCTCTCTAGCAACTGTGCTGGGCCACCTTAAGTTGGTCTGGCCAAGTCACAAAGAGCAGCAACATGGGGAAGTCCCTTCTGGCTCATCCAGCGTTGCTGCAGGTAAACTGCAGAGAGTGATGGCATTGGAGAAAATCTCTGCTGGCTGGTTTGGAGCTTCTCCAGGCAAGCCAGCAGAGACTTTCTGTCTCACCACTGCTCCCTGAGGTTTGCCCAGAGCAGTCCTGGGTGAGCCAGCATGGTCTCCCCTCTTCCACTGAGCCGCAGAAAGACCATAGCTCCACAGCATCCTCTATTGCTGTGGCTGAGCTGAGAGCAGCAGCCAGCATCATCCAGAGAAAATCAGCAATGAAAGATGCCCCCACAAGTATTGCAGGTTCACACTTTTTAGAAGTATTGACTAGAATTTTGTGAAGTAACTTGGTCATTTTCATGTTGCATTGTTTATTCTATATGGCAGGCAACTGGCAAACTACAACTGAACATCTCTTGTTTTGAAAACCCTATTTTTTTCAGTGTTTATAACCAAAATGTTAAAGAAATCAGTAGGACTTCTGAGTAAACAGTTTATAAATATGAACTCAACAATGTGTTTACCAATTAAAATCAAAATTAGCATGCTACAAGACCAAACAGTTGCAATATATTTCTTTGGAAATTAAAGAAAGCGTGTATGAAAAATACAAGGAAATTTTCATTGCAAAGAAACAGAAAATGACTAAAAATGAATTATTCATAAGTTATATTTGCATAAAGGAGGACTAGATCAGAACTGGTGTATTCAGCTTTTGAAATGTGATAGCTTCTCTAATCTCAAGAGGTTATTCTCCACATCCACCCCCAAAGATTTCCAATATTCATCAATTTATTACAATCAGTGGAGACCTTTTGTTCACTTCCAAAATTGCTTGGGACTCTCAAATATAGTACAGTTGTTTGCTTTTTCCTCATCCAAATTCTGGAACTTTTCCTTATCAGGCTTAATCGAGCATAGCAACTGAATAATGAAGCCTCAAAGGAGTAAGCCAGATTTCAAACATATATGGTCGGCATACAAGGTTTTAGGTTTTCATTTGTTCTGGTTGTTTTGGTTGGTATTACAGAAGAGTATTGTCCAGTCATGGATTTTGTCCAGGGTGCTTTGGAAACTTTACTAGGGTAGTCCTTAGAGAAGTAGCAAATGGAAGTCAGGACACTCAAGGATTCTGAATAATGCTCACAAGTTCTGAGTGAAGTACAACAAACTGGGAAGATTGCCTTTACTGTGCTGTAATTACTGGAGAGAAACCTGGTTTTAAGAAGCAGTCAGAAGATGAGGAGACATAACCTTCTAAATTTTATGAACCACTACTCAAGAAACAAGATAACATTATCTCTTAAAGTTATTAACATTGGTGCTATAACTGTATGATGTTTGATTTGTGAGCATCATGTCTCAGTCTTTTGTAATCCTGTGTCATTTTAACTTCCTGGCTTATCAATTTAAGGAGGATATTTCAGTTGCTGCCAGAGAGGTCTCTTGCTGAATGGATAGTATGCAAACTGAAGTTGGCTTTGTACTATATAGTTTTAGCTTGTGTGTTCTTTTTTCCTTACACAGTGGATCAGGATTAAATACTCATCTTTTGCTGCCTTCGAAGCACTGGTTGGTTTCCAGATCCCTCTTTTATACTTTCAGTCAGTAAAATCTATTTTCACTTATATGTTCAACCTTGCTGAAGCAACATGAATATGTGGTAAAAGCTGCTGCAGTTGCCCACAGCAGTTAGGATGAGTAGAGAATGCAAACGTGTCTTCATATGACTACAGGAATGGATAGGGAGTAGTGGCACAAAATGAGAGTCCATGAGGAATCTTGATATTTACCAATAGATTTTCCCTCCCATCTTTCTGACCCATTCTGACACCTTGTCCAGAATTCTATAAGTAATTTTAGAAGGCTAACTCCCCCTTACCCATCTAATTTCTTCTTTTAATCTTTATTTGACTTTAAGCTTCTTTCAACATTCCGAAGACAAAGAATGTGTTCAGTCCTCATTTTTTTGTAAGAGGGGAGTCTCCTTTTTAATTGGCAAAGTAATATCATTTCTGCATACTTAAGTCAGGGGGTGAGGGCTTTCTTAGTAATAGGCATTCATCCATAAAGTCTGTCATGGGAGATAACATAACAGAGCACACAAGAAATTGCTTAAGGGGAGAAGATGATCCAGATCCCTGCCATGAATTTCCTATTCTCTGATTCTATGAGCTGTCAAGATCTTAACTGGATCCATGTACCTTTGGTCCCCTGCCCTTATTTTTCTCAACTTTCCAAGGACTGTGGGCATGACCAGTCCATGAGGCAATTGGGTGGGGTCTTTTTATAACACTCTTTTGCATAATTTGGGATTAGGTCTGTTTTGATGCTTTGATAATATGTACTAGGACATATTTGTTTGCAGTTAGAGGATACAAGTCCCACAAAGACTTGTATGAGAGCCTCATTTTCCATTCCCCCACTATTTCCTCTTTTCCTTCCCTCTTCCTTTGTCATTTATTTGTTTGTTTGTTTATTTGTTTATTCATTTATTTATTTACTAGGGGCAAAGCCCGTTGTATCCAATAATACAACGGGCGCTAGAGCTTGGCAGTGGGAAGAGGAAGGGGAGGAGTTGGCCAGTCTGAAAGGGCATGGGGTTGAATGTGTGTGTTGTGTGGGAGGTTGTGGTGGTGTAGTGGCAAATGAGGGCATGGGTGTGGAGATGTGGGTGTCAAGAACCTGTGATGTGGAATGTTCGCTGAGTTTGGGAGAGGACTGACCTTTGGGAATTGTGGCATAGTGGTTACAGATGAGCTTTCCAGAGCCATGTCTTCATATATGTGAAGGGAAAATCAGACTGGAGAATCTTCTTAGGGGAAGATTACATGGCAACCAATTCCTCCCAGTTCTGCGTCATTTCCCTTCTTGTGTGAATTAGGTCACAGAAACCGAAATGTCCCCCTGCCCTAATACACATGGGGTAGTCACAGTACACAGGTGTCTACCCTATTCCTTCTTCTCCATTTCTTCACTGTTGATAAAATGTTATGTGCCCACATGCTTCTTTCATGGTTGCTCCTTAGAAGAAGAACGGATTTTTGTACCATGTTGTTTACTACCCAAAGGAGTCTCAAAGCAGTTTACAAACACCTTTTCCATTTGTCTCCCCACAATAGTCAACCTGTGAGGTATGTGGGGCTGTGAGAGGTCCGAGAGAACTGGGAATGGGCCGCAGTGACCCAGCAGGCCTCGGGTGTCTCAAAGCATTTTCCAATCATCTTCCCTTCCTCTCCCTCTCACTATTTACAGTTTCAGGCTGTAAGTATTTATTTAGATCTTCCTGCACTTTCCAGACTCATAGGACTGATGCTGGTCTGCCTGTCTGTGCCCCAGAATACAAACAGTTGCTGGTAAGGGCTGGACATAGCCCATAGCCCAGGAGGGACACACCTGCACCACTCCCTCCCAACTGCAGGCAAAAATGGCTCCTTTGAAGGCTGGACTTTGAGGCATTGTACGATTTTGAAGTCCCAAGGGGTAGCTAACCTCCAGGTGGGGCCTGGAGAGCTCCTGGAGTTACAGCTCACGTGCAGAGTATAAAGATCAGCTCCCCAGGCAGAAAGGGCTACTTTGGACAGGGTTGTGGTAGAGAAGAAACATTTAAGGCTTCCCACACAGGTTGTTGTTGAATTGAAAGACTTGAGGCCTACTGCACAGGGTTGTTGTGCAGATGAAACAGGAGACAAAAAAACCCAGTTTCATCTACAGAATAACGCAGTGCAGTGGCCTCAAATATGCAGAGTTGCAGAGAAGAAAGACACATGGCTTGGCTGTGTCTAACCCCCAGCCAGAACAGTATTTTAAGTGAGAAGGGGCTTTTCTGTAGCCTCCCTGTCAGGCAACTGTTTGGCAGAAGGGGAAAGTCCCCCCCCCAAAAAAAAGGAAGGCCCTCAGACTCCCCTTCATTGCTCTTGGAAAGGCTTCCCTCCCCTCAGTCAGGGCCTGTCAGAGGCTCCTTCGCAGTAGGCCTCAAAGGGGGGGAGTGGGAGCACTCTGCAGCCTCCTGCCAGCTCTGTCAGGGTTCTGAGGCAATTTGCAGTTGGACATGACAGTTGGGACAGCCTTGGGGCGAAAAGGGCTGGCACAGCCTGTCCAAGCCTCTGTTCTCATCCCCCTTGGCAGCCCTGCTGACCTCCTCTCCCTTTGGTGGTCAGGAGCAGACTGGCAGCCATTTCTCCAGATTGCCCCTGGCTGGATGGAATTTTGGTCTGTCCTGGTAAGGGGCTTCGCGCCTTCCAATTGGCCCCTCTGCTTGTCAGTCCAGGGCCATGGGACCAATTGTTGCCCCTCCCGATCATGGACTGAGCCCACCCCAACACCCCTTACTGTTTTATTAAGAGGGAAAAGATTACATTTATATCCCACCACTCCCACAAGGGCTCGTGGCAGCTTACAATAAAACCCCATACATTAAAACCCCAATAAAATACATACAAGTTGATTATCGAATAAAAACTATAAACTAAGGATAAATATCCAATCGTTTGGTGGCAAAAACATTGTGCAGAATTCTATATAGTTTTAGAAGGCTAACTCCCCCTTACCCAAACTTCCTCCCAAATTTCATCCTTTTGTATGTCACCACTTCTGAAGAAAGTTGGGTGTGTTTGTCCAGACAGTTCTTTTCTGTTTGTTTAAAAAGTCCCACACGCACACACATTTTTTACTTTTTTTGGATTTTTCTGCAAACCTAGGTCTCCTCGCCCCAGTGCCAGGATGCTGTGCTCCTGCCATTATTTATATAGTTTCTTTCACTTATTAGCCAGGTTGGGTCTGTAATTTATCTAGCCCACTTGCTATGTTTTATTTCCTCAATGGTCTTCCTGCAGTTATACCTCCCTCCCATCTTAATCCTTCTCCTCTCCCCCATCCATGTCCATTCCCTCTGGAATGCAACCTTGAGGCATGATGTGAGGAAATATATGCAATGCCTTAATGTCTTTGCCTCAGTTTTGACAATGTCTTGTTGTGCTTGCTTACTCAATATATGATTTTTTTTTGCTTCAAGTCAATCGTTTATTTTTCTGAGTAATCGAAGATCCTCATACCTAGGTTTGTAGAAGAATCTTTCCGTCTCGCTGATCCCAATCTGTAGATTTAAGTACCTCCATATGAACCCATGTTGAGAATTAGATGCATTTATGATGAAAGTTTTGTCCATTTAGGATCCCCTGAGAGAAACCATATTACAATAGATGTCTGAGAAACACTAAATTTGTTCAGCTGGAAAATTTAACATACCACACTCTACTAGAGTCTTATGTTTTGCAGCAGTAGATGCATTTTACATTTGAATGTTTATTAGTACAGTTTTTTCTTAATAATTTGTAGCCCTAGTGTTTCCTAGTTATCCTAATAATGCCTATTAAAGAGTTCATTCTGTAAACTCACTAAATGATGTTTAGCTCTGGCTTTATTGCATTGTTTATTTCTGTACTTCTACTGAAGTACGAAGCTTTCTCAATATGTGAAATGCAGTATAAAGAACATTTATTGAGTTGGATACTAACAAGTACATTATACCCAGAGAGATCTTAAGAATGCATAATATATGAATTACTGGCATCTTAATTTTACTGTAAGGAATGATAAATATTTTAAGATTTTTATCCAGTATAATGCCCTTTAAAGAAACATACAACATATGCCAGGTGCTTTCAATAAAATGTTATCAAAATTACCTTTTTAAATGCCCCTGATGGTAAAATATTCAGATGATTAAAAGTGAGGTTCCATAAGGTCTTCACTCTCTAAAAAACACAGTCCTTTAGTTTCAGTAAGGTCTTGAGGGAACTTACACTCTTGAGATTTATGCCATGGCAATAACATAGTTCAATGAGAGCCAGTTTGGTGTAGTGGCTAGGAGTGGTTAGGAGTGCAGCCTTCTAATCTGGCAAGCTGGGTTCGACTCTGCATTCCTCCACACGCCTCCACACGCAGCCATCTGGGTGACCTTGGGCTCGCCACAGGGCTGATAAAGCTGTTCTGACCAAGCAGTGATATCAGGGCTCTCTCAACCTCACCCACCCCACAGGGTGTCTGTTGTGGGGAGAGGAATGGGAAGGCGACTGTAAGCCGCTTTGAGCCTCCTTTGGGTAGAGAAAAGTGGCATATAAGAACCAACTCGTCTTCTTCTTCTTTGAGCTGTTTAATAAAAACATTTTAATGATACTTAGTTAATATTGAATCCTATGAACTTTTTTTTCTGTGAAGATTCCTGCTGGGTGCTCCAAGTTGAAGTCATTTCACTTTATGCCTAGGTCCTGTAAGTGCTGACATAGAGCTCTCTATAAAAGGAATGCTCTACTCATCTAACTAGAGGTGCACTCCTTGAACAGAGTAGCCAATCTGCTGCAAAATGAGGTTCTGGAATGATGCAGCTCCTGTGTATAAACCCATATCATGTCCCAGGCTCTTCAGCCATTCATCTAAAGATTAATGCCTTTATTTAGATTCCTTGGTTGGCCTAAAGTTATGTAGGACCTTTATGCATTCACAGTTCAGTTGCCCCCTTTTTAACGGTATTCCTGGGTCGTCTACTTAGGATTCCTTTTTCAAATTGGTTATGTCCCCGTTCCAAACCGTCAGTGGGCTCTCTTGGACATATTGTCCTGCAGTGTCCTTATATGCCCCAGAACAAGGTAAAATGAATTATGCCATGACTTGATAAAAGAACTCTTCTTCCTCTAACAACACTAGAGCAAAAGGGCCAATTCCTCCTATTCTGATTTCCAACATGATTATTTTGTTGTTTTGAGTTCTAGAGGCTGCAGAGAGGTGTCAAAGGGAGACGTTTTTTTAGATATGAGTTTTAATCTTTTGCTTTATGGCTCAAGACCTTGATCTAAGAACAGGGAATGTCAAAACAACAAACAGGGGCTGTCGTTGGCATCCAACAGTGCTCATAATGATGAGAGGAATATGGTGTTTGAATGTGAGAATGGATCATCTGGCTGCTTTGGCTAGTATTCATTGGCTTCTCTCTAATTATATATGGTTTGGAAAGAAAACTGTGATGTGTGTGCACAGGTTTCCTACATTGTTTCATGATACTTAGATATCACTTATTATCAGCCATCTAACTCGCCACTTCTGCTGAGTAGCCATGGTACACAGAAGGAACCATGCTGTACCTCTTCTCTACTGATTCCCCTTGTTGCAATTGCTTCCACTGCCCTTCACTGCTTTTGCTCTTGGTCTCTCAGTGTACAGAAGCCACTCATGGATTACTAGAAAGACCAACAGCAACAGGGGATATCCTCTCAAAGGAGAAGGGCATATGAAAGGAGAGTAGCAAGCAGTGGGTGGCTGCAGGCTGTCTTGGAAACAGGGAGGAGCCAAATGGAGGCAGAAAAGGCAAATATTTGGAAGACTACATAATACGTTTCCATAATTAGTGTGTGTGAGTGCTGTGAGAAAGAGAATATGAACCCATTCCAATCTTATGGTTATCAGGAATATATTTAGCCCAGGGACAGGAAAATGAATTGCTATTTTTGACTCTGCAGAAAGAACATTCAGTATAAAATATGTCAAAAGAGCAATTAGCTAGAACACTAACCTACAGTTTGTGTATGTGTGTGTACACACGCTGTATGTAAGGCATGCAAGTAGGATTACTTGGTTTATTTTAAAGTATATTTATTCTACCTTTCTCAGTTAGCTCAAGGATAAAAAAGAAATTTTCACCACAACCCCTTATGTTGTTTCCAGTGAAAAGTCGGAAATGTAGCCACAGCCCAACTGAGGAAGGACAAACCACATGAGGAACAGAGAGTATGAATAGCCATATATGCCTTGGGGTATGCTATTATAATTCAGAATTGTGTTAACTCTCATGTAATTAATCAGTAGCATCTTTATAAAATGAATAATACCAGCTGTATAGACATGCAAATGAAGAACATTAAGCCCACTTTTCTTACCATTTTAATAAGGTATAAATTATTAGGTATAGAAGAATGTTTCACCAATTATAGTCTACAGCTTGTAGCCCAGCCAACAAATGAAAAAATGTTGCCAATAGATCTCTGTTGCTATAGCTGTCATATCATGCCCAGTTACTAACATGTGGTTGGTTATTTTGTGTTTCAGATCACTACTTGTAGTTGAGCACAAAGGAACCGCAGAGACTTCCACATCCTTCAGTGAGAAGAAAGAAACCAACTGAGCAGGATTAATGCTGACTTGTTTCTGGTGGCCTTTTTGTACAAAGGCTGCCTTGGAAGAGAATAAAGAAGGAAAGAAACGCCGTGATATTTAATGAGCTGTGAAATGAAGCACTGTTTCTCCTGCTGCTGTCGCCACCACTACCACCACTGCTGCCACTGCTCCTAACCCTCACGGTCCAAGATTCCTCTGCTCTTCATTGTGCTTTATATACATGTTTCTGTATAGTGCATTTAGAAGATTCCAGAAAGGAGTTCAAAACGGCTGCCGGGGAAAGGCCGCCAAACATGCCTACAGAAACACTACAGACAGGTAGCATGGTCAAACCCGTCAGCCCTGCCATTACATTCACTTCTGCTGTCCCTCTTCGCATTTTAAACAAAGGACCTGACTATTTCCGCAGGCAAGCAGAACCTAATCCGAAAAGACTTAGTGCAGTGGAGAGACTGGAAGCTGACAAGGCAAAATACGTCAAGAGCCAAGAGGTCATCAATGCCAAACAAGAACCTGTAAAGCCAGCAGTACTTGCCAAGCCCCCAGTATGTCCTGCAGCTAAGCGAGCCTTGGGCAGCCCTACCTTGAAAGTATTCAACAATAACATAAAGACTGAGAGTGGGGTCCAGAGGGAGAACCTAAAGCTAGAGATTTTGAAAAACATCATCAACAGCTCAGAGGGCTCCAGTTCAGGTTCAGGTCACAAACATAGTTCACGAAACTGGCCTCCCCACAGATCTGATTCAGGAGACTTAAACCGGCACTCATTTGCAGAGTCTTTAAAGGTATTCCCAACTCAAGGCCGCAGCAGTCCTCAAGAAAGCAACTCCAGTGTGAGCAGAAGACTACTGGAACAGGCACCAGAGTCATTCTTACACGTTTCCCATAGTTCATCAGACATTAGAAAAGTATCTAGCGGCAAGTCTTTAAAAGCAATACCATGCAGTAGTTCAGCTCCACCTCTGCCTCCCAAACCCAAAATTGCTGCCCTCGCTAGTTTGAAATCACCAGAAATAGACATGGTAGAACCCAGCTGTGGAGTCAGCAGAAGACCTTCTCTACAGCGCTCAAAATCAGACTTAAGTGACAGATACTTCCGTGTTGATGCAGATGTTGAACGATTCTTTAACTACTGTGGACTGGATCCTGAAGAGCTTGAAAATCTTGGGATGGAAAATTTTGCAAGGGCTAACTCTGATATTATCTCTCTCAATTTTCGCAGTGCAAGTATGATCAGTTCAGACTGTGAACAGTCTCAGGACAGCAACAGTGACCTTAGAAACGATGACAGTGCCAATGACCGCGTGCCATATGGCATTTCTGCAATTGAAAGAAATGCCAGAATCATCAAGTGGTTATACAGCATCAAGCAAGCTAGAGAGTCACAGAAAGTGTCCCATGTATAAGTGGATGTACAGAGGCACAAGCAAAGACTGTATCTTTGTGAATAGTCAGTTGTGAAGGGTTGTGAAGTCTACTTGAAGTCTTAATACACTTCTCAGATCTCTTTTTGTGTTGCTTGTTGTGCAATGTTTTCAAGTTGCATGCCTGTCAACATGTGAACTGACCTGGCTTCCACTTGAACAATAATTAGCTACAGAGCCTGGCTGAGCATACACACATTATCTGCCAAAAGTTTAAGACCAGAATCCAAATAGGGCTTTGTTTATAAACAAATATGTTTACATTAAAAAAAATGGCTGTATGGCTTCTTTTTAATATTTCTGTAGTTCCTTGTGGATTTTTTTTAAATATCTCACAATGTTTGTGTCTTAATCACAGGTATAGTTAACAGACACAGCTATTGTGTCTGTAAGGAATTTTGGAGACAAAAAAGGAACATTGCCAAAGGAAGAAAGATTTGGTTGGTCCAATGTAGTATTAATGGAATTGAAATTTCCCATCTCTCCTCTCCTGCTTCAGCCCACTGAGCATGCTGTAATGTTAGTTTTGGGGCAAAGGGGATCCTCAGGAACACTGTGGAGAGGAAGTGGGGCAAAGGGGACCCGCAGAAACACTGTGGGGAACAAAGTGGGAGGGTCTGCAGTGTAAGGTGAAATCAGTAAATATTGCCCGCCTCTGCTGCTGGTGGGAAGTGCCTTACAGCAGCAGAAAATGGCCTTTGGCTAAAACCATTAGATTAAAACCTTCCCTACAACCACCAGAAAGTTATTGAAATATCTATTCATAAAATATAACTTAAGAGGCAATCTTTTGAAACAGGTTGTTCACCTTGTTTTTGAAACAGGTTGTTCACGTAGAACCTTTTTAATAATCCTTTTTAGATTATGGTTTTCTGTGAGTGGGAATCCCTTTTCTCCTGCCCATTAAATTTTCCTCTAAAAAGGACTCAAAAAGTGTATAAGCTGCTCTTGGAAGTGATTGGAGAAAAAGAATTTCAGTGGTCCAACCAATGAAGAGGTTATTAGAAAGAGGCCCAAAAAGCAACCAATCAAAAGATGGTTGGTTTTGAAAGAAAGATTCCTTGTCTTAAACTCTTGACAGGAAAGGTTAGATCCTGTTTGCTGATCTTGAATGCCTTTTAAATTAGACAAAGCACATCATGATTACAAGCTCCTGCTGCTGACTACGTTTTTGTAGACCTGTTTGAGCAGTTCATGAACTGAAAATGGAAGTACACAGCCATATCAGTATACGAGCCTCTTACCTGGACGTGAAACACACTCAATATAGCTGAACTATATCTGAGAAATTGTGGTAATGTTGTCTTAAATATGTTATATCTTAAGGCTGTGGAAGTTTGTTACAGCTCTAGGAAACTGTAGAAACATGACAGTATGTAGCTCTCTTTTTTTTTAATGCCCCTTCTCTTCCTCCCCCCTTCCTATGGTGTTTAGTGCTGCACGTCAATCTGTTACACATTTTTTGACAATCTTGTGTCTTCCCAATGGTTTAACTGTCATCTCAAAATGACAGTTGTGGTGCGTAGCGGAGAAGGTGAAAGTGCAGTGGTTTGCGTCATTATTATATTAATGCTTTGAAGTACTTTGCAGCACTATCTAATACTTCATCAGCTAATAGGAAACTTTTTATTGTGTAAATGCTGTAAGACTTTGTACATATTTCAGTTCTTATGAGATCTTTAAAAAAAAGAGAGAGAGTGTTATGCTAATAAATAGCTCTCAGTGCAGCTACTGTTTGTGTGTTTCTGCTCTTGTACTCTTTTTTGCCCTTCACTGTTAAAGTGGGTAAAGAAGGAAGATGGAATCCAGTTAATCTCAATGCAACTTTTCAATATAAATGTAAAGAAAACACAGACACACACAAATCACAGTCATAAAATTCTTTCAGACAAAATAAATTCAGTTATCTTGATCTAAGATATCAAAAAGATTAAACCCTAGTTACAAATCTTGTCCTTTTCCCACCTGTGATGTTAACAATATTATTGTTGATTTACTAAGCAGCAGGAAGCAAGTTCAATCCAGAATCTCAAAAATGTAAAGTTCAAGAACCAAAGAGTTTCATTCCTTTTGATCATGGATACCTAGCAATTGGATAAAACAGCCTCGCTGGTTTGTTGCTTTCCCCACTCGTTCCGAGGAAAAAAAAATGGCGATCACTTCGCCAGAAGTTCAGAGGAAAGAGCCAGGGGGAGGGACTTTGTTGCAGCCTCTACATTGAGAACGCACAGGTCTTTTTTGCAAGTGTTGCAGGTTGCTGGCAGGAGTGTAGCGATTTTCTGAGGATGAATCTACTTTTCTGGATCTGGCCCCAGGGGCCTGGGGAGTCATAACCCCCTCCCCAAGGGAAAAGGTAACCTGGGGCATGGGGGGGGTTGTTTTTGGGTGGGGGGAGGGAAAGTTCTCTCGAGGCCCGGGGAGGATGATCGGCGTCCTCCCCGGGGCCTGGGGAGCAGGTTTCTTCCCCCCGCATGCAAAAATGCTCCCCAGGCCCCAGGGAGGACGATCCGCGGCTCAGCAAGTCGCGGATCGTCTTCCCCGGGGCCTGGGGAGTGCTTTCGCTTGGGGGGGGGAAGAAAAACGCTCCCCAGGCCCTGGGGAGGACGATCTGCGGCTTGCTGAGGCGCAGATCGTCCTACCTGGGGGCTGGGGAGCGTTTGTCCTCAGTTGTGGGTGAAGGGAAAAGGCTGCCCAGGCCCCGGGGACGGTGCTGGGCAGCTCAGCAAGCTCTATAGTAACAAACTCAGTAACAAACTCTATATTTTGAGTGGAAATGTTGGGGGGTCGTCTTATACACCAGCAAATACGGGAATAGCTGAATGAATTATTTGTCAGTTTCACAATGGGAGATGTTAGAGAGATACAAATACTCAAATGACTTTCAGGAAGGGCATCTGGAATGCAAAGTCAAAAAGAGGAGATAAGATGAAATACTAGGATTAATTACAAATTAACACATCAAAAGGTCTGGAGCATAGAGTTATTAAAGAAATTCTGAAATGTGTAATTCTTGATCCTCAAACAAAAAAAAGTGCTTATTAAAATCCTTGTCAGGGAATTTTAAAGTAGCTAATATAATATACAATATAATTTTTAAAAGAGACCTGGAAGAAACCAGGCTGCATTAGCCTACATTCTGTCATGATACTTTGGTGGAAAGCATTTTTCAAATGTAATTCAAACCTGTAGAAAAACAAGTCTTTGGTTTTTCCTTTTGAAAAGCAGTTCCTTGAGCATTATTAGCAAACCAGCCACTGGATATTATCTGCTCGAACTTCTAACATTTTCTGCCCTTCATCAAAGTCACTTATGGGATAAGAACAAATTCTTCATCTTCATGGTTTCTGTGCAGATCACATGGGGACCATGCTTGCACAGGCCTGTCATGGTGATCTCTTTTATAAAGCATACTAGAAAGTTTGGAGAGCTCTGCCCCCTTCCCTAATTGGTCGACTCCTTCCTGAGCAGCCCTTCTTCCCCCAGCCCTTTATTTGCTGTCAAATGTCTTCAATCTCTTTTGATCCATTAAGTTTTTTCTTTAATTATTTTTGATGCTCTCCATTTTTCTTCCCTTCATTTCTTTACCCTGCTTCATTCCTACAAACAATTGGAAGAATGACCTTATTATCAGGTGATGGCTCTCTTCAAGAAGTGCACTGAATGCAGCCTAAGAATGGCTCCGTTAGATGACTGTGGCCATTGTCTCCTATGCCTGGACAAGGTCCATGACATCTGTGCCTGGTCTGGATGCAAACAGTTCACTCCAGACTGAAAGCCAGCCTTATAAATAACAATAAACTTTATTTTTATAGCTCAGCCTTCCTAGTTGGCTCAGGGCAGGTCACAACAAAACAAAACATACAAATAATTTAATTACATAGGTAAAACTGTATATATAAATTTAAATACTTTTTAAAATACCCCTTTAAAATCTGAGTAGGATTACATTCCTGGCATCAGCCAACTGCCTGATAGAACAGCTCTTAGAGGCCCTCCAGAACTCTTGAAGGTCCCAGGGGACCCTGATCTCTCCAGGAAGAGCATGCACCAGGCCAGAGCCAAAAAGTCCTGGCCCTGGCCCTGGTTGAGGTGAGTTTATCTCTTTTGGGTCAGGGATCTTGAGCAAGTTCAGGTCTTTTGATCTTAGTGCTCAGGGGGAGTGGTAGAAGAAGCAGTTCCTTAAATACAGAGGTCCCACACTGTTTAGGGCTTTAAATGTTGGAGTCAATACCTTGAATTTGATTCAGTCTCCAATCAGGATCCAGTGCAGCTGGTAGAGCACTGGTGTCTTATGTGTTCTCCATTCCCAAAAAGGACTCATGCTACTGCATTCTGGACCAGTTGGAAGCTTCCAGTTACGTCTCAAGGACAGCCCATGGCAGAGTGAGGTACAGAAGTCTAATCTGGAGACGAACATTGCATGGATCATAGATCTGTGGTTAACAGATACAGCGCAAGTTTTTGTACCTGGTGAAGATGGGAGAATGTGTGGTGGATTACATTTGTGACTCGGGCTTCCATAGATCACTTCCATAGGCATACAGGATCACACCCAGACTCCTGATGGTGGTCGTAGGTGTTAAACAAATCAAGAGTTGGGAGTTGTGTTGCATCTTTTTTGGCATGCCAGCCCAGCCAGAGGGCATCCATCTTTGCTGGATTTATCTTTAGTTTATTTTTCTTGAGCCAGTTCACCATAGCCTCCAAACACCTGACCAAGTAATCTGAGGGTACAGATGAATGACTACTGATCAACAGAAATAGCTGGGTGTCATCAGCATAGTGATGACAGCCCAGGCCAAAAGCATAGACCAGTTGAGCAAGGAGGTGCATATATATATTAAATAATGTCAGGGAGAGAATAGCTCCCTGCAGGACTCCACAAGGGAGCTTGTACACAAGGGCTTGCTGGGGGGATACTCTCCTCCCTTTGTCCCTGACCTCAGAGGAAAGACTATCCATTTTAAGGCTATGCATTTTAAGGACAGACATTGGGCCAATAGTCTGTGGCTGATAGTGTTGAATGCTGCTATCATGTTTAGCAAGAAGAACAGCACTGACCCGCCTAGATCTAACTATCTTTGGAAGTCATCCATGAGAACAACCAGAGCTGTCTCCACCCCATAGCCAGGGCAGAAACCAGATTGGAATGGGCCAAAGGGCCAATATTGCTTCCAGGAAGCTTTGTGGTTGACCTACAACTGCCTGCTCAACCACCTCTCCCAGAAACAGCAAAACCAGGAATGGGCAGGAGTTGGCTGGGCCAGATTGGACCAGCTCCATTTTTTTCAAAAGTGGCCTGACCACAGCCACCAGACATATATCAGATCTCTTAGTATCCCTGGCCCACCACTCAGACCCACAAGCTTCTCTGCTCCCCAAGACATATGACTCATTTGCCACCTGCCTTCCTACACCAAATCTTCCCTGAGCCCTTTGCTCCAGTACTCTTGAAGCAAGAAGCAACTGTGTATCTCCAAATTTAAGCAGGGCCATGCTTCATCTCAGGAGGCCTTTGTCAAGGATAAGACTCCCTCCCCCAGTCTTTACCTTGTTTATCATGTTATCTCCTTGTTTGTGAGTTGGTTACCCCAGATACTTGGGTTCTTAGCATGGTTAAGCAAGGATATTTCCTTCAGTTTCATGTTTCACCAGTTGGTTGCCTGGCTGATTCCTTCTCTTCTATGTCCCTTTCAGAGTTACAACACAAGGTGTTCCAACTCTTGAATGAAAGGGCCATTGAGCTTGTCCCATTGTATGAGAACAAAATTGGTTTTTAATCTTGTTATTTCATAAAGTCCCTTAAGTTCTATGTATCCCCTAAGTTTTGCATGACCATTTTACAGGAGGTCATAGACTCATGATTGGATTGCTATTTTTGACCTTAAGGATGTCTACTACCATATTGCTATACACTTCTGATCTAAAAAGATTTGTTTCATTTCCAGTGAGGCCATGCCTGCTACCAGTATGCCACCCTCCCTTTTGCCTTGGCCACTGCTCCCAGAGTGTTCACCAAGGTCATGTCTTAGTCACTCATCTAAGCTTAATGGGCTGTGTCATCTATCTCTACTTAGACTTTTTTACCATTTTGGAATGGCTTTTTATCATTCCCTCCTCTGTTCTACTAGCTGATAGTGTTTCCCATGTGATTCTTCAGTCTGACTTCACTGGGCCTCCAGATTAATTGGGATAAATCCATCCTACATCCAATTCATTGGGGCCCACTTAGAATCCAAAAGGGGCAAAACTTTTCTTCTTCAGAATAGGGCAGCCTCCATACAAGCAATGGCTCAGAGGTTTGCCTCTAAAAGAGGATCCCATTATCACCATCTACTGTTAAGTCAGCATGTTATTCTCCCAGAAATGGTTACCTGTACAGGCACACATCCTTCCCTCCTTTCCCTGCTGTAGTTCTCCCATGGCAGCAAGAAGAGATTGAGGAAAGGAGTGCTGCTTGCCCTGCCCCATCATGTGACAGATGGATGGGAATGAGACAGTTCATGGATGGGGCGGGGGTGAGCACTCTGAATGTTCTAGAGAGCTTTAAAAAAGATCTCCATAGCAGGCCTGCACAAATGCAGTCTCCATGTGTGCCTGCACAGAAGACCACTCAATGAACAACAGTTACATGTAAGTGCAGCTTTGTTTTCTAGTGATCACTAGAAGTACTATAAGAAGGATCCCATTGTTCCCATTGGCTGCAGAGGAAAGGACACGCAGTAATGGGTTTAAACTACAAGTACAATGATATAGGCTAGATATCAGGAAACAAATTTTCACAGTCAGAGTAGTTCAGCAGTGGAATAGGCTGCCTAAGGAGGTGGTGAGCTCCCCCTCACTGGCAGTCTTCAAGCAAAGATTGGATACACACTTTTCTTGGATGCTTTAGGATGCTTAGGGCTGATCTTGCGTTGAGCAGGAGGTTGGACTAGATGGCCTGTATGGCCCCTTCCAACTCTATGTTTCTATGATTCTTCTAAGGATGGTAAAAAGTGTTCACAATACAGAGACTTAAAAAGTTGCATTATCCAGCGATCAGCTTTAGGACAGGAGTCAGGCAAAAGCAACCAGAAGCTAAATCAGGAAATGATCACAATTGTTAGAGAATAATGAACTCCTATGCACCCTGCAACAAACTTCTTTGAGATGAGCAGACAACAAAATAAAAGGAGATTCAGTGTAAACACAGGCTAAGAAGTCAAACAGGGACTATAAATCCCCATTTAACAGATACAAATTTTCTTGATGTCAGGAGCTGTGTCCCCTAATAGCAGCGAGGAAGTCGGTTTTCCTCCACCACCATCACCCTGATTTTTCTCATTGTTAGTTATATTTGTTTTTTTTTAATTAACTGGCAGATGCCAGTGTTGTACACACACACATATATTGAGGATCTATTGTACATGTATTGTACACGCACACATGTATTTGTTCTGCTTAGTGCAGGAGGTTGGACTAGATGACTCAGGAGATCCCTTTCAACTCTATGATTCTATGAGGATGGTCTGTGCACATAGAAGCACCCATGCTCAGTTTGTCAGTTCAAATGGCTACCACACCCACCAAGGTTACCCCAAGTGTCCCTATGGCAATGGAGCAGGAAAAAGGAATCCAGTTGGCTACCTCACCTACTCATACCCTCACTGTGGCAATTTATAGGACACCAGGAGAATAGGTGGCTAGAGGGAACCACATTGGTTCATTTTGCTTGCTTGAGTCAAGGGTACAACCACCAGCTTTGCTGTCCAGCCTTCAGCAAGCTCCTTCTACCTACAAGTAGAGGATCCTTCCTTAGATCTACTAAAACCAACCAACATCAGGGAGGAGAGGAGCAAGCAGCAACAGCAAGTGGGAGAACTCACCAACTCTTTGAATATGCTTGGATGGGTGGCTTTCTGGTCTGTTCTGAGTAGAAAAATAGTGTTCATTTCCTACATAAGCACCTCAACCCTGTATTGTTTGTGTGTCTGGGCCTGAATGATTGCATTGTTCAAGACTCAGAATTTTTGAGTTATGTGCTGTACATGAGTTTTGTGTTCTCTGTCATGAATGTACTCCTTACCCTTGAAACTTAACTTGGATCCACAAAAGTATCAGAAATGTTATCCATTTTAAAATGGCTAAATGCTTCCAGCATGCCTAAGTCCATGACCATATATTTGCAAATGTGTGATCGGATCCACACAAGATGCTTGGGTTACTCTTTTGACTGACATAGCATATTGTCTGCTTTTTTGTTGTGGCACAGTTGCAGTCTGGGTTGTGATGAACTTTGTGATGGCCTGATAATCATGTAGACTGCATTGTTTAATGGTAGGGAAATTTCAATAGTTAGGTAAATGGAATGCCCTACCTGCAAAAAAAAAAAAAAAAAAGGAAGACCACCTGGGTACCAGATTTTTTTAAAAAAAATTCAGGAGTTAGCATCTCTTGCACTAAGCTTTACACCTGCTTGGCTGACAATGCAAGTGGCAATTGTTGTTTGTGTCCTTCCATTAGCAGGAATTCTCAGTTGTCAGCAGGCACATACTGTTTGCCGTTATGTGTGTCGTCTTGAACTGCCTTTTAGAATTTGAGAACAACAATTCAGTGCCTCCCTGTAATATGCCTAAAAGAGAAAGTTGCAAGGGAGTGGAAATACAGCTGTTTCTCTGCCTCATCTTTTGCAATTAAGTGCTGGAATGAAAATGGAAAAAGAAATTATGATGAAAAGGTTGGAATGGAAGTTATGAATTTCATTTATCTTTTTTTTTTTTTTGCCCTAGAAAATGCTGTGTTTGTTTCAAAGGAAATGTACCATCTGATGATCAAGGGCTTTTCAAGGGCAAGCGGAGAAGGAATAATGTGTTTGGCAGGAATTCAATGATCAAAAGACACATTTAGAAAACACAGCCAATCAGCACTGCTGACTTTTCTCTTTTTTTCACTGCAGCTTCATCCGTCCATGGAAGCTGCACATATTTGATTCAAGTCTCTCTGCTCATTCAGTGAGAAACAAAGTGCTTAATGGAGCTCTGGGAGAGGAACTGAATAAACGCTCTGCAAAAGTCTATCACCTGGAAAGTGCCAAGTGTCAGCAGCTGGAGCAGTCTTGCCATGCCCTTATATAGTGCCATAACTGAAACTCTCCCCCCCTCCAAAAAAAAACCTTTAAAAATAAATGTTAACCAGTAGCATAAACCTAGATATAAGTGAAATTATAAACTTAAAGTTCAAAACAGATGAGATGCTGAAAAATCTTTAGATGGACCTTCCTACTATCTTCTGAGCAGAATAATTGCCACACAGGAAGTCAATTCTAATAGGACCATGCATAGTTTCATGACAACTTGTCCAGTTCCAGCACTATTACAGCTCTTTAAAGAAAAAAAGGATAGATAAAATATGAATCATCCTCTTTCCTTAAAAGGATTAATTACTATGAAGGGGGGGAATTTTGTTTTGCATGAGATGAGCAAGATTAATTCACCATTCTAGCACAATCAATGTATTTTTCAATCTATAAAGCCTCCCAATTACCTAACTCACTAATCATTATCTGATGATAAACCAATTAGCAACAATTTCTTATCAAGAGCTTTTTGTCAAGAGGACCTGTGAGAATCTTGTTTCAAAAGAGCAAAGAAACGATATTCCTGCACTTAAGAACAACTTAAGCCATAGTTGAAAAGCAAACAGCCAAACTCAGCACAGAGAAAAATATCCACAATGCACTGTGGAATATTTAGCAACCCTCCTAAAAAATGGAGAGATCAATCTATAATCTCATTGATTGAATTTATCCAAATGGCAATGGCTCCTGGAATATGTTTACCATATCTGTATAAAATAAATTTAAAATAGCCCCAACATTGGGTTTAACTTTTTTAAATAGGGTTCAAACATGGATGAAGGCAGTGATAGTGATTTTGCAGGCCTGCAAAAAAGAGTAGGATGGGGCCCCACAATCACTGTCGCCAGCCCAACAAGGCCACCCCTACTGCCAGAAGCCTCCCAGATGGGGCAGATGCAAGACCCTGCTTTTCTTTTCCCCTTTTCCTGGAGGGGTAGGGTGTGGACAATGGGGCAAGTGCCATGATGCTTATTGGCAAAGACCAGTCCCAGATGAGAAATGTGAGGAGAGGTGGAAAAAACATGAAAAAGAAAGCTATATAAATTGCTTATCCTTATAAAAATAGAATTGCATAAGGGGAGAACAAACAGCTTTACTGCTGTCAAAGGGGCAGACTGAAATGTGATCTGCCTTTCAAGCATTTTTTGTATAATTTCATCTTTACTTTTCCCCCCATTGCATTTGCAGACAATATTCTGGAGTATACAGAAGAGATTTGTGCCTGTTCCTCACTCACTTTAAAATAATAGGATATTATGCTGCTGTCTCTGTAGTGTTCAATAAATTGTTTTCAGTTTTAGGCCAGACAGTTTCCACATCTCTTCTCCATTAACTCTGACCTGCAAATGACTTGGGAATGCATGTTCGGCTAATGTGCCTAGCTGCATGAAAAGTATAGTATTAAATCCCAATAAACGCTTAATTCGCTGTATCGGTGTTGTGCATATCTCCAAGCATATCAGCTTACAAGGATCTGGCACAGAATGAACTTAGTTTCCTGAAAACCCTTCCTGTGAGCTTATGGGCTGGACTCCCATCTGCTGATGTTTCTGCTGTATAATGCATTTGTGAATAAGGAGAGCTGTCACAGACCTACAGGTTTCCCACGGTTCTCATTTTTGCACTTTCTCCAGCTGTTAAACACAAAGTGGTAATTCAAATGAATTCAGAATGTGCTGTATGTTCACTTAGACTAAAAGACAAAAAACTCTTACCCAAATTTAAAATTATGGAATACATTACCATACAAGTGGGGTACAAAAGGAATGGGGAAATGTTGGCTTTGTTGATATGTTTCCAAGTCTTATCCACTTAGGGTTGCTAACCACCAGGTAGTGGCTGGAGAGCTTTCATTATCACAACTGATCTCCAGGTGACAGAGATCAGCTCACCTGGAGAAAATGGCTGCTTTGGAAGTTGGAGTATATGGAACCCCTCCCTCCCCAAATCACTAGGTATTTCCCAGCCTAGAGCTGACAATCCACAGCTAGAGTTGGTACTAGATCAGCCACACTGGGTTTTTCCTATGTCTATTTTTGCACCATGAGTATACAGTGAAATGTGGGGCAGTTAGTTAGCACATGAACAATGTAATGTTAACGCCTGCAGTAGACAACAAAATTTGAGTCCAAGAGCACTTTTAAGACCAACAAAGATTTATTCAAGGCGTCAGCTTTTGAGTGCGTGCACTAGACAAATTTGTTCTACCCCATATCTTTCTCACATGCTGAACATCTCCTATTACAAGCAGAAATGCTGAAGTATCAAATGCCTGAAGGGCTGGTGAAATGTGATAATTGGCAGACAGATAGGTTCACATGTAACTCAAGTGGTGTTAGCCTTGAAGAACAAACATCACAAAGCATATTTGCTCAGCTTTTTATTATTGTTTACCTGCAACCCATGCCCAAATCCAGTAGCTCAAATATGCATATGATTCAATACCATATCAATGTGTCACAGCAAAACCAACAAAATCCTACAATGTTTTAAAGGCTAGCAAATGAACTATGGAAGGAACCTTTGTAGGAGATATTTGATGTCTGATGAAGCATTCTACAGTCTATGATAGATTGTGCCATAGTATAGATGTGTACCTTCCAAAACACCTGTTGCAGCAAAACACAATTGCTCAATTACTGTACAGGAATTCAGAATCTGGCTAGTTTTCTGCACGTACTATATAGAAGAAAATGGTACTCTAATG
Source organism: Paroedura picta (assembly GCF_049243985.1). Classification (NCBI taxonomy): domain Eukaryota; kingdom Metazoa; phylum Chordata; class Lepidosauria; order Squamata; family Gekkonidae; genus Paroedura; species Paroedura picta. The sequence continues at coordinate 36,078,587 of NC_135377.1, read as the reverse complement.
CAGTGGTCCCCAACCCCTGGTCCGGAGACTGGGACTGGTCCGTGGCTCCTCCTCGTCCTCCTTCCCGGCTGCTCTTCCACTCTGCCCCCGGCTCACCTTTGGTGCTCTCCAGTGGCTGCCATGGCTGGGGCTCCCCCTTAGCGTGGCACTGCGCAGCTGCTGCTGGCAGTGCCCCCCAGTGAGCAGCAGGAAGACAGGGGCGCCAGCGGGAAAGCAAGTGGAGCAGGGGCTCAAGCGGTGGCGGCGGCGACCTCCCTCAAGAAAAGACTACCCCCCCAGGCCTCAGTAAAATTGTCAAGCGTTGACCGGTCCCCAGTGATAAAAAGGTTGGAGACCACCGCTCTAATGGACTGTTTCCTGTACCTATATTGAGTATATAGTCTAGACTGAGATTGCATCACATTTCTGAATGTATAATTTATTAAGACTGTGATGATCCTTTCTCCAGCCATCCCAAATAATTTCTCTATGCCATCCCAAATAATTCTTAGGTTCTCTTCATTCTGGATGGTTGCAGGAATAATTGAAGTCATACATATACAGAATTGGTGGCACAGCTAAAAGAACGATAGCCAAAAGTGTTTCTCTTTTTTTATGGAAGCATCTTTGATGGATTTTAATGGAAATATCAGATGGTCAATATACTGTCTATTTGGAGTCAGAAATAAAGCTAATTTTTCTTAGCACATATGATTGAAGATCATTAAATGGGTATTGCAGGCAAGTGACTCTTATCGTTTCATCCCTGTGTGTAACCAAAAACCTAATTTAGTTCCTGGAAAATGCAAAGTCTAGTGGGTGATTTTTTTTAAGCAACACTACCGCTAGATCAAGTGAAATAGTTTAGATACCTGTGTGTGATCAAAGCCCAAGATCCTGGCAGGAGTTCTCAAAAGCAACAAAGGAAAATTAACTTAGATTGGAAGATGTTCAGTTCCAAATAAAGTTGCCAATGACAAGCTCATTTGCATAAAATATGACATGATGGAATGGCAATGAATATTACTACAGGGATAAAATGCACCAAAAAACTCTGGTAATCAAAATAATAAAAGTTGTAAATGGTGGTTTCTATTTCTGTCTTATAGTGCACATCTTGTGGATTTGCAAGATAGAGGCCATTTCCGCATGGAGTGGCTTCCTGCTAGCAAATGTGGGATGGTACATCTCACATTTGCAGCCTTCCTCACGGGTAGACCCCTTTCGTGTTTTCCCTATGCACCTTCGAGGCTTTTTGCTTCCTGACGAGGCTGCAAGGGAAAACAAGCCAAAATTCTCCCTTGGCTTGTCAATTACAGCAAGCCACCAATTACAACACAGCTGTTCTCTATTGGACTGAAACTTTCTGCCGCCTCCCCCCCAACCCTGAATTTTTAAAAACGTACTTCCACGTTGCTATGCGGTAATAACACATAACGCATACGCATCTTTAATAAAATTTCTTTAGTTCTCAAATTATACTTACCAATTGGTTGAAGGCAGCAGGAAAAAATGAATACCCAGCATGAGATCTTATACCAATGATATTGGAATACAATGACTTCTGTAAACTTGCCTCATGGATTCATGGTTGAGATGAGCTTTTAACTGGATGCTTCTTACTTGGCATTACAAGCCTTTTTTATTACTTTGATTTAAATCAACATGGATATTTACAATCTCCATCTTGTGAAATGGAAACCATGAGAAAGTTGGAAGCTCACGGGTGAACACTTTATCTAGATGGCACGCTCCTAAATTTACCTATATTATAAAACAGGAGCACATATGAATTTTTTGGAAAAGTGAAGTCTGTCCTACCCTTTGCATGCCAGTCATTTCCCACTAACTGCCTGTGTAGCAAAATACATAATCTTCCTTGTGATCCAAAAGATCACAGGTGCATAGACTCACCACATGCTGTTCTGCAAGCTGCCAGACAAGAGCTTGCTTGAAAGCCGTAAAATGTTATTGAATTCTTAATCTGAGATGTAACCATCAAAGGATGAATAATTCTGACTTGGGCCATATAGTAATTTCTGCACTGTGACTCAGTAGCCCTTGTTTCTAATCATACACATGTGGGCTAGTCAGCTGTCAAGGAAAGGTATTCTGTACACTGCCAAAGCCATGTATCTCAGTACATTTCAGACCTTACTTAACCTTTGGCTGGGGAAGGGGGGGGGAACAGTTTTAGGTTTGTGACAGAATTCAAGCCCTGGATTGGAAAATAATTGTCAGTACAAGCAATTTTCATGTCATCTATCTCTGAGTTGAATCAAAATATCTGGAATAAGTGGAGTAACATGCATTTGTAAATCAGTACGAAGAGGTGTTAAAGATATGTGTGATCCCACAACCTTTTCTCCTCCTTTGCATTCATGCATTAATGAAAATTTAACACCTAACAAGGTTTGCCAGACAGGCTAGGTTTCACCCCATTTTATTTCCCACAAGTAGGCTCTACTTCATTTCTGGGATTTCTTGGTGCTTCAGTGACTGAAAGTGACTGATACAATTGCTTGACAGTGTGCCATGAATTCTCTATTTGCCAGACCTTAAGGAATCTATCTTTTAATGGGTTGCATTAAAATAAAACCTGTCAGCATTTGAAGTTGGACCTATTTTCACAATACGTTTCATTTTCTTGAGAAAGAAGGGCAAGAATAATCAAGCCTCCTTATGGTAGATCAAGTGACAGTATGTACATGGAAACACAGGCAAGGACCACACTGCTTCTGCTGTGCATGATACTGAGTATTTAGTAACTTGGCCTTGGCTACCCTGATCTATAAATCTGATTTTAGATCTTTATCTGATTTTAGAGCTTATGCTACCCTTATCTAGAGATCTGATTTTAGGTCTTCAACAGTATTAGAGATGTCTTTTCAAGGTGTCTTTAAAAGGTATTTTAGTTCTTCTCACAATTAAAGGTAACATGAATACTTTTACTAAAATTATTTGAAAGGGTAAATATCTTACACATTTCTAATCTTAGAAACTGCAAATGGTAAAAAAATGTTTAAATGTATTACAATTTGGCTTTGGCCTGGTTTTGTAACTAGCTTTTATTGCTGAGTTCTTATAATCTAGGAAAGCAGAATAGGATGGCATTTGATTGATGACACTGTCAGATTACTTACACAACTGAATTGTGAAACTGTTTTGTGAGGTTGTGATTTTAATTCTCTCAGGTCATGTCTAGTTTGGCCCTGTGGATGTGCATGGTGGGGTGAAGTGTATTGTTCCTGTTATTTGATGTCACGGGCAATAGCCAATTTTGGAGGGACGATACCCAGCCTTTTCAGGATGAATTGATGCATCAGCTAGGAAAGGATTCTATTTTATAGGTTACAAAAGGCAATTTCCCCACATCGAAAATGCAAATTTGGCTTGGTTCTTTCTGCAACAGAAGTTTTGGCTTTTGAAATTTGAAAACCTTATTTAGATCTCATGCAGTCACTTGAGTCAGATTACACACCATAGTGTAAAACACATATCCTTTGTGGGGAGAGGGAAACATAATTTTGTGACATGGAGGAAAAAGGTAAATAACAGTAGCAACTAGCACTTGTACAGGCATTGTTTTAATGGGTAACTAATCTGGAAAAAGCAAGATACATAATCAACCAATTATTTTTAATCTTATGTTCAAGACTCAGAGTGATTTGTAGAACATAAACCACTAAATAAAATCTGTTCAAGGTTGCTTTGTGTAGTACTTCAAGGATAATTTAAAAAGCTGATTATGTCTTACAAGCAACACCGTACATCATTAGGCTTGTGAAAAATTGTCATCAGTTTGCAACAGTGTGCCAAAGTTTCTCTTAATGTAACATATAAAACTTTAGCATAGAGTTTTGCTTCTGTATTTATGATGCTCTCTTCTCAATAAGTGTCCTGCCATAGTAATTGCTAGTCTTTCAGACAATCATTATTACAAACAAATTAAGTTGTTTCAAGCCAGGGTGCTTCTAGCATTACACAGGTTGATATAAATCATGTTTAATGAGCTTCCTCATTATTCAGTGTTTGTATCCAATGTGAATGGGAAGCAGTCTGCCAAGCTGTAATCAATGCCAGAAGACTGTATGCCCTGCCTATTAATAACACTGCTCTCAACTCATCAGATTGGACTCAGAGTTCTTATTCAGTGTTAAGCATGAATGCTTAAAATGATTGCCAATTTTGGTAAGTTATAGGATGAGAATTAATTCTGTAGTACTTGGTTAGTATTTGGACTTAAGGTTCTGGAATTTGCTGCATGCCAACTATCTGTGAGAAGTGCTGCAAATAGTTTATAGCAGCATCGAGACTTGCAAGATTCATGGGGCAGGAACATGCTACTCCTCACACTAGTGCCACTTTCTCTTTCTCCACAATGGTTTCTCATTATCCACATATACATTTGCACTCTCTCTCCAGCCTTTTATCCAGTATCTTTCTCTATCCAGTTTTACACAAACATTTTATCTTCCCAGCCCTCTACCACTGTCCTGCCAAACTTACCTGATTCCAGGTAATCTTGCCAGTTTACAAGAGATCTCAGTTGGCATTCTCCATTATGGAGATTTTTGAACATACAGCCTTCACTTTTACCCTGTAGAAGAAATATCTCCCTGCTCCCATAGTACAGATTTTTAATCTGCATTCTGGAGCCATATTCAGAATAGATATACTGATAAGGAATTGGGAGGGAGGGGAGGTGTCACAAATTACACTGTAATATCTAGCAATACCTTTCTAAAACAGCTCTTTGGTTCCTCACCACAATGTGGAGTTTGCTATTGTCTTTATAGCTTAGAGTTTGGAGAACTGCCATTTGACTTCCAATACATAACATTTCATTGGCTTGTTCTTGGAAATGTTGACGCTCATATGACAGAACTATCTTTATTTAGGTCATTTGTTGTGATAACTTTGTATAGCTTGTAATAACTAGTTTGTAATAAATTCGTGGAGAAATAGAATGAGATATAATTCTGCATGGGATGGGTACAGGTACTGCCCTCCTTACATGGTGTCCATCATACCTCAGATGTGCTTATGATCTTATCTCAAACATGTGCATGCACCTACAGATCTTTCTAATACTCTCTTTGCAGACACTGTGAACAATGCCAAATGAGAAGTCAGAGGGCCTTTTTTCATCCTGAGGGATTGCCAGATGCTAAAGCATCACCATAGCAACATTCTGTAGTCATTCTTACAAAGCAGCTAACGTTCCTTTGTCCACAAACAAAGGTTAGTCTTGGGGCTGATCGGTGCCTTCCACTAGTGAAAAGGAAGGACCAGCTTGCTTGCAGCACATAAGACAAAAAAAGACAAAAATGCTGAAATACCACTTGGGGGAAAATTTTAAAAATAAATGTGGAATGCTTGTTATTCTTCCAAAAATTTGAACACAGCAGATGTAGGATAAAATTATGTAGCTACCAATGAGACCTTCTGTAGCAAGTTACATGGAGCCAAGCCAAAGCAGGGCTTGGGGCATTTTTGTAGGGATGGGGGGAGTTTAATTAAAGATGGTGTGAATTAACCATCCATCTCACTCCCCCCCCCCAAAAAAAACACTTTTCTATGAGCAAAGTCAATTTCATGCTCAGAGGAAGAAACAGACACAGTTATAAAGATGCATTGGAGTGGGAGGATTCCCATTTGGCCCAGTGCAACCCAGTAAAGTGGACTATCTTTTTTCTCCTAGGCCTATTCTGCACACAATAGATAATGCACTTTAGAAGGAGATTTTCCTGTTTCGCAAAGGAAAATCCAACTGCCAAAGCACATTGAAAGTGCATTATCCTATGTGTGCAGAACTGTTATTCAAATGTTTTGACTTATAAAAGTTATTAGAATCAAGTAGATGTTTTAAAAAGGGTTGTGAGAATGATTGTAAGTTGAAATATACATTTTCTTTTAAGTTATTTGTCAGAGACTAACTTTCTCAACTTTTTTACCATTGAGAAACCCTTGAAACATTCTTCAGGCTTCAAGAAACCCTAGCAGTGGTGCAGAATATGGTTGAGAAGCATAGCAGTGCACAACCCCTCCCCTTCCCACCCCCTCCAGACCCATCATTGGCCATTGGGGGGGTTGACATTAACCATGGATGGTAATATCACCCGATAAATGTTTAACAAATGTTTAAAATATGTAAAAATTAATCAATCCCCATCTATTCAGCAAACCCTTCCAGGGCCATCAAGAAACCCCAGGGTTTCACAAAACCCTGATTGAGAAAGCCTGATCTAACTATATCCAAGCATGGAGAAAGACTGATATGCACTGGCAGTAGAGGAGAAAGGGACTGTACCAAAGGGGAAGGGGGGTCTTAGTTAGACAACTTTAGGATCCCTTCTATAATAAAAATCCCTTTTTTAATAAAAAGGGACATTCCAGTAAAATCCGTGCTAGAAAATTAATCAAACCAGCAGAACACAAACAGGTCCATTCTGAATACTGTAACTTCATATATCAACTTTTCATAGCCCTACATTTAGTAAGACAGTTGGCTGTTCTCCATGATTCCCGAGATATGAGAAGTGGGCTTGACACTCATGCTTTCCATTACCTTTTGCTTCTCTGCTTCCTTTGCTGCCAGGTTAAAGAATTGGTGTGTTGTGTGAGCCCATGTTTTTCTGAATATGTATTTTCTCTGGGTGTGTGTAAATAAATTTTTCCAACAAGCAGCTTCTCAGCCATTACGAGGAACAACCCTCACCAGCCCCACTGGCTGCAGCATCACTGTTGTGTGTCTTTCAAGGCTGTCTCTGCTCTCCTGAGGGCTGGTCCAGCCCAGGAAGATGGCCGGCGGCAGCAGCAGAGCACCAAGCGGGACTGAGCTCTGGGCCTTGCTGCTCTGCCACCACCACTTCCACTGCCCATCTTCTGAGGTTGGTCCTGCTCTCCTGAGGGCAGGACCAGCCTTGGAAGATGAGTGATGGTGGCGCAGCTGCTGCCTGGGCCTCCAGGGTCAGTTTGCCTTGGCCTCCTCCGCCAGCCACCTCCCTGCCATTTCTGGCATACTCTCTGGGGTGAGACTATGGATGTCATGCCAGGAGATATTTTCCACATCAAAAAACAGGAGAGGAGAACTGAGAAGAAACTTGAGATAGAGTCTCAAGAAACTCTCAGTTCTGTGTATACTGCTACCAATATTTTTTTTAAATAGCAGAAATTTAGGGTCTCAATTCAGATGGGGGATAAGGTACAGGGAGAGAGGGTAACATCCCCCAGCATCCTGATTTTCCTGGGTAAAGAGGCCCTTACATTTTGCTATTTGCTTTCTGGGACATATATCAGATATCATAATAAAGCCAACAGAAGCACTCTAGAGCCATGTTAGGTTAGGAAAATGTTGCAGAAAGGGAGGCTTAATTCACACACAAACACACACACACATTGTTTTCTGAACTAGGATTCTGCAAAAATGTGTGTGTGTGGGACTTCTATATATGGAGATTCCAATCTAATTTAAATAAATAATGATTAAATAGATCCTATTTAATTTGCTTCAATTAGTTGTTGTGAAAAAACCCCAAGAGGAAAGGTAGAACATCCAAAAGGTAAATAAATAATGAGAATTAATGTAATTATGTTAAACATATTTTATGAAGTTTGATTTCATGAACAAGGAATTATTTTCTTCTTATTTTCTTATTCTACTCAAGTAGAAATGTTCAGTATTAGAAATGTAATTAGAATTCTATGTCTCTAAAACAGAGATTTGGTTTGATTTTTCTGCCATTCACTAGCCTTGGCATTACTACAAGTTGATCAATTTTAAATAAAAAGCCCCCAAGACTTATCTAAGGGGGCCATTGCTGCTGCGGGGGAGGAACACCGACAGGGACCTGGCTAGTTGGAGAGATTGCCCAGCCCTGGCATTCTCTGAGCAGTATGTGTGTTGGCATGGCAACAGGGGGTGTGGCTGAACTGGGCGTCAGTTAAACGGATGGCCTGATATTCTTTGGCCTCTTTCCCCCCTTCAGGGCGCCCAAAGACGCGTCGCTCGGTGGGAGGAGCCGTTTTTTCTGGCCCAACCGCCTCACGACGTCAGGGAAGCCCAGCAATTTTATTTTATTTTCCTTTTTGAGGGAAAAGGGGTGCTAGACACGCTGCGAGGGCATTGTTTGTTTGTTTGTTTGTTCTTTTTTAAAAAGAAAACCCTAAGCCTTTCACAGGCCATTTTGGCAGGAGAGAGAGAGAAAGAGAGAGAGAGAGAGAGAAACAAGCGACCATGGCGCCAAAAAGGATGCCAGTGGGGGAAAAGTGATGGGTCAGGGCAGGCTGTGGCGGTGAAGCCCCAACTGCCCATGAACTGTGCTGCGCTGGTGGCAGCTTCTGGTTCCAGGGCCTTTGGAGCATGGGATGGGACAGGCACATTTAATGATGCAGCAGCAGCAGATTCTTCTGTGATTTATAGGATTCTGGGGGCATTAAGATGCGTGGCAGTGGGATCCTCCACCTTGATAGAGGAAGGGGTGTCTACGTGGGGAAGATGAGGCTTCTACCCCCCACACACACACCCTGTGCAGGTTCCAACAATTATGCAGGGGGGTGGTTTTACTCTGCAACCTTCGGGCCCATCATTTGGGGTGGGGGTGGATCCTGGCTGCAGTTTTACAACTGGGGCAATGACAGGATCAGGTTTTGTGGGCTCATTTTGGTGGCAGGAATCATCTGGACCACCAGCCATGGGAGAAGGGATTTTTCCGAGAGGGTTTGCACAACCAAGCCTATCAGAGGTGGTTTTCAGCCACCGTGGAAATGGTAGTTCTTCATCTTGCTCATCTGTGACTCCATGGGGTCCAGGATACCAACAACCCACTCTGTAGCCAGGGGCCCATCAGGCTTTGTTTGCAGGTCCTGAGAGCCAATGTTTGGCTAACTATCAAGCTTAGGGTTATGCTGTGTGACTGTAGGCATGGATGTGAAGTGGGAATTCTGCTGCACAGCCGCAGGTATCACCCTGGTCATATGGCCAGGAGGTAATGCCCAGGCATAGCTGGCAGCAACCTGGCTGTACGATGACTGGGTGGTACATAAGTTGTGGAAGCAGACGGTGTTGGCCATCTCCGCATCTAGGTACGCAGACTGTACATGTGGTCATCCCTCCTATGAAAACTGCTATAGCAGCATAACAGGGACAGGCAGGTGCAGGTTCAGTTAGTGCTCCTAGCTCCTTCAGGAATATTCATCAGGGAGGAACGGAGCAACAAATGATGACTGGGCATAAGAGTAAAAAGAAGCAAGGAGGAAAGTGCTTCAGGGCCCAGCAGGCTGCCAGTGCCTTCGGATGAGTCATCCTCATCTGGGGTCAAAATCTCTGAAGGCCAATGGGATGGGACCTATTGGCTTCAGGGTTCTTTGGTTCTAGCTATCCTGACCTGGAATATGAACTGGCGGGATTCTGAAGATCCTTATTATAAGAAAAGGTGGGGGCGGGTTAGTCCATGAAGCCCCCCCCCCTCCTTTGGGTTTATGTTGACATATTTAACATGGTGCGACCAAATGGAGATATCTCAAAACGGGGTCCAAAAGGGATTTAAAAAAAAAAAAAAAAAGGCTTTGCTGCAGCACAAAATGATCACTCCACTAACTGGTTAAAGGGTTATGCAGTATTTCTACGCCTTGTTGCCGGTGCTTACCCAGAAAGGAGTTGAGAATCATTTGGTAATGTTTTGGAGGCCAAAGCACATTTTGGGGATGCAGAGGCCATGGCACATGATAAGTAGGCTTGCAAGTGGTCTTTAAACAACATCCAGGTGAGGTGGGACATAAAGGACCACGACACCTATAACATGAAAGCGGGGCCATATGTCAGGAGGACCGAACAAGACAGATGTAAGGACCTGTTGGGAATTCAATAGGGGCATGTGCCAATGCCACAGATGCCACTTTAAGCACTGCTGCGAGCCGTAAGGTAGAGCCCACTTGAAAGAAAATGACAAGTTGGTGGGTGGACAGATGCCCCTTTTATGGGGGCCAGCCCTCTTTCAAAAAAGGGGGGAGGATCCAAGAATGGAGCTACAAACAGCTATGGTTTGTTGCAAGAGCACATAGCTGGCAGGGACCTCATTGGGTAATCTAGTCAAACCCCATGAAGTATGCTTTAGGCATGGTTCACATAAGCACAGAGATGTCAGGGACCTCCAGGGTCATCTAGCCCAACCCCATGCTTCTGGCAGTGGTTGTGGTTTGAAGGAGTAAAGATTTGGCAGGGACCTCTCAAGGTCATCTAGTTCAGCCCCCTGCTTCAGACAACGGTCTGTGTTTGCAGGAGCACATAATTTGCAGGGAACTCGGGGGTCATCCAGTCCAACCCCTTGCTTCACACTGAGGCAGGTGATTGTGCACCAGCTCAGAGGGTCTTCATGGAAAACTGAAGGGGTGGCTATTGGCTTGCAGGCATGGGGAGCAACGGCTTCTTTGGCAGCACATACTATGAGCACTCTCCACTGGCCTTGGCTGCTTGGTCCTGGTGCAGGTGGGTAGGCAGGCGCCAACCCCATGGACTGGGAATGGGGCACCCAGGGGCCCTTGGCTGGTCGCTTATGGTTCGTGGCCACCGGCTAGGATTACACCATTGTTTTGGCTGGACCACACAGGCCCATCAGCAGCATTGACAGTGTGAGACAGGCAATGGGGGGCAGCATCATGGGGTGGCATGTGCTATGGCTCTTAGGACATTTTTGGATGCCACTGGTGGACATCAGCCAGGGGTATTGTGATACATAATGGACCCTGAAAGGACCAGTCTACAGGGGTCACCAACCAGAAGGCTTCCCCAGGGGGAATATCAGTGCAAAAGGGGGTATTTCCCTGGTGGCCAGGTCAGTCTGCAGCAGTGGCCAGGCATCACCTGATAGCTTTAGGGTGACCCACGCCTTTTGCAAATGGTGTCAGAGTCATCACCGGACTTGCTTGGCAGGGCAGCCAATCCCAGGTTAATGGGCCAGATTGGCTTGGAGGGGGGTGTCTCATTACAGGTCCAGCATGGAAGTGCTGTCGGTGTGGATTGGAGAACAATACCAAGAGAGTTCACAGGGCTTGATCCGGAACATGGTTGGCACAGAAAGTGACTGCTTAGGACTGCCGCAAAAGGGATGCAAGGCACTGTATCCTAGAAGCCTGTGGAGATCTTTGGGCTGGGAAATGAAGTTAAGATGGCCACAAGGTAAGGTGCAGTGCTCTAGGGGACCATTCATCTGGTTATACAGTCTCAGTTATGACAGACTGCAGATGTGTCAACACCTGGTGGATCACTTCTGATGTGGGTACCTCTTTGTCCCATTCAGGAATTCCGTGGCTTCATATATATGCCAGCACGATTTGGCTCCCCATCACCTGAAACAAATGCTGTTTCCAGCTGGAGGGAGAAGGGACAGACTACATATTAAGTTCTGCAGATCAGTCCCACATACCTCTTCATATCTAAGCACTTGATCTGTTTGGATGGCCTCATTGGTCATCTGGGCTTTGCATTGCAGCCCAGGTCTGCAAATATATGAGATATCATCTGACCAGGCCAGCCTTGTGGGAGGAAGTGGCTGCAAACCTGTCACCTGTCCTCACCCACTCCCCACATAGTGTGGGGGCCTGGGGTTGCTCAGCTTCCAGTTCTAGGAGTGATGGGGCCTCTTTTGACTAGAGAGACCAATTTTGTCCTTCAGAGAGGTTGCTTAAATTATATCTGGGGCTGGGACAAACAAGTGGTTTAGGGGGAAGTGTCACATGGCCAGCATGAGTTCAGGGAGCTGTCTTAGGACTGCATAGACTCCAACCTGGGAAAGTGGCATGGGCCCCATCTGCCTGTGCATTGGAGACTAAGCATATTGCAGGTTCAGGAGGATGTTTCATGGCTGGGCTACTAGCAGATCCAGTCAGGTCTCAATATGCTGGCATATGGGGTTACCCCGGTATGACATCCGTGGATCAGAAGGTGTATGTACATTAGTGGTGGTTCACAATGTCACCACGGACTGCAACCTGTAGGACTTAAGGAACCAAAGGTGGGCTGGGCTTCAGTGCTAAAGGGGAACATGTCCAGGGCTTTGGCAAGGTATTCAGTAGATGCAGAGCAGGGCATTGGCCAAGGGAGGTCTGCCCAGGTTGGGTGGCACAGTACTAAGGGCTTTGCCAGGGCATGCAGTACAATGTTTTCCCACAGATCACAACCTGTGGGGCCTAGAGCCCAATAGGGTTCTGGTACTTGGTGCTCAGGGGAAACATCTCTAGGGCTCCTGCAGGGTATGCAGTATGCAGAGCGGGGTATTGGCTGAGAGCGGCTGGCCCAGGGCGAGCATGGGACCGTGGCCAGTGTCAATCAGTGTGCGAGGGTGCTCATGTAACTCTTTTCCAGTAACAACCTTTTGGTTTCCTTCAGAGCGGCAGTCAACGGGGGTGCCTGATGTGGTTACAGAGAATGGCACCATGCGGCAGATGGAATGGCATGCTATAAGACCTGGAAGTGATCCACTTGGGGGTCTGAAGGCATCACCTGGCTCGGACATTGTCTGGATGCAGCTGCCTTCCTGGACATTGCTGCGATGGCAGACTTCCTGTTCAAGCGTGACAGTGGGAGTCCGTATTCCTCAAAGCATTGGCTGACCATCATGGGACGTTGGCTTAGCTATAGTTGTGAACGTTGAGCTGAGCACCAGGAAACATTGTTGCAGTAATTGCCATATGACACTTTGCCAGCATTGGCAAGGGCAATGGTGTTGGGCCCTGGGAACCTCAAGGGACAGTTATGGTCTGGGCTGAGTGGCTAGGATGCCATGTTGCTAAAAGCTATGTCTCACAAGAAGCCCCACTGGGCACAGTGGACACTCACCAAGGAATGGTCCCTGGTGGCGAGTGACCCTTTCACCTTTTGCCCAGAGTTCTGTGATCTCAGGTGGAGCTAAAGCCTGGGTATCTAGCTGTATTGGGATGTGTATTACTCATTGGGGGCCCCATGGTATGGCATTTGCAGTTCTGGGCCCTTTATAAGAGTGATGGGGTGCACTTGGGGTGCACTTGTTGGAGTGGGGCATGGACATCTGGCTCCATGGGATCCAACATGTTATTTTGAATTGGCTGCAAAATTGAGCGGTGGCGGGAGCTCGAAGAGGTATATACCTATTCGGGCTCAGTGGCGGAAGTGGAGCATGGGAAGGATCAATTTTGGGGAGGCCAAGCTTGTGCGCTGTCCTCCCCTAGATTTGGGGGGCCCTTTAAAGGGCTGTGTGGATGCAGAGCCTGATTGAAGGCTAGCATTTCCGGGGGGCAGGAGAACCCAACAGAGGCTGGTGCCCAGAGGGGTCACTCCATGGTGCCTCCCCCCCTGTTTCAGCCTGCCATTATGTCCGGGTTTTGGGGCTGGATAGCCAAGGAAACCCGTTGAGGGGCAGGCTGTGGTGGGCTTCCTTGTGGTAGGGTAACCACAAGATGGCATGATTCTCTTCCCATGCTTGCCACGGTCAATGTTGAATAAAGGCTGTGGCCAAATATTTTATGCCAAAATTATGGTTGTCAGTGTCCTCATTAGGTGGTCAATATCCCCCTGCAAGGCAAAAAGCCCCCAAGACTTATCTAAGGGGGCCATTGCTGCTGCGGGGGAGGAACACCGACAGGGACCTGGCTAGTTGGAGAGATTGCCCAGCCCTGGCATTCTCTGAGCAGTATGTGTGTTGGCATGGCAACAGGGGGTGTGGCTGAACTGGGCGTCAGTTAAACGGATGGCCTGATATTCTTTGGCCTCTTTCCCCCCTTCAGGGCGCCCAAAGACGCAAAACCCACCCTCCCTCCCTGTTTATGAATTGTTTGACTTTTTGTTAGATGTTGGGTTATATTATTGATTAATTGTCACAGCCTGCGGAAGTGGAGCATGGGAAGGATCAATTTTGGGGAGGCCAAGCTTGTGCGCTGTCCTCCCCTAGATTTGGGGGGCCCTTTAAAGGGCTGTGTGGATGCAGAGCCTGATTGAAGGCTAGCATTTCCGGGGGGCAGGAGAACCCAACAGAGGCTGGTGCCCAGAGGGGTCACTCCATGGTGCCTCCCCCCCTGTTTCAGCCTGCCATTATGTCCGGGTTTTGGGGCTGGATAGCCAAGGAAACCCGTTGAGGGGCAGGCTGTGGTGGGCTTCCTTGTGGTAGGGTAACCACAAGATGGCATGATTCTCTTCCCATGCTTGCCACGGTCAATGTTGAATAAAGGCTGTGGCCAAATATTTTATGCCAAAATTATGGTTGTCAGTGTCCTCATTAGGTGGTCAATATCCCCCTGCAAGGCAAAGAAAAGGTGGAGAAGCTGTATATTCCGACCCAATTTTGATGTTGCCAAGAATAATAATTTGAAGAAAAAAAACAGGAAGTGATACTAGATTGCAAAGTCAGGGTTTCTTTCTGATTTTAGAAAAATCTGTTTAGTTTCATTGGCTTCAGATGAATGAAGTAACTTGTGCCAGCTGAATTTTGGCTCCTTGTGCTCAGATAACCAGCTGTTTGTCTCTCTTGAGAAGGCTGTGGAGCTTTAAATTCTGTCATATCCACAGTTAAATTCGATTCCCAGACTTAAATTGAAACCATATTGCTTTTTTTGTTCCCACAGAAAATAACCATTTTAACTGATCTTACCTTTTCATTTTTCACATAGACACCCTATGTCTATAATCTATATGTTTATAACCTCTGACTTTCACTGTAGTACCTTAGTAATTTCTGAAGATGTGAAATCAGTACAACTGCCACATTACTGTATCTCCATTGCTCATAATAAACTCTTCTTCCTTGGGAAACATCTCAAAAAAGATAACTTGCAATGTGACTGAATCAGAATCCAAGATTATGGGGCAAGCTTACTTTTAACATGAGTAAAATGAATGTATAACAGTTTATTTACCAGAAAAGGATAAGGCAGATTGTCTGGAAAATGTTAGATCTTTTTTTTTTCAAAAATGTCCTCAAATGGTATCAAAATGTCACATCATGTTAAAAAAAACACTTTGCAGTGCTGAAAAGATAATATGTTCCATTCTGATGTGCCAGATATGTAATAATGTGATATTTATATTCATATGATAATTAAACTTTGATCTTTTTGCAAATTATAGTGATAAAAGAAAGACTGGTTCACTCTGAATTCTTCTCCCCTTAGGGGGACTGCGAAGCAGAGAGCCATCTAACAAGAGTTACACAAACACAGTGCAGAATACAATGATGACAAGAGGAATGGTTTAGACTAAATGTGTGCCCATTGACTTCATGGGAATGAACTGTGTTGAAAACTTCAGCAGTCACAGTTATGGCACATATACAGCTCAGGTATGCTAGTAGCCTATTCAAGCAAACACTGATAGGTGCAAATGATGGGAGAACTGAAAGAAACATTCTGGGGCTGGATTTTCCCCCCTCATTTTTATTTGCACTGGCTCTTCAGAGAGGTGTGAGAATGGCAAATTGTCTTTGGGATTTTTGTTTCTTTGGAGTTGGCAGATGGTTATTCAGTTTGTAATGGAACAAGGAATATCAAATATAATCTATTTCAGTTTTGTTGTCAATCAGCAGGGATAAGGCTGAACCTTTAGAGCTAATAGGATGTGGGTTTGATTTACATTGTTAGTTTATGGCAGATCATGGCTAACCTGCAAGAGATCTAACACAGCAACTGACCTGATAGATGTAGACCCAACATAAACCCATGTTTAATGTTCTCCTTGTACTTCTAGCTCAGTTACTACTTATGGACGCACCAACCTTATAAAAGACCTTCTATTCTAGCTTAATTTGAATACATCCATAAACTGTTTCAAATGCTTGAGAATCACAAGTGTTTTGTTTTTGTATTCTCGTCTAAGACCTTATAACTAACTAAATAAAGACCTTTTACTCTGCACAGACACGGACACTCTTCCTCAGTATGGGCTTTCTACAAAGGCCAAACTACATTTTATGGTGGTCACAGGTCCAACCTGTCACTACCAATGCCATTTTAGAGGACAATGTAGCCATTTAAAATTGCAGTGTCACTATGGTGACCCCGTGTGATCTTGTCCCCCATTCCCATGCCTTTACAAGTGCTGAAACAGAAAAAAGATCACCTAGTACCACAGCAATGTGGGCCCAGTCAGACTGGACTTTTACAGCAATTTTAAATGGCCAGATTTCCCTCTAACATGGTGCTGACTGACATAGACTGGGCACACAGCTCCTGTGATATATAGGTTGGCCCAAATTTAATGGGGAAATTTGCACAGTCTTCTGATTATGAGAAGTAAATTGTTTCTGCCTTTCAATTGCTTGCTGAAACTCCAGCCAAAAGCTCGGGTGAGCTTATATGTTTACCAACAAAATTTGTGCACAGTCCAAGCTCTTTCATTAACTCTGGTATCTGGGCTGGACTCCTGAATGGACAGCCAACTATCTTACTATGATGGTAGTCGCAGGTCTAAAGCAGCCAATCCTTGTTCATTTTCTTGACCTTTAAACAAAGAGGGACATATTTAGGCAGGTGTGGTAGAGGTTCTAACGCACAAGTGCAATAAACAAATAATGTGCAGCACTGATGTATAAATATCTGAAGCAGCATTTATGAGATTTGTAGATAGAGGATTAAGGTAAATGAAGTGAGGGATAAGAGTGTACTCAAGATATGCACTGTCTGTGGTTGAGTTCAAATGATGGCTGCAAGGATTAGCAGGGCCAGTGTGGGAATAAGGAATCTGAGTGCTTATTTCTTCCCTCGTATGTATATGCATATCCGCTTTTATTTTAAAAAGTATGCTTTCCCTGCACACTTTGCCCTTCCCTATAGTGCAAAACAAAATATTTGCATTGTGGGTAAAATATTGACATGCCAATGTTGCTGCAAGTAAAATCTCTTTGAACAGTAGAATCATTGTTCATGTTATATCTTCTGAGGCCAGAAAATGATTTTCCTTCAGCAGTTTTTACAAGATAAAAAAAAAACTGTTGAGCTCTTTAAAGGGGATGTTTTATTTGCTTTGAGCCCCTGGAAAAATGACAGCACATTCTCTGAGTGATTTGGAAACAAACTTTTACCTTGGTTTGTAAAGCTGCAGTTCTTCTGAGTTCTCATTAAATGTGTGGCTCCTTATCTAAACACCACAGGGATGCTTCCAGTGGAAGGATGGGTTTAAAATGGCAGTCATAAGCACAACAGACCTAAAATGCCAAGGAAACGGAGGTAATTTGCAGAAATAATAATACTGTTTTATTTATAACCCACCCTTTCCCAAAGGCTCAGGGTGGATAACAACATACAAAGTAAACATAATACAGATGTCATCATAACAATAAGACTATAAATTTATTACACTCTGGTTGAAAAATGAAACCATTCTAAAGCCACCACCTCTCCCCTTGTGAGAGAGGTGATGTAAACATATGTTAACAATCTGGTGATAATTTGACTATCAGAACAGCTTCATTTTATAGGCCCTGCAGAACTGTCCTAGATACCACAGGGCTCTGATCTCCTCAGGCAGAGAGTCCCACCAGGTTGGTTGAGGTCAGTGTAAGATATTTGGGGCTTGGGATCTTGAGCAGATTTTGCCTGATAGATCTTAGTCTCCTTAAGGGAGGAGGCAATATCGTAGATACAAAGGTCCCAGACCATTTAGGGCTTTAAAGATGATAGCCAAACCCTTGAACCTGATTCAGTCTTCAACCTGTATCCAGTGCAGCTGAGAGAGCACAGGTCAAATTTGCACTCACTGGGTCCCAGTAAGATCCCAAACCACTGCATTTAGGATCAGTTGAAGCTTCCAGAGCAGCTTCAAAGGAAGTCCTGCATAGAGCATGTTGCAGATTTCCAATCTGGAGATGACCATTGGATGGATCACTGTGACTAGGTTGGATGCCAATAGGTAAGGTAGCTGCCATGCCTGGTGAAGATGACAGAATGCCTGGTGGGTAACATTTGTAACCTGAGCCTCCATAGGTAAAGAGAAGTCCAGGATCATACCAAGGCTTTTGATTGTGGCTGAAGTTGTTATTGCTGTTTGGCAGCATTTCTTTCACTAGGATAACAACTCTGTTAAAGAGCTGATTGAACTCCCAGTGTCCTGTCTTCCTTTGAAATCACAAATCTAACAAGACACAGTCACCATCTGCCCATAGCTCCATGTTGTGGATCCATTGATCATAGATTCTGTGTCATGGTTTGGAATTAGCTATAGGATTCAGGATTATTTTATTTGTTTATTTTTTTATTTTTTTATTTGTTTATTTATTTGTTTATTTATATACCATTCCCTCTCTGACTTGCCATCTCAGGGCAGTGAGAAGGAAATAAAATTTCCACAGTCAGCATAATTCAGCAGTAAAACAGTGAACAATATAGTTGAAACACTAAAATAATGTATATTTTTAAAAAATGTCGCAATAGCCACTTCTCAGCTCCAATAACAAGTATTACTGGCTGGATCTCATACCTTTCTGTGTCTGTCCTGCCAGTGAGAAGTTGAGTTTTCTATAGAACAAAGATGCTTTCTGCACATTCATTCTCTCTGTGAAATTTAGGAGGATCTCTTTGGTGAAGTGCAAAATCCCTGAGAATTCAGTCATAACTGGAAGGGAGAAATGTGTTTTCCACTGAAACTAGCAGAAATGACTCTGGATTCTTTCAGCACTCCTCCACCAGCATGTGGAAGAGGTGTGATTTTTTAAATATATACCATGCCTATTGAGATAACAAGCCACACCAGAGAAAAGAACCCTATGGACATGAAGCAGCAATATTGGAAGAGGAATTACATATAATATAACATTCTCCACCCACCATTGTGCTTGTGAAGCCAACATGTGCTGCTAGCTAACATGTTATATACTAAAATGTACCCCTGTTTCTCATTAGCCACCTCAAGAATCAGTTGCCTAATAGGATGGATATGAAAAAATGCAACATAACATGGGCCCCGATGCATTTTCACATGCACCCATCTTCCATGCTAGAGAGTACATGTTATATCTGTAATGTGTTTTTGTTAAAACTGTTACATATGAAGTACTCAATAGTCCTTCCTGTTCTTGCCCCAAAGTAAAAGTCTGAGATAGGCAGTCAAGGACGTTTCTACTCTACAAAATCATGTTGCCTTTCTTCCAG
The DNA here is from genome assembly GCF_049243985.1 of Paroedura picta. Classification (NCBI taxonomy): domain Eukaryota; kingdom Metazoa; phylum Chordata; class Lepidosauria; order Squamata; family Gekkonidae; genus Paroedura; species Paroedura picta. The sequence continues at coordinate 36,059,498 of NC_135377.1, read as the reverse complement.
TTTAGCTGTCAAAGACCCTCCTTCAAAAGGTCCTGGGAACTGCTGGTTTATTGAAACTCTTGGTTAAAGATTTCAACATCCACTACTTTCCAGGACTACTGTTTTCAGATCCTTGAAATAAAAGGATAACATTAAATCTGTGGTATTCTCTGACATTATTCTCATAGGGTTTGTTTCTTTCCTGAGACTACGGCCTGAAGCAAAATGCTAAAGTCAGTTTTAATCCAGTATGGAAAATCTAGTATTAGACATATAAACTTTTCAGATCCCTTCTCCTCATGTCATATTACAGCACATTCATCAACTGATGAAAAATATGCCTTATCTTTGCATGTCCACATGAAATCAACCTGTTGTGCTGCCAAAAAAGGAGGCATTACTAGCACAGAAAGTCACTTCCCATTGCTGGTCCTGGAATCTAGACACAGGATATGAAAACATGAAATGAACAACTCTTTTGTTCTTTCTATCTTGCGATGTTTGAGGAGAGTTGACACAGAAACCAAACAGCTGGAGCAATTTCTCCCACCCTGACCCCTTCTCAACAGCAGTTCTTTCAATGGCACAGAATAAAACAGAAAGAACTAACAAAAATCTGTGCATCTGATGAGGAAGAAGCCAAGTACATTTATGCCTAAGCTTTAGGGAAATTGCATAAATCCTGATTCAGCCCCTCTGAAATTCTGCCAAGGTCACTGAATGCCTAAATCTGATGAGAAAGCAGCCCTTGAAAGAAACCAGCAATCCTTTTGAGCAGCTCAGCATTCAGTTGGCTAGACACATTTCTTGCTGTGTCCGAACTGTAACTGCCTATGAAACACATTTCATTTTAGCTCCTGTATCCAGGTTTTACCAAAATAATAGGAAGTCTTCTCAAATTTGTGCTGGAATATTGCTGTAAACAAAATGGCCAAGAATCCCAGGTATTTTACCATTTGTCAATAATGCTGGAACATTCTGACATTTCAGACCTCAGAGAGAAATTCTCCAGCCCTCTCTAGCAATGTTCCTATGATTTTGCTTTGCTTTTCTGTTCTGCACATCCTCTTCTGCAGTTCTTTTCCCTAAACTTCCTGCAAAATGAAAATGCACCATGGATTACTGGACCCTATGTTACTGCTGATTTCTGCTTATGCCACAGAGATCATGTGATTTAATTTGTGCAAATGGATTGATTGATGGGGCCAGAAAAATGTGCCACCCTTTTTGAGCCTTTTCTCAATTATGTTAAAATATCTTCTCTATTTTGCTGGCAACTTGAGCATGACCAGGAGAAGTCATTATTTTGAAGATCTGAATTAAATTATAATTCATATACACAGAGCAATCTTGGGTAAAACACTATGTCTCTTAGCATCAATTTACAAACTGGAAAATGAGAATAAGCATCTGCATTATGGTGAGACCAAGGGATCCCCAAGAAATACAACTCATCCACAGAAATCAGTTCCCCTGGAGAAGATGGATGCTTTGGAGGGTGGACTCAATGGCATTGTAACTCACTGAGTTCTGTGTCCTCCACAGACTCCACCCCCAAATATTCAGAAGTTTCCCAAACTGGAACTGTCAACCCTAGCCTTCCATCTGCCCCAGTGACCAGGGGAGACATCGCATCCCTAATTTATTCCATATGTAGTTTTTGAGGCAAGCAGCTAAGTAAGCAGTGCAATATGGAACTGGAGATCCCTGGAATTATAGCTCCTTTCTATATCCAGGGATTTAGATACCACAATATTAATCTTGGTATCCTTCATTAATCTTGAAGGACATGTGGAAATATGTGGAAATGTTTTTACATGCAATTATTAAGGCAACATCTGTTTATTTATTTATTTATTTATAATTATATTTACAAGAATATAATTTATATATTCCCCAACAATACCCTTAAAATATAACAATATAACATCACTAAAACAAGATGGCAAACGATAAAACCTTCCCCTTCTGTTCAGCACGTAGGTCAAGAAACTGGGAACGACGATCCTAGCTGATCTTCATTGGTGGATATCTCAGATGGTAACACTAGGGATACTGCCCTAACCTCAACCATATGCCTCGTGGAAGAGCTCTGTCTTGCAATCCCTGTGGAAAGCTGACAACTCTGATAGGGCCCTTAGCTCTTCAGGCGGCAGTAGCCGGGAGCCCTCACAGGAGAGCGTGTTTGTTTGTGGGGGGGGGGAGGCAGCAGAGCCCATAAGGTGCACAGACCAGTGGGGTGGAGTGGGGTGAGAAAAAACCTTACGTGTGCAGCCACTAATGTTGCTAAGGTCAACACTTTCTCACTATAGCTAACTTGGGGCAATTGGCTGCTCAAATGTATGCATTTAAGAAAAAATTAGCGAGCATCGGTGGACCTGACTCATTGAGAAAGGGGATTGGCTTCCTGGCATGATTGACAGGCAGAAGTGAGTTGCGTGTAAAGCGCGTTGTCCTCTTCCACCATTTCCAGCAGCACTTGTGGAGGGGGAGAAATGCAAAATGGCAGCAGATAAAAGTGAGACAGCAAAAAGGTGAGTAGGAGCCGGGAGGCATGATTATATTTAGCGTTACACCATTCAGCTGGCATAACATTATTCTTAACGATGTGTGGAAATGCCCCCAGATTCTAGCAATAAAATCTGTTTCCCTGTATTCAGTTTGGCTACTGAGGGTTCATCTGTCCATCTGAGGAATTTTTGGAGATCTTGGAGTTTGAACAGAGTAAATGATAAGGGAAACAAGAATCGACTGAACTATCTACAAAACTTCAGGTCATAGTCGAAATGTTCACTTTTCTAGAGTTGCCTCTTTGTAACTTGAAGGGTACTCCTGTGATCTTCAATAGCTTTGTGTTCTCCTTAGTCCTTCTGTGGCATTAGCTTTGTCTCTTTCTGCCACATTCTTGCAATCATGGAGAAAGACACTTGTGACACCTGCACTAAACCCAGTATTGCCAGTCTCTTGCTGCAGTACAGAACTTAGTAGGTGAGTAGTGGCTGTTGTGGGATTTCATCCTTTGGAAAGGAAACCCGCAGAAAACATGGGAAACAATTATACTATCTAACTGTCAGTAGGAAAAGTTTGGAGAAGTTTTCACCTAACTGGACCCAGGCCCTTGTCAGCAGTCTTTAGACTGTAGGATGCAAAGTTGTTCCAAGTAGCCTTTCTGCACTCTCCATCTTAGAGTGCCTAAATTAAAGAGATTGGCTTTTATCTTTTTTTAAACAGTCAGTGTCAAAGGCAGCAAGTTCTGAACAAGTAAAGCAGCTCCAGGAAGCAAAACAGCCAAGTTGATGCTTTTCACTAGGAAAAAGGAAATAAATCAATAACAATGGAATGCTTACAAAGGGTGTCATCTCACTGGACAAGGCAGTGTAAAGTAGTGTTATATTTAGAACTGCTGCTCGCTGATAATACTGGGAATTGACACAATATAGAAAACAAAGAATTTCGGTGTAAGATCAAAATTCACAAATTCACAGGACCCCAGCAATTGTAAACAACCCTGGTCTTTGGGATAAATAAAGAGTCCCCTGAAGATCTATAAATTGACATAAGGTGAGCAAACTAATGATACCAGATAGCAAAAGACTTTTGATCTAATTTAATGCCCTAAAATAAACATAATGAAAAAATAATATTCTTGAATATGCTAGGTAAGAAGAGCACAAAAACTGGGTATTAAAAAGTAAAACATTTTTCAGATAACGTGTTGCTGTGTTGAGACAGCCATGCATAATTTGAGTTATCAATATATCTAATATATATTACTATGTTACTAAATCTGGATTCTTCAATCATGAGACTGGAACTGTGACCAGAAAATACATATCTTCAAGCCTGAAAAGATCCCAGGTCTGCAGGTTCAAATGTCCAGTGTGCCATGGAAGGTCACATAGACTAATTTACCTCACAGTGTTACTGAGATGATAAAAGGGAGAAGTGTGGTGTAACTGTTTTGGGTTCCTATTATAGAGAGATGCATGGTATAAAGTAAGATGAAGATAAATACAGATGAAAATGGGAGGCAGATAAAAGATAGGGTTGTGGGTAGGGTGGAAGGAAAGAAGGAAGCAGGGGAAGGTGAGGATATAGAGATTGACAAGAATATGAAAATAGCATGAAGTAGGAGATACTGGGAGAAAGGAGTTAAGGCTGTAACCCACCCTGAGCACTGGAAGGGCAGGATATAAATACAAATGTATTATTTTATTATTATCTTACCCAAGTCCTTTTAGGTTCCTCATCATGCAACTGGACTCAGCCCTGAGGCTACTTCTTCCAGGCATAGGGAAAGAGAAACAACTGAAAGCAGTGAAGTATATTATGGTAGGTTTGCTAGTGGATGGGAAGGAGAGGAGGCAGGACATGTGGAGAGTCTATAAGTGCTTTCAGGAAAGGGGAAGAGGCAATAGTGGGGCAGTGGAGAAATGAGATTCCCCCCCCCCTAATCCTTACATGTCCTCATATGTTCTTTTCTAAATATAGGCTGAGGGGAGTAGCTTAGTTATCACTGGTAACTTCATTCACTCTATTATGAGTGTCCAGGACTTTATTGGCTATACTAGCCTTTTCAACCTTTTGACTGTGGGGGTACCTCTGAAATATTTGTCAGGATCTGAGGTATCAGGAAGTCATGTCAGCTGGATATGCTTCCCTGCCACATCCCACTGAAGTGAGAGGAACCTTAGCCAGCAAAGGTTTCACTTCCCATCCCTACCCTCTCCAGGCCCTTAATTGGACACTTTTGGGAGGGGGGGTGGATCAACCTGCCCATGCCACAGTACAATTGAGGGGACTTCACAGTAGCATATGGTACCATGGTACTAGGCGATACTATTGAGAATTAGTTTAAAGCTTTTTTAGACTAAAGACCACTGCAGGAATTTTAAAATCAAAGTTTTATAATTCAATCAGTGGTGATCATCTGCAGGTTTCAGAATCTGTGACAAAAAAAAGGAGATTGTAAGGTATGAAATCAGATTTCCATCTGCTTATCCTCCTCTACAAGTGCCTCATCCAGGTGCCACCTCAGCATTGGTGGAAGGGGGCTTGGAGACATCATGTTTCCCTCATAATATTTAATTACATGTAGTGTTCTTAGATTGGCTTCTTTTAACAACTGTTTAGAACTCAAAGCTGAATAGCAGCTGCACACTATAATGTTTGCCAAATACACAGTCCTACTTCATCTGTGGAACAAGGAACCTATTCAAATGTTCAAAGTCTCACAGGGATCATTATGTTACTGCTAAGCATAGGAAATGTATTTATGACAAAGCACATTGAAGCACAATAAAGAATGCCCTCACTCTACAGAAATTTACATTTTGTTAATCCTGGAAGTCTGTATAAACTGTTATTATTTGTCAGATTAGGAGATGCTTTTTCTTAAAGCTTCTAGCAGTGCAATCCTTTACAGAATTACTCTGGTCTAAGCATATAGATTTCAATGAGCTTAGACTGGAGTAATTCTGCAGAAGATTCCACTATTAGTGACCCTCAGTCTTAATAAGACTTTAAAAATACACCTATTGAGATATGTGAATTTCAGAAATAAGTCATATTTCCCAGTGATCAAATTGTGGGATCTGCATGTATTTCTCTAAATGATGGACTCAATTGCTGTTTAAGCACTCAGGGCTTGTAACATGTAACATATGTAGCAACATTATGTATATATTAACACAGTGGTCCCCAACCCCCGGTCCGGAGACTGGTCCATAGATCAGTCAGTACCGGGCTGCGGCTCCTCCCCATCCTCCTCCCCAGCTGCTGCCTCGGGGGCTGCCCTGCCACTCTGCTGCTGACTTACCTTTGGTGCTCTCCAGCGGCTGCCATGGCTGGGGCTCCACCTTGGCGTAACACTGCACAGCTGCTGCTGGCAGCGCGCCCCAGTGGGAGGCGGGAAGTCAGGGGCACCGGTGGGAAAGCAAGTGGAGTAGGGGCTCAGGCGGCGATGGTGACGTCCCTCGGCAAAAGACTACCCCCCCCCCGGGCCTCAGTAAAATTGTCAAGCGCTGACCGGTCCCTGTTGCTAAAAAGGTTAAGGACTACTGTATTAACATATTCAACATATGTAGCAACATCATTGCTATAGAAAATAAAATTACTTCTTTTAAATTCAACTGCTATAGTTACAGAATTTTACAGAAGCCCTGGCAGAGCCCATTCTGATGTAAACGTGAGTGATTGGTTCAGCATAACCATAAATAATCAATTTTGGGTATTTATAGTTATATAAACAAGTCTTTTTGTTGTTACTAGTCTGTGAACACCTAAAATGTGTTGTGGTCTATTTACTGCTGGAGGCAGTGGGTATATCCAACTGGCTTTTCTGCTAATGAAAGAAGGAGAAAAGATTCCCTTTGATTATCAAAAAAGAACATGGGGCTTTCACGTACCAAAGCAATGTGAGATGGAAATTATGGAAAGGCATAGGAATGTCCACCAAGAAAAAAATTGGTACAGTTTTGATTTAGATGGATTTGTGAATACCCAAATCACATTATTGGTATAAGGATTTAGATTTGGGTTATTCGTCTACAGCCAAATCCTTTGGTTTCAACCTGACAAACAGCTGATCCACAGAGATAAAGCCTTCTCCATGAAGCAGCTGTTTGGGATATTTAAATGCCTCTACCCCCCAGTGCAAAGGTGAGAGAAAAAGCATTTAAATGAACATAGGACAGTTTAAATGCTCCCCCCCCTCCTCAGTGCAGGATGTGATAAAAGGCTGAGGATCAGTTGGGAGGGGAGGCTTTTTGGTGGGTATTTTCCCCCAGCTGTGTCTGAAGCTGTGAAGAGCCTGTTCTTTGCAGCTTCAGAGGGGGTCTGCTGGAGACACATTTAAAGGCCCCACCAAACAGCAGATCCTCGGGAACAGTTGTTAGACAGAATCTTTCTCCTCAGCAGACTCCATCTGGGGCTTTGCACAGCCTGTTCTTCGCTGCTTCAGAGGGGTTCACTGGGAAGACATTTAAAAACCTCTGAGGATCAGCTGTTTGGCAGGGTCTTTCTCAATCAGCCAAATCACAAACTAGACACTGACCTGAGTATTTTCTGTCTTAACCAAGTCAAATCCCTAGTAAAGAACAGAACTGGGTGAAATTGAGTGAAATAGCTGGCAGAATCCATCTCAATAAATTGTTCATTTTTGTATTGCTAATTTATTTGCTTTTCCCTATTATCTCCTTTTGAGCTGAATGGAAGGGGAAATACTAGTAAGGATAACTTTAGTTCTCTGTCTATTTATTGTTGTAAGAGGTATTTTATGGAGTTTTACTGTATTGTTACTGTTTTTATCTTGTGTAAACCACTGCAAGACCACTGGAAGAACGGCAGTATAAAAATCAATCAATCGGTAAGTATGTAAGTAAGTAAGTAAGTAAATAAATAAAGGATGAGCACAAACTGGCCATGAGCCATGTCATGAGCCAAAATTTGGCATGAACATGTGCTGGTTTGGAGCAGAGGAACCAATGTTCAGGAAAGGTACTTTCCCAGAACACTTACCCAACTTTTGGCTGGTTAGGTTCAGCTGTTAAATGGTGCCAGCCATTTAAACCTAACAACAAAACAGCACCATTCAGCTGTTAAGTTAAAATGGCTGGCAGTGAGCCAATTAAACCTAACCGCTCAGTGGCAGACTGGCTGAGCTGTTAGACTGAAATGGCTGTGATCCATTTAGGCCTTTGATTCTGCTCCCCTCCCTCCATTCAGAGGAGATAAAACAGAGAGAAAATGACTGGTTCAAGCTTATTCACTGAACTTCTAGCCAGAGTAGGAACTGGAACCTGGGCCTCCCCATTCTTAGTCTACTATTAAATTACAATTGGTCACTTCAGTAGAAAAATACTGACAGCATGAGTTGCCTTTGAACTACAGTCCTTTTAAACAGAGAAATTGTTGTATTATACTGGAACAATGCATACTAAATAAAAATGATTGTGCTTTCAATCCTTGGCACTTCAGTTTAATAGTTCCCAGGATGAATAGCCAGCAATGACACAAAAATGATTTATTTTTCCAGAGTTGAAAGTAACTTTGCAAATAGTACACACTGCAATCTGGAATTTTATTAATTATGAAATCATGTTTTCATTGGTGCAATAAAAGTAAATAATAAATGACCCAAATAATCTTTTTGCTCTTTAAACGATGCAGATTTTTTAAAAGTTCAAAGTAATAATAAACCAAAACCAATCTTCCAAGCAAGGTAATGGCAAAGTAATGTATTATGCACTTTTGAAGTTCAATTCTGAAAGTCTATCAGCATTTTAATGTTTTTAGTAGGTTTTTATGGTTGCATGATTATGATAATTGAAACTGGGTTACAAAAAGTTTATTTGTCTAGGTCACAGCAGAAAAGAAAATACTGTATCTGAATGTTTTCTGTTTCATGCAGCAACTATGAACGCACAAATGAGCCAGAAGGTACTAGAGATAACTAGATGTGATGGGTGGGCCTGTGCTTCCTATTTAAGGGGCAACAAAGAGTGGTGAGAGTGATAATAGCAGACTGGATTAAGGCAGCAATCAAGAACTGTGAATTGATATAAATAAGCATATAAATACAATTAACTATTTTACTGCAAAGAAATTTCAGAAAGCAACTGGGATAGGACACTGCTGAATTATTACAACATTCAGGACAATCGAAGCCTCTGGGCTTAACTGGGAGATCAGCTTCTTATCTCACTACAGGTGCTCTCAGTTCTCACATATCCAGAAATTGAAGTAGGTTTTTGTGGTGGGGAGGGCACTGGCTCAAACTTAGTTCTCACATCTGTTGACTTTTTCCTTATCATCTGTATGACAATTTCCTGCTATTTACATATCATACAAATGTGCCATTTCAATTTTAGCTGCATTGAGCCCCTCTTTGCAATTAATCCTGTGTACCTATATGTAATATTTAAGGAAATTTGTTCTAGCATAACTGAAGGACTGTACATCTGCACATAACTTGTCCTGCTGGTACCCAGAGTTGACCTCGGTTGACCCCAAACATCTTCTCATGTCAGTGGTCCCCAACCTTTCTGAGGTTGGGGACCGGCAGGGCATTGGGGCGCGGCCCGAGGCCCGCGGCCCGCGGGCGCGCGGGCCACGCCCACGCATTGGGCCGCGCCCCCGCATCGGGCCGCGCCCGGGGCGCGCCCGCGAGCCGCACCCCCGCATCGGCCGCGGCCCGGCCCCAATTCCCTCTCCCCGCCCTCCCGCAGTAAGAAGCTTCCCGGGCCGCAAGCTTGCGGCCTGGGAAGTTTTTTACTGTGGGGGGGGCGGGGAGAGGGAGCCGCGGCCCGGCGCCATGGCCTTTGCGGCCCGACACCGGGCCGCGGGCCGCAGGTTGGGGACCACTGTGTTAGTTGATGTTTGTATTTGTATGTTTATTTATGGCAGTTCACAGGTCTTGATTACTGCCTTAATGCAGTCTCAACTCTTATGCATCCTTACTTTACAATTAACCTGCCACCCTCACCGCTGCCCTCTCTCTACTTATGTGTAATGGTTGAGGATATTTTGTTCCACTGTATTTGACAAAGTTTGCATGCACACAAAAGTATGACTTAAATAAAACTTTGTTAGTTTCCAACATTTTAAAATCTTATGTCATCTTACTTCTTTGCAGTGATTGTTTGAATGCACAGTAGGAATGCTAAGGAACTGTATGTAACTCAGGACCATAATCCTGATTGTTTGTAGTTCTATAACTTGGAAAGTAAGATTTCACAGACACACACACAAAAATCCTGTAAAATAGTGAATTATGCCATCCTAAGCCTTACACCCTTCTAAGCCCATTGACTTCAGTAAATTACACGGCTAGTCCACCAGTAAACAATGACCATGTGTAAAAGTAGGTTAGAAGAATACTGTTTCTGGGGGACAATAATAGGAACAGTTTTAACCCTTGTGTGGGCTTTCTGGGGTTGTCTGGTTGGCCACTGTGTGAAACAGGATGCTGTACTAAAGGAAGGAGCCAGCCTTAGTCTCATCCAGCAGGAGTTCTATCCAATGGCGACCTTATGAAAAACAAACAAACACCAGTGCTTCAGTTATCTCATAAATACAAGATAGGGAGGTAAATGTGCAAAAACGATTGCTGTACTGCCTTTAGAAATTATATTCATATTGAGTATAATAATTGTATCTGAGAAGATAACGACATAAGCACCTTAAACGGTAACGGTATCCCCTGTGCAAGCACTGAGTCATGTCTGACCCTTGGGGTGACGCCCTCTAGCGTTTTCATGGCAGACTCAATACGGGGTGGTTTGCCAGTGCCTTCCCCAGTCATTACCATTTACCCCCCAGCAGCAAGCTGGGTACTCATTTTACCGACCTCAGAAGGATGGAAGGCTGAGTCAACCTTGAGCCGGCTGCTGGGATTGAACTCCCAGCCTCATGGGCAAAGCTTTCAGATGGCTGCCTTACCACTCTGTACCACAAGAGGCTCTTATAAGCACCTTAGGAGAGTTTGTATCACCAATTTCTGGTTTAAACCATATTCCTATTATTAAGAAAATGTAGTTTATGAAATAATTTTTTGAAATTAGTTTTCCTAGGAACATTCTAAGGACTTTGAGTATTTCAGAAAAATTTCCTCTCCAAACCTTTTGGCAGATACTGGCTGCTCCTTTCATTTGCAGACAAGCTCTATCATTGGCCTGTATCAATGGATTTAAAGACATGACACTGATTGCATTACAGCTTTGTTCCCCACAGCGCAAGAGAGTCTAACCCAAAGACTGTTAAACTGGCCAGCATAGTTCAGGCTTTTGACAGATTTCCACTCTTACAAATTGTAATATTTATTCCTGTTCCCCCATCCTATCCTCTACATTATTATACCTCCCCCTCCCATTAGTCCCCCCAATTTTGCATAACAATGATTTTGAAAAGCTGCAATTACAGAGGTTACAAATAATGTAAATCAACACAGCTGGTCCTGGAACGTTCCTAGCACATAATCACCTGTCGTGTGTGCTAATTCCTGCTATGATTAAGGGCCATTATTTCTGGGAGGGTTGGACAGCTCCATTGTCAAAAATGTCATCCTTGAACACAGCAGACTTGGTCTTGTCTGAGCCTGGCTTGCAAGGTTTATTAGTTTCTGCTTCAATTAAGAGGAAACAGAGGGTGTTAATACTTTGAAGGATAGCTTTTTCCTTGTCCTGGGCCAGCATTGTTTATTGGAAACTGAGGTAAATGTTATTATTCCAAATGCAATATAGTTGAAGTAGCTGTGACAAAAAATAATCCAGGCCAAACGCCGAACCCAGACTGCGTAAAGCATTAAAGGTCAGTACCAGCACCTTGAACCTGACCAGCAGTTTAGTTATTGAGTTCTCTCCCCCACTCCACGCTTCTCAGGAACTTCCTCTGAATCTCTAGGACTTTCCCAAGGTTGGCATCCCCAATCAGAATCCTAACAAAAATGTGGCCTACAACATGGGAAGATATGCAAACATGTACTGTACACTTTGAAAGGGAAAATTATGAAAATTTATCCTTGTGTGGGCAAAAGTGCCTTTAATTCATGGAGGGGCACCTTAGGATCTAACCTAGTACTAGTTTATCACTGTGTATACCTGGTGAATTTATATCCTGTGCTTGGGTCTTAGGCCTTAGAATTTTCTGACCAAGTTCCAAAACTATTATTCCTTCCTTGTATTTAGTTTTTGCTGCTTCTTGCTATGTCAATGGAGGCCTTCATGGTCATTTTAAATGCACAATTAACGTATGCCGGGGACTTTTAAAGTGCAGAAATACGTACACCTTAGCATTATGCTATTTTGTTAACAATGAGGGTTTTTTTGTGGGAATGATATTTAGACAATTACTTGATATGGAAATGACTGCATGATCTTTGGGTGCAAAGACATGCTGACAACTGACAAGCATCATAATCATCATAATCGTAACTGAAAATAAAATGTAAAATTCAGGAAAAGGATCATCCTGAAACTTGCTGCCTTATGTTCATTTCCATGTATATATATTTAAAAATCACCTTTGATGAAGTATTTAAGGAAACCTGTTTATTTCTTTTGCTGACTTTTGACACGTAAAAAAGAAATGAACAGAAGTCTTATGACACCTGATAGACAACTAAGTTTTTGTTCTAACAAAGGTTTGAGTACTAGAGTCTACTTTGATGACTGTATTGGATACTCAGTAGGCACATATATCCACACACACAAACAAAATTATGAAGAAAATATTAAATAACAAGATCAAAGGACGATGAAATAAAAGAAATACAAGGTGAGATGCAATGAGGAAAAGTATAGTGACCATATACAGTAATTAGCAACTAGTGATCATACAGTCTTCCTAGATTCAACAACCTGGTTAACGTCTCTTATGAAAAATTCCAAATACTTGTTATGTCCTTAAGAAGAATGTGTCAGACTTGTTAATGAATTCTAATTTAGCTGTTTCCCTCTGGAATCTCCTTTGCAAGTTCTGTTGCCAGAAGATGGTGAATTTTAGATTAGATTAGTATATCCTTGAAAATTTTATGTTATGTATTCACACTATTGGAATGCTGTTCTTTTCTGTGCCATTTTCCTTCCATTTTTCCCTCACAGTCCTCAGCCTCACTGACATTTAACTCAATTGGCTGGCCAGTGAGCCACATGATTTTGCTAAAGGTGTCATAACACGATATTTGACATGATGTCCTGGGTGCCTATATAGACAAATGGATATAGATCGCTACAGAAAATGGTTCTAAATGGCAGTGTGTTAACATGAGGCAGAGACAAAACAAGGAGAATGGCATGGCAAAGAAACAAATCCAGAGAGTTACTGGAGAAAATATCTCTGTTGAACATTCAGAGAAATTTCCCAATTCTAAGAGCAGTTGAAGGATGAAATAAATTAACTAGAGGCAATGTAAGCTCTCCATCTCAGGGGAAGTTCTCAGCAGAGACTAGAAAATTCTCTCTCTGGAAAGCTAGGCCTGGATATCCTGTGCTGGTGTTGGCCTACGAGAAGAACTCTTTTCTAGGGATCTTCTAGGAAGAAATGTTTACTGAAGTTCTTTCTCATTAAAGTTTGAGTCAGGTGTGCTAAATTAGAGGAAAATGTTGAAATTGGGGAATATTCAGTATAGCATTTTAAATGAATAAATGAAGGTAGAAAAACTGAATGCAAGATAAACTAGTGACAATTAACAACTGAAGGGCAAACTTAACATGAATGAAATATACATGTTGTATTTTCAGAAATGATTCTGTACAATGTTTACTGTGATTCTGATTTATTTTTCTTGGAAGGAGTGGAATGAATGGATAGATTTTCATTTGTACAACTGAATAAAGGTAAAGGTAAAGGTATCCCCTGTGCAAGCACCGAGTCATGTCTGACCCTTGGGGTGACACCCTTTAGCGTTTTCATGGCAGACTCAATACGGGGAGGTTTGCCAGTGCCTTCCCCAGTCATTACCGTTTATTTATTATTTATTGATTTTATTTATCATACTTATATACCGCCCTCCCCGGAGGCTCAGGGCGGTTTACCCCCCAGCAAGCTGGGTACTCATTTTACCAACCTCCTGACTCAACCTTGAGCCAGCTGCTGGGATTTAACTCCCAGCCCCATGGGCAGAGCTTCAGACTGCATGTCTGCTGCCTTACCACTCTGAGCCACAAGAGGCTCTACAACTGAATAGAATAATGAAGAAACGTGCTTTATCAACAAAAGGGAAATTCAACAAATGTATGAAGTTTTACCTTCTGAGCACTAGAATACAGGCAATATGTGAGTATACTCTTACTGAGTTATGTTGACATTAATATTTTTTTACATAGGAAACTTTCATTATAGATTTCAGTAATTCAAATACATTTATTAGAAGTCTGCCTGTTACAACAGTCAGTGGGAATATGGAGATGCAGAGATCCTCCTGGTTATCTTAATTAGTTTCCTTCTCATCCCCTGTTCTTGACAACTAAACTCTGAGGGAGTAGAAATTATATAATAAAAAAACCTGGAATGTGCTGATGTAAATGCTTCATATAAGGGAATTTTGTACTGTCCAATGTTGATGAGTAAGTTGCTTAGGTGAGAGCTTTCTTTAAGTAAAGAGGGAGTTGGCAATACTATTTATTTTAATGAAATAGGTGAAGTTAGGAGTGTTGTTAATATGCCTCATAAACTGTTCAATGTTTAGTAATAGTCCTTAGTTTCTAACATAAGCAGCCTCCTTTCAAAGTGGGCTTTAGGACAAAGGGAGGGATGTAAATAGGTGTGCCTCAATAGCTGTAATTTGAAACAAGAAGGCTCTAACAATCCCGTAGTTATTCTCTCTAAACCAGTGGTTCTCAACCTTTTTGGAGCCGCAACCCCAACTTCAGCTGTGGCGGAATACACGTGAGCAGTGTGCGCGGGCACACGCATGTCCGCAGGCGTCCGCAAACAGTTCATTCATGAACTGAATCAGTTCATGGACCTGCAAAAGCTATTGAAATGGGTTTGTAGAAAGCCTGAAAACCAGATGTTTCAGGCTGTCTTGTGCAGTCTCTTTAAAATGTAAAGAAAGTGTACAAGAAAGCCTGCTCCTATTCCTCAGTTGTTTTGGACTGCTTTGTACAGTCCATTTAAAAAGGACTATACAATACAGCCTGAAACAGTTCAGCAGTGAGGCTTCTCCCCAAATATTTTTGGGGCTTTCACAGGCTGTCTTGTGCAGTCCCTTTAAAGTATACAATAGTCCAAAAATGATTAAGTGGTGGTGGAACAGCTCTGCAGCTGAGCTGTTTTTCAGTCCGAAAATAGCCAAGCAAAAGGGAAAAGATACTCTCAAGCATTCAGCATTTGTGAGAGCTTTCTTGTGAACTGCCTTTAAACTTTAAAGAAACTGCACGAGACAGCTTGAAACAGCCTAGCAGTGAGGAATACATGCTCCCTGCTACTCAGCCATTTTAGGGTTGTTCATATGTTGCCTTGTGCAGTCCCTTTAAACTTAAGGCACAAGGCACCAGCAAACAGCCCAAAACAATTGTACAAGACAGCCCAAAGCAAGCTTCTCCCCCCATCCACCCAGCTGTTTTCTGCATCTTACTTTCCTGTTCTGAAATACACCAGATGTCAAATGATGGCTTTTCTTGTCCCTGTTGATTTGACAAAGAAAAGAAAGCCATTTCTGCCAGCATTAGCACTCAGTGTCCTTTTTCATTAGCTTTGATTGTTATTCTCAGAAATGAATGCTAAGATGTACTTTCAGAAACTGCAACCTAATCCAGTTAACAACTTTATGACTACCTCTCCAGATAGAAAGGAAAGTCCCAAACTACTATTCCATAGTTTCAAGTTATTATATATTTGGTTGGAAATCCAGCTAGTGAGCTTAAATGTTACACCAGCATACTCAGCTGAGAATGTAAAACTGGTAGGTTTCATTGATCTAGCCATCTACATATAAAAGAAATGCAAAGAAATAGGTAACAGATAGAAATATCAGGTTCAGATGTAAGAAATGCCAAGAAACTCATTTGGCAGTCTATACAGTCTGTTGAGAATAGAACTCAAGGAATCCTGGGCAGCACAACCCAAGTGGTTTTTGGGCAGCATATTTTAAGTGGACATTGACACCATACATAGACTCGAACTGCCCTTTTCAGGCCAATGGCAGTGATGAAAACCATTTGGATGGTTGGGTTCTATGCATTTTCCTTAAACAATTGGGTGGGGGTGAGAGATGTTAATAAGCGTGTGCAGATTAAGTTATGGCCACCTTACATTTTAATGTAGGATTTCTGATCATTTTAACCATTTAATCAGCAGCAAAAGAAATTAACATATCAAAGGAGAAGACAGTGGAATACCTGAATACTATGAATTCCATTAGACTGTTTATGCGCTAGAGATTTCATGCCAGGCTGCAAGCTGGAGTTTTAGTCGTGGCAGGTTGCTTCACCTCTACCTGCATCCACACGGGGGAGCATTTGGCCCAGTGCACCTCATCCACTCCCAATTTGTGCTCCTGCACGGGAGCTGGGGCAGTGAAGTTCCCAGTGCATAAACGGTCTTAGCGAGTAATCACTCCTTGTTATTTTAAGAATCACACTCCAGTTGAAAGATCTAATTGTCGATGCAGTATCACAGCAAGAGAAGACTGCTTTGAGGGTCAAGTAAGAGTAAAAACAAATCTCACAAAAGCAGAGTGCTTAGCCATTTAATACTCCACATGTGCCCCATACACTTAAATGCACTTACAATGTGTATCAGACCATTTACATGTAATGTTAACATGCAGTAATTGGCATCCCCAAAGGGTCCAGCTCTGCTGTACCGCTGCTATGAATAAGCCAGTGCAAGTGAAAATGCATTGTAACAGGCCTACAGAAAATGTTTACATTGG